>NC_138889.1:58765817-59340817 GCF_965194825.1 Balaenoptera physalus
AGAAAGAGAAAAACAAATATCATATATTAATGCATATATGTGGAACCTAGAAAAATGGTACAGATGAACCGGTTTGCAGGGCAGAAACTGAGACACAGATGTAGAGAACAAACGTATGGACACCAAGGAGGGAAGCGGCAGGGGGGCGAGGGTGGTGGAGTGATGAATTGGGTGATTGGGATTGACATGTATACACTGATGTGTATAAAATTGATGACTGATTAAAAAAAAAAAAAGTAACATACCATAATGGAGGTTGATAAAAAAATGTTATCAATTAATTAAACCTTGGTTTGGTATAATTGATGAAAATTTCACAGAAGAGATATTTGTGTGTGCCTTAAAGGGTGAATAGGAATTAGACAAGTGCAGAGAACAGTATTCAGGGAAGAGATAAAATATGGATATGCGAAAGCAAGAAAGAACACGGTGTGCCTATGAAACCACAAGAAATAACCTATATTATGTCTAGCAGGCAAGTTGTGTAAGGAGATAAAGCTACTAAGACAAACTAGAACTAATATAAAAATGGGTAACATGTTTGTGATCTCCCTATCACACTGAAAAATTTGAACTCTATCCCAGAGGGAGCAAATGGCGAGCAAATGATGCAGAAGAATGACAGAAAGACAAGTAACTTTAAGATAAGCCTGACAGACTGGTTATGGTAGGAAGGGGACAAAGAGGACACTACAGCAATAGTCCAAATAAGTGATGATGAGGGCTTGAACTAAGACAGCTGTAAGATGGGGAAAACGGAAGAGCAGGCATAAATTTGACTAAGAGAGTTCTCTATGATGAAAGAATGCATTCCCAATTGGTTTCCCAGTTGATTATGCAAAAGGCAAATAAAAACATGCAAGTATGTAATTACTACTCTACTGAAAAACTAATAAAATGTCACAAGTGTGAAGAAAGTTACCTGCTTTCTTTCCATAGAAGGAGGAAGTAACTTTTAACATGAAGGGCCATCATCATTAATATACCCTATTCAGATTTTTCATTATAATTAAACAAGGTGCTTAGCATAGTGGCTGGCACACAGTAAGTGCCAGTAAATATGAGCTGCTGTATTAATACTGTTGTTTTTAATATTATCAAAAAGGCCACAAAAGGAACTCATTTTCCCCTGGACATCTGCATATTTAACAAATAGTGATTCCTCCTTGAAATACTGGCCTGAGTTCTCAGAATTTAAATCTTTCCTACTGCCTAGGGCATAAGGAATTACATCAGATCTAATCACTGAAAGAGTCCTTAAATAGAACAGGAAGTACATAAAACTAGCAGTGGTAGGGAGGCGAACAATGAGCATTTTAAATATGTCTATGCATAGAGTAGGGCCCATTATCTGAAACGACTAATTAATTATATTTTCTTACTTCCTGTTTACTCCATGTAAACGCTTCTACGAAGTACTAGACTTCAAAAAGCGAAATGTTAAATACTATGTGTAAGTGTATAAATCTTTTCTTAGTAGGTTAGAGCAACAGTTCTCAAACGTGGTCTGTGGATTCTTCAAGGGGTCCTTGAGGTCAAAACTATTTTCATAATACTGAGAGTTATTTACTTTATTCACTGTATTCACATTTGCACTGATGGCACGAAGGTAATTCTGGGTACAAATGCTGGCATCTTTGCGCGAATCAGGGCAGTAGCAACCAAACTATACTATAATCATTGTATTCTTCCCTACCACTGAACATTCAGTTTTTTTAAAAGGCAGTTTCATGTGAAGTGATGTCTGTGTTAATTAACTTGATTATGGTAATCATTTCACAATATATATGAGTATCAAATCATCATGCTGAACTTTAAATATATACAATTTTATTTGTCAATTATACCTCAATAAATCTGGGAAAAAAGTGTTAAAATAAAAAAGCAGTGCCTTTGATGAAGGCTTTCATTTTGATGAAGACTTTAAATAATGCCTTTTATTTTGATAAAATAAAAATTACTAATTGTATTAAATCTCAACTCTTGAGCAGACAATTTTTTAATATTCTCTGCAATGAAATGGGAAATTGCATAAAGAACTAAAGATTTTAAAGCATGATGGTCATCTCAAGAAAATCTGTGTGACTGTTTTGAGTTGTGATCTCAATTAGCTACTTTTTCCATAGAACACCATTTTAAAAGAACTGACAGGTAAACTATGATTATTCATTTTGGGGTATTTGGAAGACGTTTTCCTAAAAATGAGTAACGTGAGCCTGTCACTTCAAGAAAAACAACTAACAGTATTTTTGCCAATGATAAAATTCAAGCTTTCAGGCAAAAATTAGAATTTTGAAAACTTTGCATCTGCCACTGTGAGTCTGATAGCTTCCCAATACTTAAAAGACCTTCCAATGCAATCTGAGATGATATATTAACAAATGTGATCTTCTGATATTATATAAAGAAATATGTCAACATCTGGAAGATCGGCATCAACAGTGAACCAATATTTTCCGTAAGACCAATGATGCATGATGCTACAAAATCATGCCTGGGTAAAAGTCCATTCAAAGTGCAAGATAGACCAATGAATTTTAATGTAACATAGTTAAGAAAAGTTCAATGACACAGCCTCAGATTCCACATTCCAATTAACCCCAGGACGGCCACTTGTCAAGTTTTGATATACTATCAAAGAAGAATATCCACAATTACCTGTAAAGGCTATTATTAAAATAATTCTCCCTCTTCCAGCTACACATGTCTGTTTAAAGCCTGATTTTCTTTATACACTTCAATCAAAACATTATTACAAGAGACTATATACAAAATCAGAAGTGAGAATCCAGATGATTTTGTTGTTGTTTTTTTTAAATTTATTTTTGGCTGCATTGGGTCTTTGTTGCTTTGTGAGGACTTTCTCTAGTTGCCGCAAGTGGGGCCTGCTCTTTGTTGCGGTGCGCGGGCTTCTCGTTGCGGTGGCTTCTCTTGTTGCGGAGCATGGGCTCTAGGTGTGCGGGCTTCAGTAATTGTGGCATGTGGGCTCTAGAGCGCAGGCTCAGTAGTGGTGGCACACGGGCTTAGTTGCTCTGCCGCGTGTGGGATCTTCCCGGACCAGGGTTCGAACCCATGTCCCCTGCACTGGCAGGCGTATTCTTAACCACTGCACCACCAGGGAATCCCTAGATGACTTCTATTAAGCCATACTTTAAAAAAGACCCCCCAAAACGTAAAGCAATGCCACTTCTATCAGTATATTTGTTTGTTTTGGCTATTTTTCATAAAAATATGTTATTTATGTTAACATGTAATAGATGTATTATTTTTAAATAAATTAAAACATAAATATTTAAAATTTTTTCTCAGCTTTAATTTCTAATATGGTAAATATCAATAGATAAAACCCACATATAAATAAAAACTCTTTGGGATTCTTAATTTTTAAAAGTGGAAAGAGGTTCTGAAAGCAAAAGTTTGAGAACAGGAGAGAACAGCACTAGCCCAAGCCAATCGTCTATTCAGAAACAGCTAGAATTGGGAGTTGAGGTCGGGGAGGTCTCCTTTAGCCAAGTTCCCATAATGCACTTCTGTCTCAAAGATTTCCACTTAGTGGGACAGTAGTGAGAAGCCCTGAAGGAAGGATTCCACTAGTCTTCTTTATTCCCCTTAACCATTGTATGGAAGGATAAAAAGGAAGAATAAAATGTCATGAAAACCCCAGATGTGGCTCCAGAACTTGGGCTTTGGTAAGACAGTAAGGATACAATGAATGGTAGATGTGTAAAACATGTTTCAAGGATTCAAACATTTAAAAGCAAGAATCCTTCTGTACAGAGGGACAGATACGAAGTGAATTTCCTAATTTTGCAGTTTGGCCTCAGGGCAAGCCACAGTCATAACGATGCAGCTAACCTCCAGAGAGAAAGCCTACAGTCACTTTGGCCTGAGGAACCAGGGAGTGGAGCCCAGGGCAACCACTGCCACCTGAGAGTGAGGGGAGAAACACAGATGGGGGAGCCCTAAATTCTGCGTATGAACTCTACCCAAGTCTCTGGTAGACCCCTGAGCTACGCATGCACAGAGCCAACTCAAAGCAGCTTGCAACTACGGTTGGAGAAGTGAGCTGGTATGTTTATTTCTAAATATGGCAAATGTTGATAGACACAACGTTGCTATATAAACAAAAGCTCTTTGAGGTCCTCAATTAAGTTTTCAGAGTATAAGGGGTTCCAAAACCAAATTGTTTAAGAACGGCCGGTCTGGGACTTCCCTGGTGGTCCGGTGGGTAAGACTCCATGCTCCCAAGGCAGGGGGCCTGGGTTCGATCCCTGGTCAGGGAACTAGATCCCACATGCATGCTGCAACTAAGAGTTCGCGTGCCGCAACTAAGAGCCGGCATGCTGCAACTAAAGATCCTGCATGCCACAACTAAACATGCTGCAACGAAGATCCTGCATGCCACAACAAAGACCTGGTGCGGAAGGAAGGAACGAAGGAAGAAAGAAAGAAAGAAAGAAAGAAAGAAAGAAGAAAGAAAGAACTGCTGGTCTATAGGATAAACTATTACTTATAAGATAAAATTAAACTTATTAAGATGTCATATAAAAGCTTTAATAATCTGTCCCTAAATCACTTTTCCATTACCACCATGCATTCTATGCACAATCACATTAGATTATCTGTTCCCCAGAAAAGCTTGCACTTTCATCATGTATGGATTTGAACATACTGTTCCCTACCTTAGGTGACCTATAATTAAATATATCAAATATTAATTTAATGTCAGCCACTTGTGCTAGACATTGGCAAAATTCTGTTCATCATTTGAACTCATCTAAATTGTTATTTCCTCTGTGAAGCCTTAAGTAAGTCTTCACCAGACACCCTAACAGAGTTAGCTGCTTATTCCTCTAAATGCCAATATCGCTTTGTTGATTTTCTATTTTTTCTTCACTAATCTCTGATCTCTCTAGTTGTCTTACTCCTCTTGGTATGCCGAAGTCATGGCATATACCTTGTGCACAGTAGGTACTCCAATATAATTGTGTAGGATAGTCAATTTATAGCTGGACTAGGAAAGCCCGATCCTTATCTCTGGAGACACCTGGATGTCTGGCTTTTGGACAAGATAAAGTCAGCTGGATTTATGATGTGCTGTTTAGAGTCCAAAACTGCCCTGGTGGCCTTTGAATCAGTGTTTACTGATGGTTTTCACCTGACAGAACTCATTAGCGAGCCTACCTTGACTACATGACCAGAGCGACATAAAAATACCCCACTGGGATCTTCTGCCTTGAGCGCTCCTGAACGCAAGACTTATTACACAGATCTTGGTGGTTCAATCCAGAGATGAAAGGGACCTGGGTGCAAATTAGGATCCTGAGTTTTCCTTTGACATTCCCCACATCCTCAATGCTTGTCTGCCCTCTCTCTTGCTGCACCATATCCTTTGCCTTTAAATAAAAGCCTTAGGTGAATATGCTCTATGGAGATTTGTGAGTCCTTCAACTATCCAAACTTGTGAAATCTTGCAATACTACTTTCTGCACACTTTACACACTTTCATGAATGTAAAAATAAGCCCCATGACCCAGCTCATATCTGTGTCAATCTTAACAAAACAAAAATTTCTACATTTTATAAATACTTTCACATCCACTAACACTAAATTCCCAAAGCAAACCTGTAGAGGGGTAGTCTCACCATTTACTAGAAAAACTCAGGCTCAAAACATTAAATGACTTGTCCACAGTAGCTCAACCAGTTAGGGGCAGAACTGGACTCAAGCCTAGGTCTAGGCCTCTCAGCTGTACCAGGCTGCCCCCAGTGTTTGCAGCAATCATAGTTGACCCTTGAACAACATGGGTTTGAACTGCGCAGGTCCACTTACTGATTTTTTTCAATAAATAGGTACTACAGTAGTACACGATCCACAGTTAGTTGAATCTGTGGATGTGGAACCCTGTACACAGGTATAAAGTTATACAGGGATTTTCAAGTATGCAGGGGTCGGCAGCCTAACCCCTACGTTGCTCAAGGGTCAACTGTACATGCCTATGCTGTAATTTGAGGATTTAAGGTAATATCTCTGTATCCTGATAAAGTTTATTGAAACAAGTCACAAAGATATCTGCATTCATCTATTAAAGAGGTTAACAGTAATATACAATGTTGATATCAAGAAGCTGAACATATTAATCCCTTCACTCCACAATTATATGAGCACCTATTATAGGGCTTAGGCACTGTGTTAGGTAGAGTTAACAGTTTTAGTGAAAAAGTGAGACATTTTAAAGAAGAAAAATGAATACCTTTTCAGTTCATGGATGAAAAGAAAGTTCAAATTTAAGTGCATAATCTGATATTCTAAATTCTTAAGTCATTAAACAACATTTATATAGTACTTTAGAGTGTATAAGGTCATTACTTTGCCAAATTTCATCCTCAAAACAAACCTATGAGACATTTTAAATCCAATTTGACAGCTAAGGAAAGTGAAAATAAAAATTAAGTAATTTGTCCTAATATATACAAAATCACATAGCTTGTATTAGGCAAAGTCAGGATTCAAGTGCAAGGGTACTATTAATTTATTTTCTTTCTACTTTCTACTTCTCTTATTCTTATGTTGATTTAGATTTAAATGTGCTATTTCACTTTTTGTTTTAAAAATCCATAAAATGAAAATCATTAAGTAAAACATTTGCTTATCATGATAATTATTAATAATTCAGAATTTAAAGTAAAATAATTTAAATGTCTTAGTGATGGTTTTCTGCTTTCTCTCTTTTTTTTTTAATTGAAGTATAGTTGATCTACTTCTCTTTCTAGCTGATGGCTATAAATATGTTTCTTAAACACTTATTGAATGACACATCTTCAACCTCTGGGTAATTTTAAACAGTTTTTTGGTAAATGAAATTAAAATCATTCATTTCTTTTAGTCAGCCTGCAGATCAATATAATGAAAACAAATAACTAAATTTAGATATGTATTTTCTAAACATGAAAAGCTTTCTGAGTTGCAGAATTTTTGGAAAATGTATAATTAGTTGTTAATGTTTAACAGTATCTCATTCTTGAACAGTATAAGCAACTAAATATATTTTTTCCAAAAGAATACATTAAGTAAAAAATAAGTTTATGAATTTAATTCATTTAACTTAAATTCTTAAACAGTGTTAATGCTAAATTCCTAAACAGTAAGGAAAAAATTAAAGACTGTAAAACACAAGTTTAAAAACTTTTTTAATTCCCAAATAACTCAAATGAACTGTTCTAGTTCTATCTGAATCCTTTGGGCCAAGTTCCACTGGAACAAGTCTTTTTTCCAGGGTATTCATTGCCCAAGTGTCAGCTTTTAAAGGTCTGAAAAAACCTGCTTTAAAGAAAGCCAGAGAAAATGAGATAGGCCAGCCAAGACAAGTGTGCCATGTAGCAAACAGTGGTTTCTCTGTGATCCAAATAAAACAGCAGTGCTGTTATACCCATACACACACATAACTGGAATATTTCTATGGTCGTTCCCATTAACCTTTAATCTAAATACTAATTTATTTATTTTTTTAAACTTGGTTTTGATTTTACATTAAACAATAAAGAGAATGAAACAGTGATAAAATTCACACAAATTAGATAATAAAAGAAAAAGAATAAAACAGACTACTAAAATCTATTGAACTTGTATGCCTGGAATCATGCTGGTGACTTTATTTACATAATTTCTCTTAATACAAACTATCACCTTGTGAGCTGGTGTTAACATTCTTATTTTACATATCAGGAAATTGAGACACAGTATGAATAAGAAACTTGCCCAGTGTCATATAGCTCCTAAATGGAAATATCTACATTCAATCTCATACCATTTCTCTTTAACAAGCTGTGGTCCTCCTACCACATCATGCAAAAACAAAAAGCAAAAGAGAAGAAAAAGGACAAAAGAGACAAAATCATGAGCATTGGTCTACTCTAATAATTCTTTTTTTTTTTTTAACTTTAATAGCCTTACTCTTTTTTTTTCAACTTTAATAGCCTTACTCTTTTTTTCGGCTGTGTTGAGTCTTCATTGCTGTGCGTGGGCTTTCTCTAGTTGTGGAGAGTGGGGGCTACTCTTCGTTGCCGTGCAAGGACTCCTCATTGTAGTGGCTTCTCGTTGCAGAGCATGGGCTCTAGGTGTGCAGGCTTCAGTAGTTGCAGCGCACGGGCTCAGTAGTTGCAGCACGCAGGCCCTAGAGCATGCGGGCTTCAGTAGTTGCGGCGTGTGGGCTCCTGGGCGTGGGGGCTTCAGTAGTTGTGGCACACAGGCTCAGTAGTTGTGGCTCGCGGGCTCTAGAGCACAGGCTCAGTAGTTGTGGCACACGGGCTTAGTTGCTCTGCAGCATGTGGGATTTTCCCAGACCAGGGCTCGAACCCGTGTTCTCTGCATTCGCAGGTGGATTCTTAACCACTGCGCCACCAGGGAAGTCCCTCTAATAATTCTTTTTTTTTTTTTTTTTTTAAATGAGGCTGGGAGTGGAACACTTTATTATTATTATTATTTTTAATTATTTATTTATTTATTTATTTATTTATGGCTGTGTTGGGTCTTCGTTTCTGTGTGAGGGCTTTCTCTAGTTGCGGCAAGTGGGGGCCACTCTTCATCGCGGTGCACGGGCCTCTCACTATCGTGGCCTCTCCCGTTGCGAAGCACAGGCTCTAGACGCGCAGGCTCAGCAATTGTGGCTCACGGGCTTAGTCGCTCCGCAGCATGTGGGATCTTCCCAGACCAGGGCTCGAACCCGTGTCCCCTGCATTGGCAGGCAGATTCTCAACCACTGCGCCACCAGGGAAGCCCCCTCTAATAATTCTTAAGAGGGAAGCAAACCATATAATTCTGGCAACTATACTAGATTCATCTGAACCTCTACAGAATTTACTCGTTTGTAATCCATAAGAGTAAAGAAACAATACTGTCTTAAAAACAATTCCTTCACTGGTGTAATGAATCATTTATCTTTTGTGCTATTTATCTTTTCACATTTTTAAGTTTATATACTAGCTAGCACATAACCTATTGGGAAAAAAAATCCATCATACAGCACTGCAAAGTAATACACATAGAGTAGGTATTTAGTAAATATTTGTTGAATACTTTGTATATTCACAATGCCTTGAAATCAGTTAAGTACTTAAATAGCTAATGATATTAGCCTTCAGGGACACTGGTCTTAAAGTTCTGGTTTTGGAGTTCAGTTTGAAAAAGGGGTCTATTTTAATTGATCATGACCAAGACACACTACTGTTTATCTGAGTTGATTCATCATTTCTCTAGTATTCTCCATTTTATCAAAATGGCTTCACAATGACAACCAGGCAAAATAAATCTTTTTTATTCTGCAGATTACAATGGGCAGAATATGCCAAACAATTCCTCACTGGTTTAATAAACATTTACTGAGAACTTAATCCATATTAGACACTATGTTAAGTGCTGTGGATACAAGGTTAGAGTTAAAAAGTTTTTAACATGAGGCATTATCAATAAAGTGGAGAATATAGACACATATATAAATAATTACAACACTGTGTGAAGTGTACACACATTATTCATTCAGTAAATATTATTGAAAGCCTCATGTAACAAACACTGTAACAAGCCCAGGATACAGCAATGAACAAAACTCTAGGGTCCCTGCCCTCACAGACTTTATAATTTAACATGGCCTCAAAGACTTCCCAAGTCTCCAGAAAAATGAACTCACGGTCAAATATCACAAAAACACATGAGGGAACATGCACCCATAAAGAATGAATCAGTAAAAGCACAAGCAACAGAAACAAATATGCAAAGATGAAAGATACTGAAATTAATGGATACAGAATATTAAGTATATCTAGTATGTTTAAACAAATGAAAGCAACAAAAAGAACCAAAGAAGAAAAAAATCATCAAAAATTATCACGCAGATTTGAAAAAGAAACAACAGAACCTTTAGAAATGAAAAAATATAATAATTAAAAACACTAAAGACAAAAAGTGAATTTAGGAGGAAAAAAAATAAGGCTGAATTAACCAAATAAGAGAGATGAGAGGGAGAAAGCAGGACATCCCAGACAGAAAAGACAGTGTATGCAAACACATGAAACCATGAAGCTGCATTCTGTGTTCGAGGAAATAAAAGCTGAATTATATTGCTGAAGTATAATGTGCAAGTGTTTAAAAAGGAAAGCGATTGGGCTTCCCTGGGGGCGCAGTGGTTGAGAATCTGCCTGCCAATGCAGGGGACACGGGTTCGAGCCCTGGTCTGGGAAGATCCCACATGCCGCGGAGCAAGTAGGCCCGTGAACCACAATTACTGAGCCTGCGCGTCTGGAGCCTGTGCTCCACAACAAGAGAGGCCACAATAATGAGAGGTCCACGCACCGTGATGAAGAGTGGCCCCCACTTGCTGCAACTAGAGAAAGCCCTCGCACAGAAACGAAGACCCAACACAGCCATAAATAAATAAAATAAAAATTAAAAAAAAAAAAAAAAAAGCGAGGGTACCTGAGCACACAGGCCTGCTTTGTTGGATTCTTCTCCTTTCAAATTTCATCCTCGTTCTTCATCAATCCTAGTCTCCCTCCGTGATCAATATTCTCCTTAGAAGATGGCTGTTTCATGAAAACTTTCCCAATAACATCTTCATTTTTAATCACATAATTGTAACATGTTAATATATCTCGCAAGCGTTACACTGTCATTGTCATTGGTACTATACTGA
Organism: Balaenoptera physalus; assembly: GCF_965194825.1. Lineage (NCBI taxonomy): Eukaryota > Metazoa > Chordata > Mammalia > Artiodactyla > Balaenopteridae > Balaenoptera > Balaenoptera physalus. Next base: position 58,776,506 of record NC_138889.1, read on the forward strand.
CTTGTTCTGAACTGAGTGTAGAAAGATTTACTCTTCTGGCCAAAACCTTCCAAAGGCTTTTGATCACAAATAAAATAAAAACCAAACACCTTACCATGGACTACAAAGCCAACACAATCGACCTCTGCCTTCCTCTTCTAACTATTCTTCTTGCCCACCCATTCCAACACTAGCCTTCCTAATGCTCCTAAAAACAAACCAAGTCCATTCCAGTCTCAGGGCCATAAGCAGAACTACCTGGAACATCATTACCCCAGATTACCTCTGGGTAATTCCTTCTCATTCTTTAGGTATTATGCCAAATACTACCAACTCAGAGAAGCCTTCTTTAATTACCCTATCTAAAGAAGTCCTCTAACCATTCTCTATCATATTACCTTGTTTTATTTCTTCATAGCATTTATCACAATTAGAAGCCTTTATATAGTCAGTTATATATTTGTCATCTTTCCTCATTAGAATGCAATCTCTTGACAACAGCAATCTTAATTATTTTCTTCACTGCTGTATCACAAACTCCTAGAACAGTACTTGTAATAGCCATGTGTTCTGGTTTTTGTCATTTCTGCTTTGACATGTGGGGTCTTGCTGACCTTGGTGGGACTGCTCTTCCCAGGGCTAGCTATTTCGCATACTACTTGCCTGTAAGCACACCTTTTATATGCAAACCAAACAATCACAGCCCATAACCCCAGCTACCTCCTTTATCAGACTCTAGGCCACTATTCCCCTGCCCTAATCACTTCTGGGCCATGTATCAGACAACTAAAGACAGTCCCTAAGCCCCAGAGCCCACTGAAATTATTCAAACTAACCAATCCCAGGCCTGCTTACCCTACCTTGCCCACTCCTTCCCACAGAAGCCATAATAAAGGCTCTCACCCACATCTCCCCTCCACAACCTCCCCTCCCTAGACTGACCCTGGCGCTTCCCCATGTGGTACTACTGCACAGTGTGCTATGCCTCCTGCTTCTAAGGAACTGTGAGTAATAAAAAATTCTTCCTTTATGGCAATCATTTCCATGTTTGTGTGTCTTATCATACCTAATTAAACAAATCCCAGGTACCTTTAAAATAAGTGCCTAGCATAAAGTACATGCTCAACAAATATTGTTGAATGTATCACCTAGAGAATAAATTCCTTTTGTTTCCTTTCAGTTCCTAGCATGACTGAGTTTACTCATATCATTCTTCAATACACTTTAATAATTAAATAATTTGTAAAACATGTATTCTTTGCCCAATAAGAGATAGTTATCATGCTAAGTACTAAAGATACAGGGATGAATAAAAAATAGATATGTTCTGTTCATAAGAGTTTCAAATAAGATATGAGAATGCAGAAAAGTCGAAAATAAAAGAATGAAAAGATAATCTGTAACTACTACAGAAAAAAAAAAACTGGTATAGCTATCATAACATCAGACAAAAAAGAACCTTAAAATAAAAAGTATTACAAAAATAGGGATCCAATTCACCAAGAAGATATCATAACCCTAATCACATACATATCTAATTTAATTGCATAGCTTCAAAACACTTAAAGCAAAAACTAACAGAATAATATAGGGAAAGTAATCATATCCATCAACATACCCATCTCAGTGTTTGAAATATGAAGGAACTTTCCCCATTCTCCTCTCCACACCACCCCCAGCCCCAAATCAGCAGGGTTCCAGAAGATTTTAACACCACAAGTGGCTTGAACTAATAAACATTAGCATAATAGACATAAGAACACTACAGCAATCTGAGGGCCTTTCACATCTAGCCATGATAGAGTAACTGGGACTGGACTTTCCCTTGCTGTCAACAACTAGAAAAGAGGGCAAAAGGTATGAAAAACCTCCTTTCAGACGTTGAACAAGGTAGTACAGAAATGTGACCCCTGAGAAAAGGGAAGCAAGTGAGGTAAGCGATATGATTACCCCAGTTTTCTAGAGGACACACTTTCCAGATCTTGGTGTAAGGAAAGGGAATCCAAACATAGCACAGCCATCTCACTAAATTGAGGAGACAGAGATTAGACTTCAGAAAGACTGAGCCATTAAGATTTATAGGACAGAATACCAAAGGAGGTAGCTTTGCAGAGAAAGAGGTCCAAAACTTTAAAGGGATCCTCTTGAGTCTGTTGTTGAATACTAAGCTGCACATGCACAGAGTAAGACTCAATTAGGCAGAGAAAAGAACTACGGGGGAGAAAAGCTACTAGAGAGCTGTAAAATGAACAACTACCATAGCACACAGACAGAATACAGATCACACTGAACACCTAGCGCATTCAATAGTGATCCCAGAAAGGTCACATTTCAGTAAGGAAGCAAAACTAGCAAGAGAGTAAAGACAACAACTCTAAACCCACCCAAAACCATGTTTTAAAACAAGCCATGAGAGATAAGCTGACCAGAAATTTAATCACTGGCCAAAAAAGAAGTCAAACACCCTTTAAAAGAAGACAACAAAATTCAGTCACTTAACAACATCACAATTCCAACATCCAAACAAAAGCTGTTATGTAAGTTTAAAAAGCAAGAAAATCAGTCAAAAGAAATAACCCAGAAATGACAGTGATGGTGAAACTGGCAAAGATTTTAAATCAGCTATTATAACTATGTTCAAGAACATAAAGAAAAACATGAAAATAATGAAGAGAGAAATGGAATAAATTAAAAAAGACAAAATACATTTCTGCTTCCAGTAATGACAGAGTAAGATCCTACTGTCTGATTCTCCCTCATAAAAAAAGGTAAAATCTGGAATAATACAAAAAGAGATTTTATGTGAAAGCACTGGAGAGTAAAAGAGAAGCAGACAGACTCCAATGGAGAGTACATACTTGAAGAAGGGGAGTTATACAAAGTGGGTTCCCATTTTCACAGCTTTCAGCCTTGGGCAAAGTACAACACACAAGGAGCAGTGGAATGTAATACTACGGGCTTTCTAGCCTGGGGAACCAAGAAACTGAAGTCAGAAGAAACATGACCACTAAAGAGAATGGAGAAATCCTTAAAGGGAACAAGACAGAGAAGGTACCCCCAAATTCTGTCTGCTTATGTCTCTACCATTAGAGACCCATGCATGTATACATGACAGATGGAAAGGAGTTCAGCTAAACACAAAAAAGGTGCTGGCCAAAAACAGAGTTTACAGTTCAAGTCAAGTCAGTCAAGATAACTGTCAACTGAAACCAAAGAAACAACACTCACAAGGAAAAAACAAACAAAAAAACAAAAAAGAACAGAATCTCCACAATTTAACATTCTTTTTTTTTTATATATTATTATTATTTTTTCATTTATTTTTGGCTGCGTTGGGTCTTTGTTGCTGTGCGTGGGCTTTTTCTAGCTGCGGTGAGCGGGGGCTACTCTTCGTTGTGGTGCACGGGCGTCTCATTGCGGTGGCTTCTCTTGTTGCAAAGTACGGGCTCTAGGCGCCAGGGCTTCAGGAGTTGTGGCTCGTGGGCTCTGGAGCACAGGCTCAGTAGTTGTGGCGCATGGGCTTAGTTGCTCCACAGCATGTGGGATCTTCCTGGACCAGGGCTCGAACTCGTGTCCCCTGCACTGACAGGCGGATTCTTAACCACTGCGCCACCAGGGAAGCCCTAACATTCTTACTATCTAAAAGAAAATCTAAAATTACTCAATATATAAAGAATCAGGAAAATGAAACACATTCTCAAGAGAAAAGAGTGTCAACTGAGACTGACCCTGAGATCACCCAGGTAGACAAGGGCTTTAAAGCGGCTATTATAACTATCCTCAATGAATTAAAACAAAATATGCTAACAATAATGAAAAGATAGGGAATTTGTGGAGAAAAATAGAAATGATAAAAAAGCACTAAATGCAAGTTCTAAAACTGAAAAAATACAGTATCTGAAATAAATTATTCACTGAATAGACTTAACAGACAAATGGAAATGACAGGAAAAAAAAAAGGTAAGTGAACCTGAAGACATATCAATCAAAATTATCCAACCTGTACATGCACAGAGAGATAAAAATATATTTTTTTGTAAAATGAACTGACCTTAAAAGGCCTGTTACATGACAAACAGTCTGACATACTTGTAACTGGAAACAAATGATAGAAGAGAGAGACTGAGGCAGAAAAGAATATTTAAAGAATGAACAAAGTTTCCCAAAATATGCTTAAAGGCAGAAATTTATAGATATAAGCCTCTCAACTTGCTGAAGGGAAATGATGCCAGAGGGAAATCCAGATCCTCAGACAGGAAAGAAGAGCATTAAAATGGTAAACCCCCAGTTAAATGCAAAAGTTAATTATTTTGTTTTCCTTAAATTTATTTATAACTTATTTACTTTTAACATATAGCTGTTGTGAACATAACATATGTAGATGTAATATAACAACTATAACATAAAGAACATGGTAAGTAGGATATGGACCTATACAGCTGTCTTATTCTGCACGCTTCTACATTTTTCATGAAGTGAGCTGTGAAAAGTTAAGGATAGATACTGTAATCCCTCAAGAAACCACTAAATAAATAATACAGTTGAAAAGCCAATAGTAATGTTAAAATGGAATTCTCAAAAATAGTCAAAAAAATTTTTAAAGTAAGAAAGAACAGAGAAAACTAAAATAAAATGGCAGACCCACACCTGGCCATATTAACCATAGTAAACCTGATAGTCTGTTGCCCTGTTGATAATATTTACATTGTTATCTGTTCAGGGTTTTGTTTGTTTTTAAAAAGATAAAAACTTGCAATATTTCTTTGTTAGAAGAGCTTTGGGAATTTCCTTCTCCTTTCATACTTAAAAGTAAAATAAAACTGTAACTCTAATGGATTTCTTACTTAAACAAAAAGTTTGAGGGTTGCCGTTCATTTAATTCAACAATTAGTGCCTAGACCAACCCAGATGAGAGCAGCAACTGAAGAATAATGGCTCAAGGTGGGGCTCAGATAACAGCTGGCAGAGAAAGGTAAAAATGACCTTCACTGGGGTCCCACGGAGGAGCCTGCCTGTTTCTACAGTTTGTTTCTACACTGTTTCTGTTTGTACAGAACTTCAAACTGTTTATACTGAAAGAATCTTCAGAGTTATCAGAAGGTGTCCAAGGCAATTGCATAACAGAATTACATGGTTTTTCCTCTTGCAGTTATCTTGAGGTTCTATTGATTATTAAGATGCACAGTACATGTACTGAGTTAAAAGAGTGACTACCTGGGTTGTGCCCTGAAAGTCTAGGGTTCTGGTTTTGAGAGTCTGATCAGGGTAGAATCTTAATCTGATCTAAGAAAAGAGTTTTTTTCCTTTGCAAGAATTACAACTAACCCAATCCTAGCGAGTGGAGGTGTCCCCAGACTACAAGCAAACTAGCAGACATTCTACGAGGTAACTGGTATATAATCTTGAAAACTGTCAAGGTCATAATGGTCAAAAAAGATTTAGGAGCTATTCCAGATAGAATGAGACTAAATAGACGTGAAATCTAAATGTAACAATGTGATTCTGGACTGGATACACTTGCTATTAAGGGCATTATTGGGACAACTAAAAAATGTTAAATGGGATTATAGGATTAGATGGTAGTAATATATCAATGTTCATTTTCTGATTTTAATGGTTGTATTGTGGTTATGTAGAACAATATCCTTGTTTGAAGGAAATATACAATAAAATATGAAGGGTAACGGAGGATTACACTGGCAATTTACTTTCAAATGGCTTAGAAAAAGTTACTTGTCCTGTACCTGAAACTATTCTTTACATTGGAGATTGCTTTCAAAGTATTTTTTTCACTAAAGCAGATACAGCTATAGATAAAAATGTTTATATATTTATATATTTACTCTACATGCAAAGAATCAGGAAAATGTGACTTACTACAAGGGGAAAAAAATCAGACCTAGAAATGAAGAAAAGAGCAGAACTAGCAGATGAGGATTTAAAACACCTATTACAAATATGTTTGAGGATTTAAAGAAAAACATGAATACAACAAAGAGAAATATATAAACTATTTTTAAAAATCAAATGAAACGGGCTTCCCTGGTGGCGCAGTGGTTGAGAATCTGCCTGCCAATGCAGGGGACACGGGTTTGAGCCCTGGTCTGGGAAGATCCCACATGCCGCGGAGCAACTCGGCCCGTGAGCCACAGCTATTGAGCCTGAGTGTCTGGAGCCTCTGCTCCAAAACAAGAGAGGCCGCGATAGTGAGAGGCCCGCGCACCGCGATGAAGAGTGGCCCCCACTCTCCGCAACTGGAGAAAGCCCTCACACAGAAACGAAGACCCGACACAGCCAAAAATAAACATAATAAATAAATAATAAATTTAAAAAAAAAAATCAAATGAAACTTCTAAAGCTGAAAAATGCAGTATCTGAAATTTAAAAATTCATTGTATGTGCTTAAAAAAAAGGAGCAGTGAACTTGAACCTAAGGAAATAGAAACTACACAAATTGAAGCACACAGAGAAACAAGGCAAGAAAAAAAAAAAGAATGAAATGACAGGTAAGATAATATCTATTTAACACGCGTATAACTGGAGTACTGGAAAAAAGAGGAAATAGAAAACAAAGTAGGAAAATATTAAAGCTATACTGACTTAAAATATTCCAAATTTTATTTTTTAAAAAATCAAGCCGGGCTTCCCTGGTGGCGCAGTGGTTGAGAGTCTGCCTGCCAATGCACGGAACACGGGTTCGAGCCCTGGTCTGGGAGGATCCCACATGCCGCGGAGCAACTAGGCCCGTGAGCCACAACTACTGAGCCTGTGCATCTGGAGCCTGTGCTCCGCAACAAAAGAGGCCACGATAGTGAGAGGCCTGTGCACTGCGATGAAGAGTGGCCCCCGCTTGCCACAACTAGAGAAAGCCCTCGCACAGAAACGAAGACCCAACACACCCAAAAATAAATAAATAAATTTATTAAAAAAAAAAAAAATCAAGCCACAGACCTAAAAAGATGAAGAAACTTCAAGCAAGATTACCATGCAAATACCACCAACACCACCACCATACCATCACTAAGGAACATAATAATAAACTGCTGAAACCAAAGATAAAGAGAAAATTCTAAAAGCAGATAGAGAAAAATGGCGAGGGGAATAAAGATAGTAATAAATGACTTCTTAAACAAACAAATAAACAAAATGCAAACTAGAAGACAATGTAACAAATTGTTAGGTGCTAAAAGAAAATAACCATCCAACAAGAATTCTATACCCAGCAAAAATGTTTCAAATAAGAAGGTGAAAAAAGACATTTTCAGACAAATATAAGCTGACAAAATTTATCACCAACAGAAGTGTACTATAAGAAAAGTTAAAGTACACAATTTAAGGTTATTACATTATACATTAAGTGGTATAATACTATTTGAGAGTAAACTATAATAAATTAAAAATATATACTGTAAAGTCCTAGCAAACTCTAATGAAATAAAAGAGAGATGTAACAGAGAAGCTAGTAGACAGGATGAAATAAAACACTAACACACACACACACACACACACACACACACACACACACACCTCTAAATTAATTTAAAAGAAGCCAGGAAAAGTGTGAGGGGGAAAAAGCCAAAGAGATGAAAAAAATGTAAAATTAACAGCAAGATAGTAACTTAATCACACTGACAATTACATTAAATGTAAATGGACATATGCACTAATTAAGAAAGAGAGGCAGTCAGGGAGTTCGTTGGTGGCCTAGTGGTTAGGATCTGGGGCTTTCACTGCCCTGGTCCAGGTTCAATCCCTGATTGGGAAACTGAGATTCTGCAAGCCATGCAGCATGGCCAAAAAACAAAAAAAACTTAAAGAAATCAAAGATTTGGAACCAAAATGGCACAGTAGAAGGACGTGCTCTCACTCCCTCTTGCGAGAACACCAGAATCACAACTAGCTGCTGGACAATCATCGACAGGAAGACACTGGAACTCACCAAAAAAGACACCCCACATCCAAAGACAAAGGAGAAGCCAAAATGAGATGGCAGGAGGGGCGCAATCACAGTAAAATCAAATCCCATAACTGCTGGGTGGGTGACTCGCAGACTGGAGAACACTTATACCACAGAAGTCCACCCACTGGAGTGAAGGTTCTGAGCCCCACGTCAGGTTCCCAAGCTGCGGGTCCGGCAATGGGAGGAAGAATTCCTAGAGAATCAGACTTTGAAGCCTAGTGGGAATTGATTGCAGGACTTCAACAGGACTGGGGGAAACACAGACTCCACTCTTGGAGGGCACACACAAAGCAGTGTGCACATCGGGACCCAGGGGAAGGAGCAGTGACCCCACAGAGACTGAACCAGACCTACCTGCTAGCGTTGGAGGGTCTCCAGCAGAGGCGGGCGGTGGCTGTGGCTCATTCAGGGGACAAGGACACTGGCAGCAGAAGTTCTGGGAAGTACTCCTTGGCGTGAGCCCTCCCAGAGTCCACCATTAGCCCCACCAAAGAGCCTGCAGGCTCCAGTGTTGGGTCGCCTCAGGCCAAACAACTAACAGGGAGGGAACTTAGCCCTACCAATCAGCAGACAAGCAGATTAAAGTTTTACTGAGCTCTGCCCACCAGAGCAACAGTCAGCTCTACCCACCACCAGTCCCTCCCATCAGGAAACTTGCACAAGCCTCTTAGATAGCCTCATCCACCAAGGGCAGACAGCAGAAGCAAGAAGAACTACAATCCTGCAGCCTGTGGGACAAAAACCACATTCACAGAAAGATAGACAAGATGAAAAGGCAGAGGGCTATGTACCAGATGAAGCAACAAGATAAAAACCCCAGAAAAACAACTAAATGAAGTGGAGATAGGCAACCTTCCAGAAAAACAATTCAGAATAATGAAGCGAAGATGATCCAGGACCTCGGAATAAAAATGGAGGCAAAGATCGAGAAAATGCAAGAAGTGTTTAACAAAGACCTAGAAGAATTAAAGAACAAACAAACAGAGATGAACAATACAATACCTGAAATGAAAACTACACTAGAAGGAATCAGTATCAGAATAACTGAGGCAGAAGAACGGATAAGTGACCTGGAAGACAGAATGGTGGAATTCACTGCTGCGGAACAGACTAAAGAAAAAAGAATGAAAAGAAATGAAGACAGCCAAAGAGACCTATGGGACAACATTAAACACAACAACATTCGCATTATAGGAGTCCCAGAAGGAGAAGAGAGAGAGAAAGGACCCGAGAAAATATTTGAAGAGATTATAGTCGAAAACTTCCCTAACATGGGAAAGGAAATAGCCACCCAAGTCCAGGAAGCGCAGAGAGTCCCATATGGGATAAACCCAAAGAGAAACACGCCGAGACACATAGTAATCAAACTGGCAAAAATTAAAGACAAAGAAAAATTATTGAAAGCAGCAAGGGAAGAACGACAAATAACATACAAGGGAACTCCCATAAGGTTAACAGCTGATTTCTCAGCACAAACTCTACAAGCCAGAAGGGAGTGGCATGATATACTTAAAGTGATGAAAGGGAAGAACCTACAACCAAGATTACTCTACCTGGCAAGGATCTCATTCAGATTCGATGGAGAAATCAAAAGCTTTACAGACAAGCAAAAGTTAAGAGAATTCAGCACCACCAAACCAGCTCTACAACAAATGCTAAACAAACTTCTCTAAGTGGGAAACACAAGACAAGAAAAGGACCTATAAAAACAAACCCAAAACAATTAAGAAAATGGTCATAGGAACATACATATCGATAATTACCTTAAACGTGAATGGATTAAATGCTCCAACCAAAAGACACAGGCTTGCTGAATGGATACAAAAACAAGACCCATAAATATATGCTGTCTATAAGAGACCCACTTCAGACCTAGGGACACATAGAGACTGAAAGTGAGGGGATGGAAAAAGATATTTCATGAAAATGGAAATCAAAAGAAAGCTGGAGTAGCAATACTCATATCAGATAAAATAGACTTTAAAATAAAGAATGTTACAAGAGACAAGGAAGGACACTACATAATGATCAAGGGATCAATCCCAGAAGAAGATATAACAATTATAAATATATATGCACCCGACATAGAAGCACCTCAATACATAAGGCAACTGCTAACAGCTATAAAAGAGGAAATTGACAGTAACACAATAATAGTGGGGGACTTTAACACCTCACTTAGACCAATGGACAGATCATCCAAACAGAAAATTAATAAGGAAACACAAGCATGAAATGACACAACAGACCAGATATATTTAATTGATATTTATGAGACATTCCAACCAAAAACAGCAGATTACATTTTCTTCTCAAGTGCGTACAGAACATTCTCCAGGATACATAACATCTTGGGTCACAAATCAAGCCTCAGTAAATTTAAGAACATTGAAATCATATCCAGCGTATTTTCTGATCACAATGCTATGAGATTAGAAATGAATTACAGGGAAAAAAAAGTAAAAAACACAAACACATGGAGGCTAAACACTATGTTACTAAATAACCAAGAGATCACTGAAGAAATCAAAGAGGAAATCAAAAAATACCTAGAGACAAATGACAATGAAAACACGACGATCCAAAACCTATGCGATGCAGCAAAAGCATTTCTAAGAGGGAAGTTTATAGCTATACAAGCCTACATCAAGAAACAAGAAAAATCTCAAATAAACAATCTAACCTTACACCTAAAGGAACTAGAGAAAGAAGAACAAACAAAACCTAAAGTTAGTAAAAGGAAAGAAATCATAAAGATCACAGCAGAAATAAATGAAATAGAAACAAAGAAAACAATAGAAAAGATCAATAAAACTAAAAGCTGGTTCTTTGAGAAGATAAACAAAATTGATAAACCATTAGCCTCACTCATCAAGAAAAGGAGAGAGAGGACTTAAACCAATAAAATTAGAAATGAAAAAGGAAAAGTTACAACAGACACTGCAGAAATACAAAGCATCCTAAGAGACTACTACAAGCAACAGTATGCCAATAAAATGGAAAACATGGAAGAAATGGGCAAATTCTTAGAAAGGTATAACTTTCCAAGACTGAACCAGGAATAAATAGAAAATATGAACAGACCAATTACAAGTAATGAAATTGAAACTGTGATTAAAAATCTTCCAACAAACAAAAGTCCAGGACCAGATGGCTTCACAGGTGAATTCTATCAAACATTTAGAGAAGAGCTAACACCCATCCTTCTCAAACTCTTCCAAAAAATTGTGTAGGAAGGAACACTCCCAAACTCATTCTATGAGGCCACCATCACCCTGATACCAAAACCAGACAAAGATACTACAGAAAAAGAAAACTACAGACCAATATCACTGATGAATATAGATGCAAAAATCCTCAACAAAATACTAGCAAACAGAATCCAACAACACGTTAAAAGGATCATACACCATGATCAAGTGGGATTTATCCCAGGGATGCAAGGATTCTTCAATATATGCAAATCAATCAATGTGATACACCATACTAACAAATTGAAGAAGAAAAACCATATGATCATCTCAACAGATGCAGAAAAAGCTTTTGACAAAATTCAACACCCATTTATGATAAAAACTCTCCAGAAAGTGGGCATAGAGGGAACCTACCTCAACATAATAAAGGCCATATACTATATGACGAACCCACAGCAAACATCATTCTCAATGGTGAAAAACTGAAAGCATTTCTTCTAAGATCAGGAACAAGACAAGGATGTCCACTCTCACCACTATTATTCAACATAGTTTTGGAAGTCCTAGTCACAGCAATCAAAGAAGAAAAAGAAATAAAAGGAATACAAATTGGAAAAGAAGAATTATAAAACTGTCACTGTTTGCAGGTGACATGATACTATACATAGAGAATCCTAAAAATGCCACCAGAAAACTACTAGAGCTAATCAATGCATTTCGTAAAGTTGCAGGATACAAAGTTAATGCACAGAAATCTCTTGTATTCCTATACACTAATGATGAAAAATCTGAAAGGGAAATTAAGGAAACACTCCCGTTTACCATTGCAACAAAAAGAATAAAATACCTAGGAATAAACCTACCTAGGGAGACAAGAGACTTGTATGCAGAAAACTATAAGACACTGATGAAAGAAATTAAAGATGATACAAACAGATGGAGAGATATACCACGTTCTTGGACTGGAAGAATCAATATTTTGAAAATGACTACACTACCCAAAGCAATCTACAGATTCAATGCAATCCCCATCAAATTACCAATGGCATTTTTTACAGAACTAGAACAAAATATCTTAAAATTTGTATGGAGACACAAAAGACCCCGAATAGCCAAAGCAGACTTGAGGGAAGAAAACGGAGCTGGAGGAATCAGACTCCCTGACTTCAGACTATACTACAAAGCTACAGTAATCAAGACAATATGGCACTGGCACAAAAACAGAAATATAGATCAATGGAACAAGATAGAAAGCCCAGAGATAAACCCACACACCTATGGTCAGCTAATCTATGACAAAGGAGGCAAGGATATAGAATGGAGAAAAGACAGTCTCTTCAGTAAGTGGTGCTGGGAAAACTGGACAGCTACATGTAAAAGAATGAAATTAGAACACTACTTAACACCATACACAAAAATAAACTCAAAATGGATTCGAGACCTAAATGTAAGACAGGACACTATAAAACTCTTAGAAGAAAACATAGGAAGAACACTCTTTAACATAAATCACAGCAAGATATTTTTTGATCCACCTCCTAGAATAATGGAAATAAAAACAAAAATAAACAAATGGGACCTAATGAAACTTCAAAGCTTTTGCATGGCAAAGGAAACCATAAACAAGATGAAAAGACAACCCTCAGAATGGGAGAAAATATTTACAAACGAAGCAATGGACAAAGGATTAATCTCCAAAATATATAAACAGCTCATGCAGCTCAATATTAAAAAAACAAACAACCCAATCCAAAAATGGGCAGAAGAACTAAATAGACTTTTCTCCAAAGAAGACATACAGATGGCCAAGAAACACACGATAAGCTGCTCAACATCACTAATTATTAGAGAAATGCAAATCAAAACTACAATGAGGTATCACCTCACACCAGTTAGAATGGGCATCATCAGAAAATCTACACACAACAAATGCTGGAGAGGGTGTGGAGAAAAGGGAACCCTCTTGCACTGTTGGTGGGAATGTAAATTGATACAGCCACTATGGAGAACCGTATGGAGGTTCCTTAAAAAACTAAAAATAGAATTACCATATGATCCAGCAATCCCACTACTGGGCATATACCCAGAGAAAAGCATAATTCAAAAAGACACATGCACCCCAATGTCCATTGCAGCACTATTTGCATGGAAGCAACCTAAATGCCCATTGACAGACGAATGGATAAAGAAGATGTGGTACATATATACAATGGAATATTACTCAGCCATAAAAACTAAAGAAATTGGGTCATTTGTAGAGACGTAGATGGATCTAGAGACTGTCATACAGAGTGAAGTAAGTCAGAAAGAGAAAAACAAATATCTTATATTAACGCATATATGTGGAACCTAGAGAAAGAGTACAGATGAACCGGTTTGCAGGGCAGAAATTTAAACACAGATGTAGAGAACAAACGTATGGACACCAAGGGGGGAAAGCGGCGGGGGGTGGGGGTGGTGGTGTGATGAATTGGGCGATTGGGATTGACATGTATACACTGATGTGTATAAAACTGATGACTAATAAGGACCTGCTGTGTAAAAAAATAAATAAAATAAAATTCAAACATTAAAAAAAAAAGAAATCAGAGACTGTCAGACTAGACCAGAAAGAAAAAAAGATAAGAAAGGGAGAGGGAGAGAGACCCAACTATAAGCAACTACAATAAAAGCACTTTAAATGTAAAGATACAGAAAGGTTAAAATTAACAGGATAAAAAAGAAGTACCATGCCAATGCAAATTATAAGAAAGATGAATGGCTACATTAATATCAGGCCAGAAAGACTTCAGAACATAGGATATTGCCAGAGAAAAAGGAGGACATTTCATAATGATAAAGGGTGAATACCTCAAGATTACACGACAATCCTGAAGTGTATATGCCTAAGAATGTAGCATCAAAACACATAAGAATAGAAAGGAGATATATAAAAATATACTACTAAAGTTGTAGTATAGTATTGGTGATTCCAATACTCTTCTTAATAATTAACAGAAACAGACAGAAATATCAGTAAATATACAGAAGACTTGAATAACACTAGCAACCAATTTGACCTGACATTTATAGAATACTACATGCATAAACAGCAGAATATATATCCTTTTCAAATCCGTGTGGAACATTCACCAAGTAAAACATGTGAAAAGCCATAAAACAAGCCAATAAGTTTAAAAGAATTTAAATTAAAAATATGTTTGAGGAACTTCCCTGGTGGTCCAGAGGTTAAGTATCTACCTTCCAATGCAGGGGATTCGGGTTCAATCCCTGGTCGGGGAACTAAGATCCCACATGCCGCAGGGCAATTAAGCCCGCGCACCGCAGCTACCGAGCCCGCACGCTGCAACTAGAGAAGCCCGTGCACTGCAACGAAGAGCCCACACGACACAACGAGAGAGAGAAGCCCGCGCATCGCAACTAAGACCCAACACAGCCAAAAATAAAATGAATAAATGAATAAATACTTTTTTAAAAAATAAAAATATGTTTTCTGAACATAATGAAATTAAAGTAGAAATCACTAACAAAAAGATACCTTACAAATTCCAAATATTTGGTAATTAGACAACACACTTCTATATAACCTATAGTTTATTTCTACTTCCCCTGTGATTTCTTCTTTAACCTATGGGTTATGTAAAAGAAATCACAGGAAGAATGGAAATAAAGCATATTAAAATGTGTTGACACACAGCTATAGCATGCTAAGAGTGAAATTTATAACTATAAATGATTCTAATTTTTTAAAATAAGGTCTAAAATTAGTGTTCTAAGCTTCTATCTCATGAAACTAAAAAAATAATAAATTGAATAAAAAATAAGTGAAAAAAAAAAGAATAGAATAAGAAAAAAGTAGAGAAAATTAACATAGCAAGAAGTTGTACCTCTGACATGATTAATAACATTTAATAAACCACTAAGATGATTAATCAACAAAAAAAGAGAATACACAAATTACCAATATGAGGAATGAAAGAGCAGAGATCACCTTAGAGTCTACAGACATTAAAAGACCAACAAGAGAACATCAGAAAATTCAGCAATTTACATAAAATAAATTTCTTGAAAAATACAACCTATAAAAAACTGACAAAAGAAACTTAATGGAAAACAAAATTATAGACCAGTCTCTCTCATGAACAAAGATACAAAATCCTTAACAAAAATACAGTTGACCCTTGAGCAACACTGGGGTTAGGGAAGCCAACCCTCCAAGCAGTTGAAAATCTGAGCATAGCTTTACAGTCCGCACTCTGCACCCACGGGCTCAATATCAGTGGGTTCAACCAACCATGGATCATGTAGTACTGTAGCACATATTCACTGAAAAAAAATCCCTGTATAAGTGGACTTGCACAGTTCAAACCCATGTTGTTCAAGGGGCAACTGTACTGGCAAATCAAACCCAGATATAGATTTATAGATATAGATATGGATATGGATATGGACATGGACATAGACAGAGACAGAGCTGGAGAGATAGAGATGCTAATACATCATGTCCAAATGGGCCAGGAAAGCAAAGTTGGTCCAACATTAAAAAATCAATCAATTGAATTCATCACATTAACAGAAAGGACAAAATCACTTCAATAGATATAGAATAGTATTTGACAAAATTCAATACCCACTAATGATAAAACTCAAGCAAGTCAGGAAAAGAAAAGAATTTCCTCAACCAAGAAGTCCTACAAAAAATCTACAGCTGGGGGCTTCCCTGGTGGCGCAGTGGTTGAGAGTCTGCGTGCCAATGCAGGGGACACGGGTTCGAGCCCTGGTCTGGGAAGATCCCACATGCCGCGGAGCAACTAAGCCCGTGAGCTACAACTACTGAGCCTGCACGTCTGGAGCGTGTGCTCCACAACAAGAGAGGCCACGATAGTGAGAGGCCCGCGCACCGCGATGAAGAGGGTCCCCCACTCGCCGCAACTAGAGAAAGCCCTCACACAGAAACGAAGACCCAACACAGACAAAAATAAATAAATTAATTTTTAAAAAAAGAAAAAAAATTATAAAACAATAAAATAAAATAAAATAAAGGACTTCCTAAAGAGAATCTTAAAATTTCAACAACAAAAAAAATCTACAGCTTACCTAATAATAAAAAAACCCCCACCATATCTAATAATAAAATATTTAATGCTTTCCTCCTTAAATTAAAAAATAAAAATAAGGGCTTCCCCGGTGGCGCAGTGGTTGAGAATCTGCCTGCCAATGCAGGGGACACGGGTTCGAGCCCTGGTCTGGGAAGATCCCACATGCCGCGGAGCAACTAGGCCCGTGAGCCACAATTACTGAGCCTGCGCGTCTGGAGCCTGTGCTCCACAAGAGAGGCCACAATAGTGAGAGGCCCACGCACCGCAATGAAGAGTGGCCCCCACTTGCCGCAACAAGAGAAAGCCCTCGCACAGAAACGAAGACCCAATGCAGCCATAAATAAATAAATAAATAAATAAATATTTTTAAAAAATAAAAATAAAAAAAGGAAAGCTGTTTGCTCATATCACTTCTACTCAACAATGTACTGCAAGGTCCTAACCAGTACAGTAAGGGAAGAAAAATAATGCATAAAGATTATTGAAAAGGATGAAGTGAAACTTTCTATTCATAGATTACATGTTTACTTAGTGACAAAAAAATTAATAAGTTTAGCAAGGTAGAAGATATAAGGATGATAGACAAAAATCAATTTAAATATCTATGCTAGCAATAGAGAAACAACGAGAAAATGAAATTTTAAAACTATAATGTATAAGAACATCAAAAAATATAAAATACTTAGAAATAAATTTAACAAGATGTTTAAGACCTCTACAATGAAAACTACTGAGAGAAATTAAAGGAGACCTACATAAATGGAGAAATACAACATGGTGGATTGTAAGATTCATATTTTTAAGATGTCTGTTTTCCCCAAGATGATTTATAGATATGATACAATCCCAGTAGGCTTTTAAAATAAAAATTGATGTATTATCTATTTTATATAACAGATTACCTCAAAACTTAGCAGCTTAAAACATCAGACATTTATTATCTCACGTAATTTCTGAGAGTCAAAAATATGGAAGCAGTTCAGACTCAGGATCTCTCATGGGGATGCAGTCAAAATGTTGGCCAGCTCCAAAGTCATCTGAAGGCCTAAATGGAGCTGGAAGGTCAACTTTCAAGATGGCTAATTCACCTCTCTGTTGGCTGGAGGCCTCAGTTCCTCATCACATAGACCTTTAATGACATGAGGGCTGTCTTCCCCCAGAGTGAGTGATCCAACAAAGAGGCCAAGAGGGAAGCAGTCATGCCTTTTATAACCTAGTATCCAAAGTTTCATCACATTACTTGTAATTTATTTTATTAGAAGCACGGTACTAAATTTGGACCACACTCAAGGGGAAGGTAATTAAGTTCTACAGAGAAATAGCAAAGTGCACATCTTTTAAAACCACCATAATAGACAAACTGATTCAAAAATTTATATGAAAATGCATAAGACCTAAATATCCAAAACAATACTTTAAAAGAACCAAGTTGGAAGATTTATAGTAGTTGATTTCAAGGTCTACTATAAAGCTATATATATCAAGACTCTGTGGTAATGGCATAAGGATATGCAAATATATCAACAGAGCAGAGAGCCCAGAAATAGACCTACATGTACAGCTCACTGATTTTTGACAAAGGAGCAAAAGCAATCCAATGGGGGGGGAAATGTTTTTTCAGCAAATAATGCTGTAACAACTGGACATGCATATGAGAAAAAAATAAACTTCAATCCCTACCTCACACCATATATACAATGAATTTGAGATGGATACAGACCTAAATATCAAGCTATAACTATAAAACTTCTATAAGAGAATATGGGAAAATACCTTTATAATCTGAGGGTAGACAAAAGTTTTTAAACGGGATAAGGAAAGCAATAACTATAAAAAAAAAAAAAGATAAATTAGACTCCATAAAAATTTTAAACTTCTCCTCATTAAAAGATACTTTTTAGAAAATGAATAGACAAAACATAGACAGGGAGAAAACAGTCACAAAACATCCATCTGATAAAAGGACTTACGTCCAGAATATATAAGGAACCCTTGCAACTCAATAATAAAAAGACAACCCGGGCTTCCCTGGTGGCACAGTGGTTGAGAATCCGCCTGCCAACGCAGGGGACATGGGTTCAAGCCCTGGTCCAGGAAGATCTCCCATGTCGTGGAGCAACTTAGCCCATGTGCCACAACTACTGAGCCTGCGCTCTAGAGCCTGTGAGCCACAACTACTGAGCCCATGTGCCACAACTACTGAAGCCCAGGCACCTAGAGCCTGTACTCCACAACAAGAGAAGCCACCGCAATGAGAAGCCCGCACACTGCAACGAAGAGTAGCCCCCGCTCGCCGCAACTAGAGAAAGTCCGTGCGCAGCAACAAAGACTCAACGCAGCCAAAAATAAAATTATTTAATTAATTAATTTTAAAAATAAAAAATAAAAAGACAACCCAACTTTTTTTAATGGGCAAAAGATCTGAAAAGACAATATACAAAAGAAGATATATGAATGTCCAAGAAGCACGTGAAAATGTGCTCAGCATCTTTAGTTATTAGTAAATGCTAATTAAAATCACAATGAGATGCCATTATACACACTCCAGAATGGATAAAATTAAAAAGTATGGCAACGCTAAATGTCCTTGAGTGTGTGGAGCACCCAAAACTTCCATGATGAGTATGAAAAGTTACATCACTTTGGAAAAAAGTCTTGCAGTCCCTTAAAAAACTAAACATAAACTAACTCTATGACCTGGTAATTCCACTTCTATGAATTTACCCAAGAAAGATGAAAAATATATGTTCACAAAAAGACTTGTATAAGAATGTTCATAGCAGCTTTATTCATAATAGCCAAAAACTGGAAACAGTCCTAGTATCAATAGGTAAATGGATAAACTAACTATAGTATGTTCATATAATGAAATACTACTCAGCAATAAAAAGGAACAAACTACTGATTCAACAACAGGACAAATCTCGTTTCTCACAGACACGAATCTTAAATGGACTAATAAAGATTTGTTTTTAATTTTAACTTCTAATATAGTAAATACCAATAGACTTAACTCACAAAGTTCTCCAGGGTTCTCAATAATTTTAAATGTGTAAAGGGGTCATAAGACCAAAAAGTCTGAGAATCTCTGATCTAATAAAAGCTGAATATAGGCATGCCATACAATCTAATAATTATACTCCTAAATATATAGACACTCTTACACTTGTGTGTACCAGAAGATGTACAAGAATGTTCATAGCATTATTTGTAATATCAAACACCTGGAAACAACAAAACATCCAACGACTGAAGAATGGATAAATCAATATATTCATACAGTGAAATTCTAAACAGTAAGAAAAAAAATGAACTATCTAACCTATCAACGTAGATAATTCTCAGGAACATGGATGATACTAAGGACCACAATTTGAGTGAAAAAAACAAGCTGTAGAAGAATGTATATATAGTAAAATTCCACTCACATAAAATGTAAAACAAGCAAACCTAAACTGTATTTTCTAGGAATGCATAAGTGGGAAAAGACTAGGAAACGAAACACTAAATTAAGGATAGTGGTTATCTCTGAAGAAAAAGGAAGAAGATGGGATGAGGGAAGGGCACATAGGGGCCTAAATGTTTACCCAATGATGGCTGTTCTTAACCAAAGAATAGTCTTCCTTTATCAAGGTCATAATTCTCTTCAATTGTCAAGCTTTAAATTGGACATTCCTAGAACAGTGAGAACAAAGAATATCCATTTGATTGGCAAGCCTAATTGAATCAACTCCAGTGATCAACAGATCAACAGAATATCAGACAACAAAGCCAGACTGCCCTCACATCTACTTTAAAAAAGCATGTGTGTACATGGGGACAACTTATGGAATGGGAGAAAATATCTGCAAACGATGCAACTAACAAGGACTTAATTTCCAAAATATATAAATAGCTCATACAACTCAATATCAAAAAAACAAACAACCCAATCAAAAAATGGGCATTAGACCTAAATAGGTATTTCTCCAAAGAAGATATACAGATGGCCAATAGGCACATGAAAAGATGCTCAACATCACTAATTATTAGAGAAATGCAAATCAAAACTACAATGAGGTATCATCACCTCACACCAATCAGAATGGCCATCATCAAAAAGTCTACAAATAATAAACGCTGGAGAGGGTGTGGAGGAAAAGGAACCCTCCTACACTGTTGGTGGGAATGTACAATAAATTGGTGCAGCCACTGCAGAGAACAGTATAGAGGTTCCTTAAAAACCTAAAAATAGGGTTACCATATAATCCAGAGTCCCACTCCTGGGCATATATCCAGAAAAGACAAAAACTACCACAATGTTCATAGCAGCACTATTTACAACAGCCAAGACATGGAAGTAACCTAAATGTCTAGGTATTTACCTATGAGAAATGAAAATATATATCCACAAGAAGACCTGTACAAGAATGTATATCACAGCTTTATGGTTACCAAAACCTGAAAACAGCCAGGTGTCCACCAACAGGAAAATAGATAAACTATGTTATATTCATACAATGGAATACTAATTGGCAATAAAAAGGAACTACCAACACATGCAACAACATGAATATCAAAAATACTATGCGAGTGAAAGAAGCCTGACACCAAATAGTAAATATTATATAATTCTACTCACATGCAGTCCTAGAATGAACAAATCTAATGTATGGTGAAGAAAAAAATCAGAACAGATAGTTGCCCTGGAGAGAAGGGGGAAGGTGAAGGTGAGAATTACAGGGAAGGGGCGTGAGGAACTTTCATGTTTGACGGTAAAGTTCTCTATCTTGATAGGGGTTTTGGTTATGCATATAAATGCACTTCTTAAAATTCAGCAAATACACACGATTTGTGCATTTATACTGAATACAAATTATACATCCAAAGAAAAAACAGAGAATTGAACTTTAGTTAATGATATGTATGTTGAAGTGTTTAGAGGGAAAGTATACAGATGTTTGCAATTTACTTTAAAATGTATCAAAAAATAAAATGAATTGATAGAGAGAGGAATGGATAAATAGATATATGATAAAATAAGTACTGTATACTAAAATGTTATTGGTAGGATTTAGGCAATAGGTGAATGGATAATCACTGCAAAATTCTTCTAACTTTGCTGTACATGTGAAAATATTCATTAAAAAAAGGGGCTTTTCATGCCATATTTACTATTTGGCCTTTATCCTTCAGTCAATAGCAAGGCTTCAAATGGAAACAGAAGAAGCACCTAATTCTGTAAGGAGTAATCAGTCAAGGTTTAAAGAGGTATCCACTGACTGGGAATGCAGCTACAAATGACAAGGGAACAGCAGATGCAAAAGCAATCGGGTTAAGGTTGTGCGGCACACTAAATACTCCAACTGACCTTTCCACTGAAAACATCTAAAAATTCTGGTATATTCACAAAATATTCAAATAAATGAAACAAAGAAGGAAGAAAGGGAAGAGGGGTGAAGGGAGGGGAGGTCCACCAAGGTGAGGGGTCAGATAGGAGACCTCCCCAAATAAAGGCTTAACTTCCCTACCCCAATCCCTAAACTCAGTGTTTGCTCTTACGGCCTTTCAACTGTTTAAATGAGGCCCACTCACATTAGTAATCTTCACTTAGAGTCAACTGACTGTAGCTGTTAACCACATTTACAAGATTCCTTCAGAGCAATACCTAGATCAGTATTTGATTAAGTAACTGGATACTATAGCCAAGCCAAGTTCACACATAAAACTAACCATCACAGATAAGAAGGCCACAACTATAACAAAGCAGGATTTATTTTTTAAACTTATTTTGAGTAGATTCCAATTCGACTTTTATTGAGCACCTAGTATTTGCCAGGCACTTCCCTGTGCGTTTTCACATGTATAATGCCATTTAATTCTCACAACCCTACCAAATATTCATTGTTCTCATTTTATAGAAAATAAACTGGTACAAAGAATGATTAAGTGATTTGCCCAAAGTCACAATGTTCAATGGAGCAACATTCAGAGAGGATTCTGATTCTGACTTCAAGTCATTATGTCAGTTACTTTTCCCACAGGAAAGCACGTAGGGTTTCATGTCACCATAAACTGCTTTTGCTGTCTCTTTTGGGCTCAATCATTTTTCTGGGTCCTAAAATGTTTCTTCATGCCCTACTTTTTTTTTTTTTTGGCTGCGTTGGGTCTTCGTTGCTGCGCGCGGGCTTTCTCCAGTTGTGGCGAGCCGGGCCTACTCTTCACTGTGGCGCGCGGGCTTCTCATTGCATTGGCCTCTCTTGTTGCCGAGCATGGGCTCTAGGTGCGCGGGCTTCAGTAGTTGTGGCTCCCGGGCTCCAGAACGCAGGCTCAGTAGTTGTGGCGCACGGGTCTAGTTGCTCCGCGGCACGTGGGATCCTCCCAGACCAGGGCTTGAACCCGTGTCGCCTGCACTGGCAAGCAGACTCCCAACCACTGCGCCACCAGGGAAGCCGCCCTTACTTATTTATTTTAAAACACTCTTTGTTGCACTACCGAAAACTCTCCAGGTGAGTGTTTTTTTCTGCCCACTATGAAACAGTTGGCAAAGGAACAAGGGTAGAACCCCAAAATCAAAGAAACAACTTAAAATTTCAACCTGAACTAATAGTGTACTGGACAAAACTTTAAATGTTTACTATTTTCTGTATTCCAGTTAGCAAAGTTGCCCAAATTACAATTTGAGGTATTTGTTCTCCTTATTTACCAATACATCAATTACTGTTCCATTAAAATAAGTAAATAGGGACTTCTCTGGCAGTCCAGTGGTTAAGACTCTGTGCTTCCACTTCAGGGGGCACAGGTTTGATCCCTGGTTAGGGAACTAAGATCCCATATGCTGCACAGTGCAGCCAAAAAAAAAAAGGAAATAAATCATTTCTTCCAACAGGTGCTACCAAATGACAATTTTTCCTAGTTAAAATCTTGGATGACCTAGGTAAATGCTAAATCAAGATTAGACTTCAAACTGTACTTAGCCTTCAAGTACAGTAGTCTCTCCTAATCTGCGGTTTCACCTTCCAAGCTTTCAAATACCCATAGTCAACTGCAGTCTGAAAATATTAAATGGAAAATTCCAGAAATAAACAATTCATAAGGTTTTAACTGTGCACCATTCTGAGTAGCATAATGAATCTTGCACCGTCCTGCTCTGTCCCGCCTAGGATCCTCAACCATCAACATCACCTGCTCCTGACATCCAACCATCCACATCATTATGGTTCAATGATCCAGGATCACCCAAAGCAAATGAATCTCCTTCTCTGAATAATCAGAAGTTAATAGTAGCCTAACACTAGGTCACAATACCTTCTCATCATGTAGGCATTTTATCATCTCAGATTATCACAAAAATAAGGGTAAGTACAGTACAATAAGATATTTTGAGAGAGACCACATTCACATAACTTTTATTACAGTATATTGTTATAACTGTTCTATTTTATTATTAGCTGTTATTAATCTCTTATTGCGCTTAATTTATAAATTAAATTTTACCATAGGTATGTATGTATAGGAAAAAACACAGTACATACGGTTGACCCTTGAACAAAACAGGCTAGAACTGTGCAGATCCACTTACAACTAATTACTAACTATAGACCAAAGTCTAAAAGATAGTTTGGTTTGAGCTTCGCTTAGGTATTGGGAACAAATGAAAAGAAAACTGTTTCTAAAATGAAAATGTAATATGTTCAATTTTAAATTCAATTTAGCTCATTACCCAGAACAATCATTTTCAAACTTCGGTTCACATGCAGTATTTTTGGCCTGTTACTGCTGGGGGCAGGGTGGGGGAGGGGGGGTGGTGATCAACACCTAACTTGATTTTCAAGTTAGAAACCTAGGTTCCAGTACCAGCCCTGTGATCCTGAACAAGTCACTTATCCTTTTGAACCTGGTTCCTTACATACAGACAGTGATAACGCTTACACCCCATAGGAAAAAAAGAATTAACAGTGTTTTTTGAACAATAAAGTCTTGCTTCTCCAAGTATAATCTCCAGACCAACAGCACTGGAGTCATCTGATAGCTTATAAGAAATGCAGAATCTAAGGCCACATTCCAGACCTACTGTACTGGAATATGAATGTTAACAAGACCTCCAGGTAATTCACATGCACATTAAAATCTGAGCAGAACTACTATAAAGTACTCTACAGATGTTAGCTATCTTCACCATAAAAAAAAAAAAGTTAATTAGGAGCTCTTTTTGTTCTGAGGAAGTCCTATGAGCTGGTAACTCATTAACAATATGACATCAACAATATTTGACATCATCCTCCTCAGCTCTACTATTTCCCATACTGAGAAACTACTGAACGTGGATTCTGGTCTAGGTTTCACAACTAATTGGCAATATAATCTTGAGCAAATCATGTGAACACTCAAGGTCCTTCTCCTTACATGTAAAATGAGAAGGTTAGACCACTAGTTACCAACCTGAGGTCTCTGGACCCACTGGGGTCTGAAAAAGTAGTAATGGAGGGAGGCAAGATAGTATGATAGTTAAGGGCATAGTTTTAGAATCAAATGGCCCTTGGGTCACTTAGGCTCTGCCACTTAATAACGCTGACCTAGGGCAAGTTACTTAACCTTCCTAAACTTTAAAAGAGTTGTTATAAGGATTATAATAAGGGTTCGTATAAGATAATATACACATAGAGCTTTGCACATTGTGTCCCATAATGTTAGCTTTTATTATTTCTATTGGCTATTTTCAGTATCTCAAAAATCATATTTATCTGAAATAAGGCTGCAATGAAATTATTATGCTATTTTGCTTTGGACTAGAATTATATCAATATATTAAGGTAATACATTACCTTATCTCATGTATCTCATATGGATCAATACAGTGTAGTAACAGTGACTAGATCTCCTCTAATTGACAGTCACATGTGCCTTTGATTATTTGAAATGGGGATAAAGTGCATTAATAATTATAATTTATGTAGAAATAATAATAAGTTACAATTTATATAAAAATAATAATAAATTCATGGGGCCCATGACAGAAAATTATAAAATGCTTCTTTCTAATGAAAAAGTTAAAATAGACACTACATCACCATATGATCCAGAAATTCCACTTCTGGGTTGAAGAGATATTTGTACACCCATGTCACAGCCTCACTATTCACTACAGCCAAGAGGTGGAAGCAACCCATGTGTCCATCAATGGATGAATGGATAAGGAAAGTGTAGTGTATACATACAATGAAATATTATTCAGCCTTTGGAAAGAAGGACATTCTAACACATGCTACAAAATGCTACATAAGGACATTATGCTAAGTGAAATAAGCCAGTCACCAAAAAAAAACCCCAAAAAACAAAAAAAACCCACTGTTGATTCCACTTATATAAATTCATAGAGACAAAAAGCAGAAGATTGGTTGCCAGGGTCTGTGGGGGAGGAGGGAATACGGAGTTGTTAAATGGAAATGGAGTTTCAGTTTTACAAGATGAAAAGAGTTCTGGAGATTGGTTGCACAACAGTGTCAGTGTACTTAACACTACAGAACTGTACACTGAAAAATGGTTAAGATGGTAAATTTTATGTTATGTGTGTTTTTCCACAATGATTAATAAATAAATAAATACACAAACAAACAACCAGCTAGCTGGTATGGCAGTTCTTCCAGCACTAACACTGTAAAGCCTTTATGCTTTAAGTTTTTAATAAGCACCTCTTCCTTGCATTCCAAAGTACCATATACATATGTCCATCACAGCACCCGGAACAATTTACCGGCAGTCTCTGACTGTATAAATTAAATCTAAACCCTTTGGTACACTAAATTTGACCCTTCATTTGGCCTTCATTCTTCAGTGGACTTACAGTGTTTCTGAGCTATGAGTCAGAGGCAGTGATGCTTGCTCATCAATAACCCTCAGGAAAAAGACTATCTTCCTTAAGGTGACAGGATGTCACTCCACCAGCCCCCAGAATCCCATGGCCAAAAGAAGCCTGAAGCACGCTCACTTCCTTGAGGCTACTATTCAGAGAAGATAGTGGGAAGGGGCCTGAAAAAACGAAAGGAAAAGGGTGCAAGGAGGTACAAGCAGCTAGATGCCTTGAGTGGCAAATGTGTACAGCAGGGGCAGCTGATTAAAGCCTCTCTAGTCTTGTGCTG
This sequence comes from Balaenoptera physalus, assembly GCF_965194825.1. NCBI lineage: Eukaryota > Metazoa > Chordata > Mammalia > Artiodactyla > Balaenopteridae > Balaenoptera > Balaenoptera physalus. The sequence goes on from NC_138889.1 coordinate 58,802,856, forward strand.
CACTGGCAATGAAGGACAGACTCCTTTATCCCATCTAAGCAAATCCTATCATAAAAGCGTAAAGACTGAGGGTTGCCCTGCTTCCCTTCTGCCCAATTCCTATGAATAGATGGGGAGAGGGGCAGCAAACCTGTGAGAAGAGACAACACCTACCTAGCTTGAATCATCCTAGCCCAAGGGCAAAAAGGAGATAGCTAGATGGTCCTACCAGAAGTTACCATCCGTTCTCCCCATCCATGAAAGTCTTACTAGCCAGGTTACCCCCTCAGACTGAAGTAGCTCCTATGAAACCCATAATTAGGATTTAAAAATATTTTTTAGCTTTCTGATAAATAAACCCTCCTTTATAATATATCAAATTTTAAACATTCTTCAAATACATTTTTAGGAATGCATTTCCCTTGAAAGTAGGAAATGCCTATTTGAACTTATCTGTTCATACCTCTACTGGCTTATTAGCTACCTTGAACAGAGAGACAGCTTTGTATAGTTTTGTATTTGAAGTCAATGACAAAATAAGTTTTCAATAAATATTTGCTGAATAAATTAAACATTCTGAAAAAAAAGGGTAATTCCCCCTTGAGGCCATCATTAAAACACAGAATTCCCTTCTGCTTCCCTTTAGGAAATATTTCTTCCATAAAAACGACAGCACCTGAAATTCCACTTCCTGTGACAGTGTTTCTTGGTAGAAAGAGTTGTCAGACCTATATTTGAATACCATTTCTGCCACTTAATAGCTGTATGACACTGAGCAAGTTACTTAACTTCTCTAAGACTCAGTTCCCTCACCTATAAGATGGGGATAACACCACCTACTTACTAGGAATGTTACTAGGATTAGAAATACACAGCAGTCTTCACTTTGCAGAGTTCTAATATGCACAAGTTTCAGTTACCACAGTTTCGTTAAACAATACCAATTCCCCAACAACACAATTCAAATTTCAGTTCCCACAGTATATTAACTGTGAATAACTGAATACAGTACAAACTTCACTACTAGATCTTCAATCCACAAGTGACTATGTAAATAATAGAAGCACATCACAATTGGTAACTAACCAAGTCACTTCTTTTAAAGTTTGTTGGTGGATTTGACAAAATAAATTGCAAAGGAACAACGATTAGGCCGTTGGTGGACTCCTCGTCAGTAACAGTAAAAGCCAGGATACAATGGAATAATATCTTCAAAGTGCTGACAGAAAAATATCTCTCTGCCTAAATTTCTAACTACAGATAAAAGACCAGGGCAAAGTCTGTTGGTGTTTAGTCACTGCACATCTGTTATTCAGTTCATGTACAGACGGCAAAGCATGTAGCTGAGTTGCCTCCTTGTCTCCTGGTGATGAATGTACGTGACATGTTACAAAAATGGATAATTGAAAGGTGGAACAGGCCAACAATGATGAAAGTGCAGCAAAGAAACAAAAAGTAATAGTGTTAAGGGGGTGGGGGAGGGATGGATTGGAAGTTTGGGATAAGTAGATGCAAACTATTATATAGAGAATGGATAAACAACAAGGTCCTACTGTACAGCACAGGGAACTATATTCAATATCCTGTGATAAACCATGATGGAAAAGAATATGAAAAAGAATGTATATATGTATAACCAAATCACTTTGCTTTACAGTAGAAATTAATACAACATTGTAAGTCAACTATACTTCAATAAAATAAAATTTTTTTAAAAAGTAGTAGTGTTGGAAATAAAATCCCAATCAAACATAAACGGAATTATAGAAGAAATAACTGACCATGACAATGTTGACCTTGTTGCCACTCGAGAGACCAGATATGCAGCCAGAGGAACTTAGTGAAGGCAAACTTATCGACACAAATGAAGAAAGGGGTTGTGAGAAAAGGATGAAGATGGAACAGAAGTGACACCAGCAAAAACTCTGCATTACAGGAACTCTCAGAAATATTTCACAATATTGAAAGTGCAAAGAATGAAATGTTGGAACCTGATCCAAAGTTAGAAAGGAGCATGACAATCCACCAAGGCATAGAAAAAAATACTCATTCCATATCATAAGTTACATGACAAGAAGGCAAGTACTACTCAAATTACTCTAGGTAAGTTCTTCTACAAAGAAATAACACATTTTAATTCTCAGTGTTTTCAATGTTTTCAATTACAGTGTACTAAATATCAGTTTTAACATTTTTTTCATTTCTCCATATATTTATGACTAACAATAAGAGGATTTACAATGTTTGACAAAAATGTGTAAAGGTCACGGAATACTCATAACTTTTCTCATTGATTATGAAGATTACTTTGCCAGGTTTTAACTTGCATGGTCATTTGTACTGTCCCATACTACCATGCAAAGTACCTGTAACTTCTAGCACATCAAGGCACTTAGTATTTCACAACTGAAGAGAAACTGGCTACCTTTTCCCCTGATTCTGACAATCCACCCAAACAAAAAAGGAATATGAGCTCATCTTGGATGACGTTAAGAAGACAGCGTTTCAGGTTTTTCAGTGACTAAGAACTGTTGCCATCTTTACATGCAATTCCCCAAACTTGTCCTTAGATTACCCAAAACACACACACCCCAATGCTGAAAGATAGGCTTCCTGAATAGTTATTCAATTTGTCATCTGTGATAGTGTATTACTTCATGCTTGTCCTCATGCCCTGCATGCAGGGGCAAAACAATGAATGTGTGATAGAAGTAATATGGTATAGTAGCTTTAGAGTCAGACCTCAACTTGAATACTACCTCTACCCCACTTTTTGCAACCTTAGATAAATTACTTGTTAGAGTTTCAATTTCCTAATCTGTGAAATAAGGATAATAATGCCTTCTTTTTGGAATTATGGTAAATATCAAAAAAGATAAGATATATGAAGTGCTTAGCAAAGTGTGGTACATAGTAAGCACTTAGATATAGCTATTATCACCATTATTATTATCCTGAATATTTTTATCATTATTGTAAATATTATAATGTTGATAAAGTTGCATTTGTTTTAAACACATTATTAATCAGCCTATTTTTCAAAGATCAAGTCTCTTACTCAAAGATATGATAGACACACACCACTTGCTGGGTGAGAAGGTTGACCTCAACCTCCTCCAGATCATTTTCTCCCAAGGTACAAGTGCAAAGGGCTGCCAACACTCACTCATCCTGTTCTTGCAACTCCTGATTCCTATGTCAAAACCCTCCCTGCCGGCTGCTCAGAGTTTCCTCTTCTGAGGTCATTAAGAACTAAAGCCATTTCCCATTTCTCAGAGCTATCTGTCAGAACAGTAGTATCTTGCTGTCTCATAACTCACATGACTTAACTGTCAGTTTTCTCTTTTGATTCTAATCCTTCATTCTAAACTAAGAGTCATTATTACCTATATTGACCCATAAAGCTGCAAAGGACCTAAAGGCCAACTAAAGCCAACCCCTTTTCTCTACCAAACAATTAATTCCCCCTAAAATATCCATGTGAGTTAGTTGAGCAAGGTCTGTTTGAACACTTTCAGTGACAGAAAGCCCTCTACCTCTCAAATCAACACAATCAATGATTATAACTTTAAAATTTTCCTTACGTTGAAGCAAAACCTCTCTCCTTACAGGCAGTTTCCACCCATAGGCTCTAATTCTACATTCTAGAGAAATACAGAAAGCTTAACTGCTCTATATCACAGCCCATTCAACATTTTAAGAACCCTGAGTTTCACTTTTCCACATTACAAATTTCTAGTTCAGAAAGCACAATTTTAAGTCCCTTCTCTCGTGGACCTCCTCTGGACCATGTATGGGCTTGCCAATGTGATCTAACAGCAAATTGGTAAAGCACTTCCTTTGCCAACATCTGAGCTGATGAGTAATTATACTACAAATGACCCCTTTGCCCATATTCATCCATTATTATATAAAAATTATTAATTTAAGCTAGTAGTTCAGGAAAAGTAACTCTCAGCCTAAATCACAGTTTAAAGGGAATAGTACTAAAAGTCTTAAAAACTACCAAAAGAGTTCTTTTTTTTTTTTTTTTTAATCCTAGCCAATTACTGGGAATGCAATAAAGTAGGATCAGCTGGCATGAAAGTCTTGCCTCTTTCCTACAAAGCCAAACACATGTCTGGGACAAAGACCCAACAATGGGAAGGTTAGCTAAAAAAGAGTTTTGCTTCACGTCCTGAGAAAGTTGAGCCAATTAGAAGAAGGCAGTAATAGTGAGCCAAAAAATATTCTCTGTACCTTGCCAGAAGCAGGTACCTGAAGAAGGATCAAATGCTGTGCTCTCAAAACTTGACCACAGTAAACTACAGAAAAACAAGCGGCAGATTTTTCCTGTTCCTAGCCTGGAAGGAACAATCATCTGGGGAAATACACACACACACACACACACACACACACACACAGCACCCCAAGGGGCCAGTCAGGGGCAGCAGCTAGAGGAGGATTCTTCCCCAAGTCCTCAGAAGGTGTAATCAGTGGAAGTAGCGTCCTCAGAAGAACCTTAACCTTCGTCAGGTAGTCGGAGAGGAGGCAGAGTGGAGTAGGGACTTGATCCCTTGTGCTCTTAGGAACCTGGCACGAGCCGGAAGGTAGAGACTAGATGCTGCCTTCTACTCCTGGTGCAAGGAGAGAGCTGAATGATCGTACTCAGAAAGGAGGTGATCGCTGGTACCCGAAGATATCCTGGGTAAGAGTGGGCTGGGGGTAAGGGTGGGGGTAGGTATCTGAGACCGGGAAAACCGTTCACTGGAGGTGACCGAAGGAGGACTCACAGGAACAGAGAACGAGGAAGGGAAAGACCGCGTTTTCACGTATTTGGGGGAAGATTGAGCTAGGACCTGTTCCCTTCTCCTGTGTCCTTGCGACGAAGGTGGTGGCAGCAACAGTAGGAGCAGGTGTCCCGGGCCCTCATTCAAATAAGCAGAGTCCCCCACTGTCCCAAGCTCTACTCGGGCTGCCCCCACTTGCCCCTCAGGCAGCGGAATCCCCATTCCCAACCCTGCCCCTCAGGCTTCCCCTAAGGTCCAGCAGGGGCTCTCCACATATCTTCCGCCCCCCCAACCTCGAGGCCCCCCTCAACCAGTCCAGACCGGCCCTCCTCACCCGCCACACTGGATTCCCCTAGCTGCTGCCTTCCTCCGCAGCATTCGCGTTCCTGTCCCCTGGCCCGCTCTCCCCACGCCACCTCCCCCGGCCAGGCCCCGTGCCTCCCCCGGCGGCCAGGTCCGCCCTCTCCCTTCCTCACGCGGCGTCTCCCCTTCAGACCGGCGCCCTCCCTCCCTCGCTCCCGCCTCAGGCCGGCACCCGCACTCACAGAACTCGGCGATGTACCAGGTCACCGCGTAGTTCTCCTCGCACCAGTCCAGCGTGGAGGTCGTGGGGCCCCAGTAGCCCTCGCGGTCTCCGGCGGGAGCCATAGCGTGCGCCGCCGCCGCCGCCGCCGCCCAGGTGCTCCGCTCGTTTCGCTTGGTTCCGCGGGTTCCCAGGCCGGCTCTGGCCCTGCTGGCGCGCTAGCCTCGCACTCCACCCGCTCTCCCTCCCCGAGGGGCGGGGCCCGGAGCCGTCAGAGACCCGCCCGGCCGGAGACCCCGCCCACCGCGGCCAGCGCAGGGCCCAGCCGGAGGGCGCCGGGACTGCCCTGCCCCCTCCTTCCCAGGGAAGGGGTGTGAGCTGGGCCACCAGCCCCGCCTCGACACGCCCTTGACTGTGGGTTGGGCGTTCCTGACATCCCCGAGGCTGTTTTCTATCTGGATGCTTGAGCTTCTGGTGAGGGGGGGAGGGGGAGGGGGAGGGGAGGGGAGGGGGTGCGGAGGGGGAGGGGGGGTTGATTTTATTGCGGCGGGGGTGGGATGAAGGCTTCAATCAAGCCCTGGCTTGATTAAACTAGTGCAGAGACGCACCTCAGTGTCTTTCTTCGGCCGCAGGCCTGAAAAGGAGCTCAGGAACCGAATACTCCCAGCCCCGCCGGGGACTCCCAGGAAATAATAATTTTCTGATAAAGGTGTGTCACCTGGGAACAAAGGGAAAGGGCAACAAACCCCGGACCGAGCAAAAAGAAGGGGGAGGGGGGGACTTCGGGATCCTAAAAAACAGTGCAGCCAGAGCACTAAAGCAGAGTTTACTTGCTTCCGTTTGGGCTTACAAGCCCAGAAGTTTCTACCTTCTAGCAATCTATAATTGTGTCCTACTCTTCAGGCAACCAACAGCCTCCCCTACTACCAGCCTCAAGACCCTAATACTCCTCAGAGCTGCTGCAAGGATCTTTTTAAAACACAAATGCAACCGCCCCCTGCCCCTTGTGTTCAGCTACACCAAACTCTTCCCTAGCTCAGAATGTGCAGGGTCCACTCCCATCTTCCTGCCTTTGCTCCTGCAGTTCAGCTGGGACTGCCTGCCTTCCTCTCTTCTCCATTTAGCTAATTTCCACTGGTCCTTTAGAATCCAGCTTCCTGAAACCCTCCCTGACTCTCATCCCCAACAGCTCCCTTGACCTTTGTTCACATCCTCCAGTGATAGATACATCCTGATCTGAAAGTTTGATTTCCATTCTTTATGGTCCCAACACCCAGGACTCCGCCTGACCAAGCAGCTCGAAATGAAGAGTATAGTTAAGGATGACACAACTGCTATTTCCTAAAGAAATAAGTCAATTAAGGTGTAATCGAAGGTAAAAGAAAAAACAAGGAGAGATGAGGCACCCACAGCCTCTCTACAAAGTGACCCTACCGGATGATAGATGCAGAACCTTTACTTGCAGGGTGCAAAACCTAGGAATAGAGGCTGTGTTTTAATAGAAATAGTGGGATATCGAAATTTTTCTTTTGAACAGCAGACACTGAGCTTCTGCTATGTACCCTGCCTTTGGCTGAGTGCTAGGAACACATGGAGGTAAACAGTAAAGATTCAAGATGGCAGTCTCTGGAGAGATCAATAAAATTGAGGTGTGGGAAAACTTCTATTTCTAGTCATTTTTTATCTTGTCCTCTAAAATTTCTGTCTCGTGTGTTCTTAATATGTATATTAATCATAAGTATATATAATTTATAAATGAATAAATATACATATATTTGTATACTTATAATGAATATGCAGAAATACATACTAAAAGTGATTTGCTGATGACATTGCAATAAAAACTGTAGAAACCATAACCGTAGACTGTGATAATACTTGCTAGGAGTAAAGCAAAAATTAGGGCTTTGCGGGAGCCCTTATGTGGAAAGAACCCCTAACTCAGCCAAATGACTCAAAGCAGGGGATGAGGCCTTGGCTTTATCAATACCTTGCCACATCAACAGTTACAGGGGGGTGGGACCTACCATGACCAGGACAAAATTTAGAAGAGAAAAATTAATCTTTCTCACCAAGACAAAAGGTGCACTGCAGTAGTATCGCTCAGAAAACACAAATGTATTTCATAGGTCCTTCAGCAATGTCTGTCCTCCTTTCTCTCTTTTCTAAAAAACTACCCCCAGCCCCTAGTATAAATGCAATGCATGGAAATGTAAGGAACCCAGAACAGCCAAAACTATCTCGAAAAAGAACAAAATTGGAGGGCTTCCCCGGTGGCGCAGTGGTTGAGAATCTGCCTGCCAATGCAGGGCACACGGGTTCGTGCCCTGGTCTGGGGGGATCCCACATGCCGCGGAGCAGCTGGGCCCGTGAGCCACGGTTACTGAGCCTGCGCGTCTGGAGCCTGTGCTCCTCAACAGGAGAGGCCGCGATAGTGAGAGGCCCGCGCACCGCGATGAGGAGTGGCCCCCGCTCGCCACAACTGGAGAAAGCCCTCGCACAGAAACGAAGACCCAACACAGTCAAAAATTAATAAATAAATAAATAAATAAATAAATAAAGTAGCTATAAGAGCACCCAAGCCCTTACATAAAAAATAAATAAATAAATAAATAAATAAATAAATAAAAAGAACAAAATTGGAGGACTTACACTTCCCGATTTCAACACTTAATACAAACCTACACTAATCAAGACAGTGTAGTACTGGCATAAGGATAAACATGTAGATCAATGGAATAGAATTGAGATTTGAGAAATAAAAACTGTAAATTTATGGTCAGTTGATTCTCAACAAGGATGCCAAGGGAATGAATAGTCTTTTCAACAACTGGTGCTGTGACAACTGGATATCAATATGCAAAAGAATGAAATTAGATTCCTTCCTGCCATAATAAACAAAATTTAACTCAAAATGGATCATAGACTTGCATGTAAGAGCTAAAACTATAAACTCTTAGAAGTTTATATAAAAGTAAAAATCTATTATGTAACCTAGGGTTAGACAATAGTTTCTTTTATAAAATACCAAAAACACAGGTGACAAAAGAAAAAATAGATAAACTGGACTTCAACAAAATTTAAAACTTTTGATACAAATGATACCAAAAATAGGAGAAAACATTTGCAAATCAGATATCTGATAAGAGACATATTCTGAATATATAAAGAACTCCTACAACTCAAAAAAAGTAAAATAACCCTAAAAAATGGGGAAAGCAACTGAATAGACATTTCCCCAAGCAAGATATACAAGTGGCCTATAATCACATGAAAAGATGTTCATATTTGCCATACTAGAAATGCAAATCAAAACCACAGAGACGTGGATGAACCTAGAGACTGTCATACAGAGTGAAGTAAGTCAGAAAGAGAAAAACAAATATTGTATATTAACACATATATGTGAAATCTAGAAAAATGGTACAGATGAACTGGTTTGAAAGGCAGAAATAGAGACACAGATGTAGAGAACAAACGTATGGACACCAAGGGGGGAAGTGGGGGTGGGGGTGGGGGTGGGGGTGATGAATTGGGTGATTGGGATTGACATGTATACACTGATGTGTATAAAATGGATAACAAGAACCTGCTGTACAAAAAATAATTAAAATTCAAAAAAAATAAACCACAATCAGATGCTACTTCACACACAATAAGATGGCTATAATCAAAAAGACAAACAATATGGGATTTCCCTCGTGGTCCAGTGGCTAAGGCTCTGCACTCCCAATGCAGGGGCCCCTGGTTTGATCCCTGGTCAAGGAACTAGATCCCACATGCTGCAACTAAGAGTTCACATGCCACAACTAAAGTTCCCACATGCCGCAACTAAAGATTCCCCACACCGCAATGAAGATCCTGCACGTGGCAGCAAAGATCCTGCACGCTGCAACTAAGACCAGGTGCAGCCAAATAAATAAATAAATAAATAGACAAGCATTAACAATTGTTAACAAAGATATGGAGAAATTAGAACACTCATACATTGCTGGTATGTAAAATGATGCAGCCACTTTGAAAAACAGTTCCTTAAAATGCTAAGTGGAGTTACCATATGACCTAACAATTCTACTTTTAGGTATATATATATATATAAATATATATAATTCTACTTCAAAAGACTTGAAAACATATGTCCACAAAAAATTGTACAAGGATGTTCATAGCAGCATTACTCTCAATAGCCAAAGAGTGGAAACAAAGCAAATTCCGTCAACTGATAAATGAATTAATAAAATGTGGAATATCCATACAATGGAATATTATTTGGCAATAAAAAGAAATGAAATACTGATACATGTTACAACGTGGATGAGCCTAGAAAACTATGCTGCATCAAAGAAGTCAAACACTAAAAGGTACATATTGTATGATTCTGTTTATATAAAACATCCAGAGCAGGCAAGTCTATAGAATAGAAAATAAATCAGTTGTTGGCTGAGAGAGGGAATAGGAATGCAGAGTGACCGCTAGTGGGTACCCACTGGTTTCTTCGGGGATGATGAAAGTGTTCTAAAATTAGTTTGTGGTAATGGTTGCACAACTCTAAATATGCAACAACAAAAAAATGAATTGTATACTTTTTTTAAAATTAATTAATTTATTTTTATTTTTGGCTGTTTTGTTGCTGTGTGCGGGCTTTCTCTAGTTGCAGTGAGCAAGGGCTACTCTTCATCGCGGTGCGGGGGCTTCTCGTTGTGGTTGCTTCTCTTGTTGCGGAGCACGGGCCCTAGGCTCACGGGCTTCAGTAGTTGCAGCACACGGGCTCAGTAGTTGTGGCTCACAGGCTTAGTTGCTCCATGGCATGTGAGATCTTCCAGGACCAGGGCTCGAACCTGTGTCCCCTGCATTGGCAGGTGGATTCTTAACCACTGCGCCACCAGGGAAGTCCAAATTGTGTACTTTAAATTGTACACTAAATGTTCTAAATAGTGGAACTGTGTGGCATGTGAGTTATGTCTTAATAAAGCTTTCTTTAAAATACATTCTCATGTTGGAAAAATTAGAAAATATCCAAAAAAGTGTAAAAAATAAAGGAAATCACCTATAATCTCACCAACTAGCAATAACCATTGTCAACCTTTAAGTATATTTTCTTCGAGCGTTTTACCTATGGATTCCTTTTCACATGATAGAGCTAATAATGCCTTTATACAGCATATTTTTTCATAAGCATTTCTCATGCCATTAAAAAATCCTTGTAAATATATTAATAGTCATAATTCAATTTTATAGATAAACCACAGTTTACTTAATTATTAAATATCCATGTTACTATTCCCTTACTACTAGGTATTTAGGTTATTTCCAAAGCCTATATTTATTTTTCAACTAACAAATGAGAACCCAAATTTGAAAGCTTTGAACCAGATTCCTACTGGAAACCCTTTCTACTAGTTCCCAAAACAACTAAAGAAATCCCAGCTGTAATCCATCTTTTCCACACAAGATACATTGCACCATAACTTCATAACTGCAAAGGAAAATTTGAATCCACCAAGACTGAGTGTGTAGGCTCACCACAGATTAAGTGACCTTATGATCTACAAGTTACCTCTTGGCCTCTCTAACAGCGAGGCACAGTCATGGCAGCCTATCAACACTTCCTAGCCCCCATTCATAGGGGATATTAGAGCATCACCCAAATGCAATAGACTGCAACCTGGGGACACAGCCCCAAGCCTCTCTGGGAAGAGTCTCCTGACAGCCAGCCTGGGTTGGGGCCTCTCTCTGTTCCTGCAGCCCTTGGGTTTCCTTCCACCATAGCCCTTCTCACCCCTCACAGTAGTCTGTTTAGGAGCTGGTCTCCAGCCCCTGTCGCATTCTACCTCCGTATCTCCAGTCCCTCACTTAGGCCTGACACAGAATTGGTGCTCAGGGAATAGTCATAGAACAATAATAATAATAAAGTAACATTTATTAAATTTATTAATTTATTACTTAACCATGGGCCAGGCCCTGTTCTGAGTCCTTTATAAACATTAACTTAGTTAAATCTTACAACAACCCTATGAGGTATTAACTTAGTTAAATCTTACAACAACCCTATGAGGTATTTAGATACTGTTCTTTTCCCCATTTCATAGTTAGGGACATTAAAGTACAAGGAGGTTGAGTAACTCGCCTGAATATACATGACTAGTTGGCAGCAGAGCCAGGATTTGAATTTAGGCATTCTAGCTTCACAGCATGGGTGCTTAACAGCTATGTTAAGAAAAATTGCTAATGAATTTGTAAAATATTGAGAATGAAGCCTAACTCTGAGACTTTTATAGGGATATGGAGGGCACGCATGAAGGTAAGTTCCACAAGTACAGGCACTGTGTAACACCACTGTATCCCCAACACACAGTTTGATACAGATTAAGTCCTCAATGAATATGTGGTGAATGAATGACATAAAAAGACAAGGATGGAAAAGGTACAAGAGAAGAAGAATTTTTAAAGTGTTACTACATTTGTTATTTACTTTCTCTGTTTAATATAACAAGCAATACACATTCATTATGAAAAAATTAACAATATAGATGAGGAAAAGTTTTATGATGAAATATATGATATATAAAATAATATATCACTTATATATAAAGTATCAAGAATAATAATGAAGTGAATCTTGATATAGTCACCACCCAGCTTAAGGGATAGAACTCGATTCCTTAAGCCCTTGTGTGTCCTTCAATCTCATCACTTTCCTCCTTCCAGAAGCAACCACCTTCCTGAATTTTGTTTTTATCATTCCTTTACTTTTCTATATACTTTTATCACATGAATGTATCCCTGAGCATGAATTTTGTATTTTTTGAATTTTATAAAAGTGGACTCATATAATAAGTATTCTTCTGAGATTTGCTTTTTTAAGCTCCACGTTATTCTTTTAAGAGTCATCCATGTTATGCCATAAATCTGTAGTTTCTTCCTTTTTAGTCTTTTATAATAAGTCTTCTGGGGAATTCCCTGGCAGTCCAGTGGTTAAGACACTGTGCTTTTACTGCTGTGGGCCCGGGTTCAATCCCTGGTCGGGGAACTAAGATCCCGCAAGCAGTGTGGCAAAAAAAAAAAAAAATTTAAATTAAAAATAAAAAAAGTCTCCTCTTGTATGACAGCCACGGTGGATTTATCCATTTTCCTGAGATGGATATAAGTTGTTTCCCATTTTTGCTATTACAACCAATTCTACCCTGAACCTTCCTTTTTTGCAAATCTGATACACATGTGCAAAAGTTTCTTTAACATGTTACCTGTGAATGGAAGTGTCTTCGCATCTTCAAATTTATTAGATAACACCAAATAGTTTTCTAAAGTGGTTGTACCAATTTACATTTCTACAATAAAATTATGTTTCATAATATAAAATGTATTTATACAAATAAAAATATAATCCACAATAAAAAATGTATGTATAAAGAATCACTTGAAATTTCATCACTTGGTAGTAACCACTGATAATACTGATATTTTGGTATATAACTGGCCAAACATTTTTCTGTGTGTGTGTATGTATTTGTTTTGTTAAAATAGAATAAAATAATACAGATCATTTTGGAGCTTCCTGTTGTCACTTACAGTACATGATAAGCATTAAAGAATAAATGTTTTATGCACCTGCCGATGCTTATGTTTCCAGAAACATCATTAGTGTGATCATCACTCCCAATCCCAAACTTTGAGACTTAACTGCCACTTCTATGGCTGGACCCCAAGCCCCACTATTCAGGCAGAGTTAGTGCTTCTTTACCCTTGCTTTCTAGCTCCCTGTGCATTTCCCACACTTGGCTTCATTGCCTGTTGACTAGTTTGTACCCACAAGGCAGCTATGAGTTCCTGGAGAGAAAGGATCTCCTATATTCAATTTATGTTCCCAGTGCCCAGAACTGGGTCTAGCATGTGAGCAAATCTGCAGATATTTTTCAGATTAAGTGACAAATCCACTTTTATGAAGTAATCTGAATAGCAGTTAAGGGTATTGGCTTTGGAAAGTGGCAAACATGACCTTGTATCCCAAACTCACCTCTTAATAAGCTGTACTTTAGGGGCTTCCCTGGTGGCGCAGTGGTTAAGAATCCGCCTGCCAATGCAGGGGACAAGGGTTCAAGCCCTGGTCTGGGAAGTTCCCACATGCCACGGAGCAATGAAGCCCGTGCGCCACAACTACTGAGCCTGCGCTCTAGAGCCCAAAAGCCACAACTACTGCGTCCTCGTGCCCCAACTACTGAAGCCCGCGCGCCTAGAGCCCGTGCTCCGCAACAAGAGAAGCCACCGCAATGAGAAGCCCACGCACCACAACAAAGAGTAGCCCCCGCTCACCGCAACTGGAGAAAGCACGCACGCAGCAAGGAAGACCCAATGCAGCCAAAAATAAATAAATTAAATAAATTAATTAATTAAAAAAAAAAGCTGTAATTTAACCTCGCTAAGGTTTCCCCATCTATAAAATGGGGAAGCAGTAGTACCCACTTCATGTTTAGATTAAATTCAAAAAATAATTGCTAAATACAGTACCTGGAAATGGAATGACATCAATACATCTCAGGGTATTGTGGTATTATTACTCTGAAGGGAGGAGAAAGCCTCCTTGGTGAAGCGCAGGGAATCAGACTGTCCACCAGGCACAGGGAAGATACTGGGGAACGTTTGGGCCTGATTTTCCCATAAGACCTGTTTCTAAACTAAGATGAAACTTGGATTACAGAGAACAAAAAGCCAATTTCACACTCCTTGAGGTAGCTCAACTTCCTTGGCCCCTAGTCTCCCTGTATTTCCTCTCACAGTCTGTCCCCCACTCCCATACTCTAGCCACAGCCACCTGCTGCCAGTGTCTCTGGCACTATTCTAGACAATAGAAGAGGACAAAATAGACACATTTCAAGCATAGAAATGAGGTGTAACAAACAATTATAATAGTTAACACTTATGTAATGTTTACTCTGTTCCTGACACTGTTCTGAGGACTTTTCAACATTACCTTCTAAAATCTTTCTAACAACCCCATGAATGAGGGCTACCTTTAGCTCTCGTTTACCAGTAATGAAACTGCTGATGGTGACGTTTCACCCAAGAGCATCCAGCTAATAGTGGCTGAGCAGAGGCTGGAATCTAGGCACTCTGGTGCCAGCGGCCACGTTCTTAACTACTGTGCCAGGCTGGTCCTGCAGGAGCTCAGAAGAGGGGCTGTGCAGGACCGAGAGGACTGCGGACAACACTGGATTTGAATTCTCTCAGCTCCTGGAATGTAGAAAATGAGGCTTGAGAGTTCTGCAGGGACGATTCCCTTAGGGACCTACAGGGTTTTAAGGAAGAGATCGACCTGGGTAAATGTGCAGAGGGGAGGACGGATTGATTGAATTAGGAAAGACTGAAGACATGGAGGCTCCTAAAGAGACTTGCAGTGATTTGGTTAGTATCAGGAGTGACAGAGAGGAGGGGACAAATTTACAGATGTTTAGGGGATAGAATCAACAGGAGTTGGAGAGAGACTGGGGATGGGTGGTGGGGGGAGGGACTGAGGGAGAAGTAGGAAGTGGATTGCTCCTGGGTTTCCAGCTATTCCTGGCTGCTGGAAGACCAGCAAATGAATCTGGCTGCAGTGAGTATGTGTGGGTAGGCAGTCAGTGCAGGAGATGGAGAAAGCATTATTGGGCAAGAAAACAGCCTGCAAGGGCTTGAAAGGGCAAGAGGAATGTGGGCAGAATGAGACATTCAGGGTGGCTGCCCATGCGTGCAGAGATGGGGGAGTGGTGGAGGCAATTATCAGGGATCGAGGATGGAAAGATTGGGGCTTAATATGCTGTAATAAGGCATTTGGGCTTTATCCTAGAGACCACAAAAGTGTTCAAGAGAGGGAATAACATGTTTCCATGTGTTAGGGAGAATAGATTTTTGGCCTGGGGATTTTTTTTGTTGGGGGCAAGGTGGGGAGAAGAGAGGAATCAGGAAAATTAGCCTGATTGGCTTCTTAATCAATTAGGACGCTGTGACAAATAATCTTGACAAAAGATAGGACAGGCCAGTTAAATTGCAACACAGGTCCTGGGCCAGCAGCCCTCGCACCAACCTTCCCAGAAGGAACTCCGGGGGTACTTGCTCCAGGAAAAACAGAGGACAGCTGAGGTTTACCAAGTCAGCTCCTGAGCCCCAAACATGCCACACCCTGGGAAGTAAGTCACCACACTTATGACCAGAGTCATCAGCCCTTGCTTAAGCACCTGGAAAGTTGTTACAAAATAAATTTCAGGTGGGTTGAGTATGAATTGAATAGCCCTAAATTGATTGTTTTGTTTTGAATGAAGTTATGGAAACATCAACAACAAAAAAGTAACCTAAAGACACTTGCCCTGTGAACAGGAATTCCTCCTTTCAACATTGCCCACAAACTGAGCCCTCTCTGTCCTTTAACCCATAAGAATCTCTTACTTTTGTGCATTTTGGGTGCCTGGTTTTCTTGTATCGACCCAAACACTGTCAGTTACCATCTAGATGCTGACCTAAATCGCTATCTCTAACCCAGATCGGTCTCCAGAGCTTTCGCCCTAGAATCAATTAAGATCATGTTTTGTGCAGGTGACAGAAAACCAGTCCCCGTGGCTTAACTAAATTAGGGTTTATTTTTCTCAGATGGTAAACAGCCCAGGGCCATACAACAGCTCCATAATGTCCAAATCCTTCTGTCTCCCTCCTCTACCTTCCTTAGCATAAGCCTTCATCCTCAAGGTTACAAAATGGTTGTATCTTGTCCAAGCATAGCAACCCTGTTTAGGCAGTAAGAGGGAAGGACAGGGTGAAGCGCAAATGCCGCCTGGGCCTGTACATTGTTATCAGGAAAACAATAGCTTTTCCAGAACCTCCACTCGAGGATGTCCACTTAGAGCTTATTGGTCGGAACTGGATCTCATGACCAACCACAGAGAGTCTGGGAAGACTGGCAAGAGAGTCTAGGAGCATGAATGTTTTAACTGGGCACTTCACTGTCCCAAACAACGCTGGCTTCTGTTAGGAGAGAAGAAGGGGGAGAGGATATTGAGTGAGTAACTAGCAAGATTTCCACCTATCTTCTGGAGGGCTCTACTTGGGTATTTCATAAGGATCTCAAATTCAGTATGTCCTAAAGTGATCTTGTCATTTTCCCTCCACACTGGTTTCTCTTCCAGTGTTTTTTTTAACTACGATGAAATTCACAACCATTGACCCAGTTTCCTAAAGAAAGTCTTAACTCCTCCCTATCCGCATCCAGCCGTATCCAATCAGTTATCACCCGTATGGATTCTCGTATCTGTCTACTTCCCACCTTCTCTCCCTGCCATTGTCTCAGTCCTAGTCAGCAGTGCCTGTTCCCTTCCTGATTGCCCTGAGGAAATTCTTGCCCTATTCCAGTCCTGCAGCCTATTCTTTACATTGTGTCTACCACAGGGTTCTTTCTTTTTTTTTCTTTTTTTAATATTTATTTATTTATTCATTTGGCTGCACTGGGTCTTACTTGCAGCACTCGGGATCTTCGTTGCTGCGTGCGGGATCTTCATTGCTGCGTGAGGGATCTTCCTTTCAGTGTTCGGGATCTTTTAGTTGCAGCATGTGGGCTTTTAGTTGCAGCATGCGGGATCTAGTTCCTTGACCAGGGATCGAACCCGGGCCCCCTGCATTGGGAGCACAGAGTCTTAACCACTGGACCACCAGGGCAGTCCCCACAGGGTTCTTTCTTAAATTCAAAACTATCGATGCCCTCTCCAAAAAAATAAATTTCCCACTACCTGTAGGGTAGTCCAAACTCCCTGACATGACCAGCAAGGCTCTGTGACCTTTGTGACATTTCTGCCCACTTCTGCAGCCTCATTGCTTCATTCTGCACTCCAGTCACACTAAAATACTTTAAAATTCTCTTCTCTAAAAGAGCCACTTCTCTCATTTTTCCTTCAGCTTGAATCTACCCTTTCTGCCCCCTTGGCTTTTTCTTATCTGACAGGTCTCAGCTCAGACCAGACTTCCTCCAGAAACTCTTCCAGGACCTGCCTTTGTAACTCTTATCATTCTGTATGGTAGCCATCTGTTTACTTGTCTTCCTCACCAGCAAGATCAGTGACTCTCAGACTTATGTGAATGTCAGAATCTCTGCTCATAATGTTCCTGCAGAAACAGAATCAGAATCTCTGGGGAGGGGGGAGTTGGGAATCTGCATGTTGAACAGGCAGCCAGGGTCATTGACAGGCAGATGGTCCAGGAACCAGGTCTTGAGAAACACTGAACCAGACTCCAGGCAACCTCAAGGAAAGTGTTTTGGTCCCTAGTGCATCCCTAATGCCTAGCACGGAGCCAGGCACAAAGTGGGTCATCTAACTCCAACCTTTTCTCCTTCCTCCTCTCTACACTGCCTCATCGACATAATAATAATGATCACTATTTATAGGGTAGCACAAACCGCTGTCAGGCAAATAAATGAATTATTCTCCTTCAGTGATTCTCCGTTGTCTGCAGTTTCAAAGTCCAAACTCTCTGACAAACCTGAGATTTGAATCCAGCAGTACCTCTTACTATCTCTGTGACTCTGAGCAATTTGCTTGAACTATATACACCTTGACTCCCTCACCTGAAAAACTATGCTAATACTTATACCAACCTCATATGGTTGCTATTACAAGTAATTGAGACAATGAGCTTCAAGCACATAGGACAACGCCTGACATAGCAAGAACTCAATACAAATTTACCATTTATTATTATTATTGTTATTATTACTACTACTATTACTCCTCCTACTACTACTATTTTTGGAGTACCTATCAAATTCTAGCCAGGCATTTGAGTATGCATTTTTATACGCATTATTTTCTTTAATTCTCCTACTCATCATAGCAAGGTAAGTATCATTATCCCCATTTTACAGATAAGAAAACCCAGGCTTGGAGAGGCAAAATAATTCATACTAGGTATAATTGAGAGCAAATAGAAGAGATGCAATTTCAACTTGGTTAAAAAAGAAACTTTTTAAAGCTTTATTAAAGTAAATCAAGTTTGGCAACCACATAGAACAATATGAACTTTTATACATTGCTGGTAGGAATGTAAAATGATTTATGATCACTTTGGGGAGCACTATCTGGCCAAGGGGAAGCTGTGCGTACACCATGATTCAGCAAATACACTCCTAGGAATATATTCTAAAAAATTATCACACCTGTGTATTTGGAGGCATGTCCAAGAATGTTCATTTTGTGATTATTTATTGAACAGAGGGCTGTTTAAATGAACTGGAGTATAATCACAAAATGAAATATTATACAGCAGTTATATTGAATGAATCTCAAAAATGTTGAGGGGGGATGAAAGGAAATTCAGGAATAGTTACAGGAGAATACCGTTTATATAAATATTAAAACATGCAAAACATGCCATCTATTTTTGTGGATAAATACGTACCTACTAGAGGCATAAAAACACACATTGAGTTGATAAATTGATAAGCCCCAAATTCAAGATGGCAATGACCTACAGGGAGAGAAGGAAATGGAATTAGGGAGGGTTACACAGAGACATTCAGCTATATATTTAATGCTTCATTGCCTAAAGAACAAAGCAGCTGAAGCAAATATAGGAAAATACTAAGATGTGACTAAGCTGGGTAATGAGTACATAGAGACTGGTTATATTATTCTATTTTTGTGTATGTCTTATTTCCTAATTTTTAAAAGGTTTCATTAAGAACACAGAGAATAGACACTTTGGGGTCCAGAAACGTCCTAAATCTCCCCTTGGGCCACTCCACCACCATCCCTGATGGTGGCCGCCTCCCCAAGCCTCCTGGCTGCCTGGGGGCCTCAGCGTCAAAGTGACTGACCTGCGCCATGGGCGCCCGCAGGTCTGAAGTCTAGCAAGCTCTGGGCACTCGCGTGACCTAGTCTGCAACTCTCCCCGGCGGGGACGCCTGCCCGCCGGTGCCACCGCGTTTAGAGCCAGAGGAGAACCAAAGTTACCCTCCAGGAGCCGGTCCCAGCCATGAACCTCCGCAGCTCGATCACTACTCCACTCAACTCTAGCCACGCCAGAGAGCTTGAAGTGGGGAGACCAGCGGACACCAGCCGTGACCCGGCCCGGACCCACCCTCGGGCCCGCCTCCCGGCCCGGGCCCCGCCCCTGGCCTCTCGGTTCCCTGCGCCAGCAGCACAGGGCCCAGCATGCCCTGCGGTGAGCCCGCTGTCCCTGCCTCCCGCTGTGACAGGATGCTGCAAATTCCCGTTCAAAATTCATCTCAGCGTTCTCACATATAAAAGGGCTTGGAAGCCACCTGAACTTCATCAGTACCATCAGATCTATATTCATAGACATGAAAAGTAATGTCATAAGATAGTAATATGAGAAAAAAAGCAGGTTACAAAAAACGGCATGTGTAAATATAATCCCATTTTTTAGCGTGTGCCTAGAGAAAAAGGCAGATATGAGTATCTGTGTGAAGTGGGGTTAGGAATGATTTTTATTACTAGCTGTATTTTCTAAATGTTCTACTATGTTTTAATTGGTTTAAAAAAACTGGTGTAGGGGAGGAAAAATAATTTTCCTTCTACCCTTCTAGGTTCTTGGCTGAGACGTCCCACCCCCATAATAAAAAGGCAGATTAATAGAAGAAAAACAAATTTCTGCAAATATATGAGACTCAAAGGCAACCGGGCCATTGAGGTTTATCTACCATCCTGAACTAAGGAAAGGGATAGGAGTCTGGGTCTTCAAAGAGGGGGAAGCAATTCACAGAAAGGTGAGAAGAGCAGATGTTTGCCCTGCCATGCGGATATATCTCTCAGATGAAATACTTGTCTCTGGTAACAGCTCTTTTCTTGGTACAGGCCCCCTTTCTAAATTGTTTTAGGCAGTTAAGGGAGAGGTAAAAAGCTTTTCCCAAGTGCTGGGTCTTGATTGCCTTCAGCTCAAAATAATCCACATGTCAAAGTGGCACGTTTGGGGGTGGCATATCCTACCCGCCTCCCTCCCCCCCTCCCGTCATTAGGTTAAAAGAAAAATAACTACACAGTTCAAAAATTCACCAAGTACAAAAAAGTACTCAAAAAGTAAGTCTTCCTCTCACCCCAGCTCCTTAACCCTCCTCCCCAGAGTAGGGCTTTATATTCTGAACCAATTTTTATAATCAGAAACAAAGGGCTATTTGCAACGAATGAGGTGTTTGTTTCTGGGTTTCTATCTCCCATTAAGAGACTGGGGAGATTCCTATGGCAGGGAAAGAACTCTGAGCTTTGGAATCAGACAGGGTTTTGAACCATAGTTCTGCAACTAGTGCAGTCTTGAGCAGGTTACCAAGCCTTTCTAATCCTCGGTTTTCTCATCTTTGAAATGGAGTAACCACCCATCCCAATATTTTATTAAGAATAGATGAAAAAAAAAAAAGAATAGATAAGATCATGTGTGTAACGCACTTAGTGCTATTGCACACATATAAATGCCCAGTAACTGCCAGCCTCAGTCATTATAGTAATTATTTCTGATGTGTGGTACATGAGCTGGCACTCAGTTAAGTCTCCAGAAATGGACTGATAGACCATTTGTGTGGCAGGGAATAATTTCTGAGATGAAAAGCAGCTACAAAAAAATCCCCTGAAGGTGATGTGGGCTTCAAGGAACCACAAACTCCTTTGCAGCTTGATAGCTGTTGGGCAGGGTGAAGGGTTCATTATGGGAGAAGGAATGCTAAGACTATGCTCTGTAGCTAAACCACACTGCATAAAGCTGTGGGCAAACCCAAACATATATGCTCTCAAAAGTCTCAAAAGGCAACCAACCAACCAACCAGAGGAACATAAAAGAGCAGGACCCAAGAGTGAGGAAGTTATGCATTTGTCCATTGTGCTGAACTCAAGTGTCCCCATCTTCTGTGGGTGAGCGGTCCCCAGCACGCACATAAAAGGCTCAGAACTTGGAGTACTGCATTATTGTCATAGAGTTTGGGGGAAGGGCCAGGTAAGGGACTAAGATTTACTGAGCCCTGACTACATGTAAGGCAATTTATACACTTTTTTTTCATTGAATCCTTGTAGTTTTGTGAGGTAGGTGCTACTGCCCCATTTGCAGATGAAGCACTCAGGATTAGGGAGGTTGGTGACTTGATTAAGGTCACACAGTTACTAAGTGACGAAGCTCAAACTCAAAGTCAAACTCAAAGGCCGACTTACCCCAAGCTGGCATCCTTTCCCACCACACCACTCTACCATGTCAATTTCCATTGCCTTGACAAAGGCTTCATGGCGAAGATGGCTAAATATAGTGGAAAGGCAAGGGCTCTCAAATTAGAAAAACTGGCTTCAATTCTGGAGACTTTCTGTGTGGATCAGGGTGAGTCACTTGATATTTGTGGACTTTGGTTTTCTTATCTGCAAAATGGAGATCATGACGCCGGTAGCACTGAATGGTTGGACAGACCAAATGCATCTGACAGTGCTGCTTAAACTCCAAAGAGCTGTGTGAATGTTAGTGCTTTTTGTTAGGGGCTAGAACTTTAGGATATCTCAGAGGAGACTGTTGCCAGCAAGGTAGTGTAGATGCAAATGCAGGGTAGGCCCTTTGCTTGAGCCTGGAGAGATGAGATGGAGAGAATGATTCGGCTTGCTCAGAGCAGGAGGGCTTTGCACAGCATTTGGTACTTTAAAGCAGATCAGTAAACATTAACTGAAATTAATCCAGGCATGGCACAGGAAGTGGTTTGGGTGAAAATCAATCCTTTCATTCAATATTTGTTACTCACTCTGTGCAAGGCCCAGGGGAGATAAAGGAGAATAAGACAGGTCCTTAATAACATGAGATATAAGGTGTAAATATCACTAGAGAAGTCCTCTGGAACTGCTGTGGAAATAGACGTGAAAGACCCTTGCTCAAAGAGCTCCATCTGGGAGAGGGATACACTGCATCCTAGGCAGAGTAATCAGGATTCTCAGAGTAGGGCAGAGGTGTGAGTGGTCAGAAGGGGAGGGAAGATGCCTGCCTGGGGGCAAGAGGCTGAGAGATACGGAAGGTGGGAAGAGTAGGTGGGAGATAGGGTCCTTGGATCTTGGTTTTAACTCAGGGGGTGGTCAGCATCAATTTGAAACCTGGACAGTAGTGGGGTTTAGGGATAGAAAGGGAGGTGACAAGGAGAAATGACGTTTGGAGGGAGGGACTGGTGGGATGCTGTGAGGAATGGGATAGGGGGGTGGGGGGAGGGGGCAGGGATTAGAAGTTGTCCAGAGAGCAACTCTTTGCTTAGGGAATGGGTCAGAGGGTGGGTTTCTCCTCTGAGAGACCACTTCATGAGGCGGGGAGATTCAATATATAAAAGCCTCGAACTTCTTATTAGACTCCTATCTTTAGTCATTGAAGTTTTCTGAACCTCAGTTACTTTATCTATAAATGAGGCTAATTATACGTACCTCATATGATTGTTGTAAAGAATGAACTAGATCAATTCCATAGCATATGTGCCCTAGGAGACATATCCAAGAATGTTCCTACTAGTACTGTGTGTAATGGAAAAACACTGGAACCATCTTAAGTTTTCCTCAACCCAATGGATACATAAATTATAATGTATTCATAAAACAGAGTACTATACAGCCAAGAAAATGAATGAATTAGGACTCTATGCGTTAACAAGTACGAATCTCAGGAACATAATGTTGAATGAAAAAAATGTCACAGAAAAACAGGTGTGCTCTAATTCCTTTTATATAAAGTTAAAAAACATGCAAAACTAAAAAAACGATACTCTTTAAAGATACAATTATGTTGTTATAAAGAAAAGCAAGAGAGAAAGGCAGAACATTTGGGAGAGTGATTATCTCTGGGATGAGAAGGAAGGCGATGGGATGAGGGAGGGGCACTCAGGGGGTTTCCAAGGTAATGGTAATGTTCATTTTTTTAATATAAAAATTGTTTTTGGTAGTGTTCATTTTTAAAAACTGGTTTTGGGTGCAGGAGTTTTGTTGTATCATTTTTTAATACTTTATGCATATAAGTCTTCTTTTTTGCCTACTTAATATTAATACAAAAAAAATCTATCCCACCTAATACCAACTGCTATAAACTTGCATAAGAGTTTTCAAAAGAAACAAGCAAACTTAGGGAATTAACTTTGAATGATTTGGCTTTTGATGAATTCGTTTCTGGCTTATAAGCCATTTGGCAAAGTGATGGTTTGGGGAATTATTCATTTGGGCAGCTGACTTTTTGTGACTTGCTTGTTGGAAAACTGACCTGGAGTCTGGTGTTGGGTAGATCAGGACTATTAGAAGGAAGCAAGGCCTGGGCCAGCCTGGGGGAGGGGCCTTAACTTGCCTAGAGGAGGAGGGGAGGTTTGTCAGAGACCTGGGCTGAGTGCTGCTAATGAGTAACTGCTAACCAGTTCTGTCAACTCTCCCCCTTAACAGCTCTCAGATATGCTCCCTTCTCTCCACCCCCACCCCAGCACCACCCTGGACCACTAGTGTGGGCCTCCTGATGGGTCTCTTGGCATCTACTCTGACCCCCTTCACTGCTCCATACCAGAGCCAGAGGGAAGTTTCTCATATACAGATCTGATCTCTTTTCCCTGCTTGACACCATTCAATGGCTTCCCTTGACTCACAGGATAATAATCACAATTATTACCCTTACAGGTTATTGGGACAATTAAAGGAGTTAACACGTAAAACGTCTAGAAGAGTGCCTGGCACATAATGAGTGCCACACAAATGTTAGCTGTTATTATAGTTACAAGGCTGTGCCCCTCCCCCACCTCCACCTTGCAGGGTCTCTTCAGGTTCACCTTGGTATCTTGTCCCTGATCTCCAGGTACTCCCCACTGGTCTTCTCAGTTCCTGGAATGCACCTGATTCCTTCTTCCTTCAGGAACCTGCTATTTGGGACTTAGCCACGTGTTGACTTACCTGTTCCGGGAAGTGTCTTGGATCACACAGCCTGCTTCCCCAGACAAGCCACTTCTCCAGGTCAGGAAGCATCTAATTTCTCTCTCTGTCCTCGGTGCCAAGCACAAAGCAAGTATCGGCAAGCTTTTTTAAAGAGAAGAATGACACATTGAGGGTCTGAATGGTTGAAGCCAATGCCAGACTGACTTATTTCTTGCCACCCTGATGATAGCAAAGCCGCATTTCGCACTGTGCTGAGCTGTCAGCAGCCTGTGGGACCTGTTCATTGGCCTAGCATTTTGGGGGTTGCAGGGAATTTCCTGAGGACTTTGCCACTGAGAACCACTCACCCAAAGCCTGAGCAGGAGCCCCAGGACAGCCAAAGCTGAAGCATCTTTTGCTATTAACCAGGAGGATCCTGGACTCTGAAATAAGATTCGAGAGGCCCTGGAGGCCTTGGGTCGAACCTTCGACGTTGTCCCACCCTATTCCCCACTTGACTTCCTCCCCTCCACTCCCCTGCACTCAGTGTGGCTCATTTACAGGTCTTCCACGTTTGCCGGCACCTTGCGAGCACTAGGGGACAAGGGGCACTCAGTGATGACAGCCAGCAGCAGCCCGGACCTCAGGGCTCCGGGCGAGGAAACGAGGCAGGTACAAGCACAGTTCATGTCAACACAGTGACGACTGCAACCTCAGGACTCTGGCCAGTGCAGCAGCTGCCTAGAGAGGATGTCTGGTGCACAGTGAATGCCCAGTATTGTGGGGTGGATGTATGGCTTGTATGGGGCTGTTCATGCGGTCAGCCGTCTCCTCCTTCACAGAGGAAGCTTTTGTCAGAACTGGGTTTTGAGGCATGGGCAGCTGTTTATCAGATGTTGGGGGACGGTGAGTGGAGGTGGGTGTCACTTGAAGAAGAGGGAACAGCGTATGTCAAGACACAGAGGCTTGAAACAAGACAGGGTTGCCATGGTATTACAGTAGCTCTGGAGGAATGCAAGGAAGTATGTGGGGTGGGGGGCAAGGGAACCTGGGGGAGCAGAAGACTAGGCTGAAGAGGAAGGCAGCAGAGGCTTTATCCTGTGGCACTTGGAGCTAATGAAAGGTTTGCAGCGGCGGAAAGGCATGATGAGATTTCTGTTTGAGAAAGGTCACTCTGATAGTCTGTGCAGGCTTAAAAGGAAAGAAGGGAGACTGCTAGGAGCCTGTTCTAACAGTCCAAGTGAACGACGGCGTGGTCTGCCCTAGGGCCGTCAGCAGGACTGAGGAGCAAAGACCAATTCAAGACACCCCTGCGCACTAGAACAGCAAGGCTAGGTGGCTCATCTATTAAGTATGCAGCACGCTCCTGCTGTGTTCAGGAAAACGTGTGTGTGTGTGAGAGAGGAAAGGTGCAGAGATGAAGGAGACACATCTCTACCCTTACAGAGGGGAGGCCAACCACGTTCGTCCATCACGTTCACTGAGGGTCCACTTAGCCCAGGCACAGAGGTAAACACAATTCGACATCTGCGGCGGCAAGTGGGCGAGGAGCTGCACCACGAAGCACTGTGGGAACTTAGGTGCAGGAGGGACACTTCTAGCTTGTGCAACTAGGTGAGGCCAGGTGAAGAGGTGGCATTAGAGTGGGACCTTGGGATATGGGGGTTTGGTGCCTTGGGAGGCCGCTCCAGACAGGGGGCACAATGTGAGCAAGGCACAGTGCTGCCAAGGAACTATGATTCAGTCTGGTGCCTCTGTGTGTGTGTGTGTGTGTAAGGTTAGAGGGGGAGAGAGAGAAGACATGATGGCAGGGGCAGCCAGGGGTGGTCTGTGGTGAGCCTTAAACACCAGCCTAAGGAGCTGGGGGTGGGGGGCAGCTCTGGTGGGCCACGAAGGCTTCTGCGCAAGGCAAGGGACATGGTCTGTGCTTTAAAAAGACAAATCTGGCACCATGTTCAGTAAGCTGGAGGGACAAGCCCTTCTCTGAATGGGGAGATCAGTAGGTGGTTGTTGCCATAGCCACCATGAGAGATGATGATTCTCTGGACCAGATTTCTGGCAGAAAAAACGAAACTGAAGGGACAGATGTGTGAAGCAGGAGAAGGGAGCCCACTTCGGAGTCCACAAGTATTAATTCTCTATTCACTGTTTACTGTCTGTTCACAGGGCCAGACTCTGTGCTAGGCATGAGCGGGTGGGCAGATTCAGGCACCATTAACAAGGATCCTGTGCTTGGCAAGCTCACAGGCCAGTGGGGAGAAGAGCAAAAGGAAACATTTGTTGCCTTTGGAATTAGGTGCTAGTTACTGTGCCAGAAACTTGATATACTTAATCTCAAAGCTACAGCTGGAGAAAGATTATCTCCATTTTTCAGATGTGGAAACAGACTCTGAAGCATGAAGTGACTTGCCCAAGGTTGCCCCAGCAAATTAGGGGAACCTTCCAAAGACAGCACTTTGTCTCCTATACCAGGAGTCTCCACTGAAGCCATCCAGACCTTTCTGGCATTCGTTTCCCTCACTGCATATGGAGATATCAACAATGACATCAATGACTAATAGTTGAGAGGTACCAAGAATGGTTTATTACATATACCAACTAATGTAATACTTGTAACAACACTGTGAGTTGGATACTATTATTATCCCCACTAGATAGACAAGGAAACTGAGACTCAAAGGGGTTAATGACTTATCCAAGGTCAAAGCATTGGTAACTGGAAGAGAAAGGATTTGAACCCAGGAGGTCCAGTTCAAAGCCCATGCTCTTAACCAATGTGCTATCCATAAATAATAACCAGATAGATTTCCCTACGTAGACAGAAATTAAATCACCTAGTGTGCTTGTTTGCAGATTTTATATTTACATGTTTATTTATTCATTCAGCATTTACCGAGTGCCTTTTATGTGCCAGATCCTCCATCCAGCACACCAAGGATCCAAGGATATTTAAGACAAGGGCCTGCTCTCCGGGTTGGTGGGGAGACAAATGAACAGGTACAGTGAGGTACAGGGAGGACGTCGGAGGGGTTGAGCAGAGGTGAGGCATTATGTAAATTAAGGTTTACCATGTTCATGCTGCCTGCTGTGTGGACAATAAACCTTAGGAGGGTGAGGGGGACAGTCAGAAGACCAGTGAAGGTTAGTGTAATAGATCAGGGGAAAGACACACTGGTGGCCCGGGCCAGGGCAGTGGCTGGGCAGTTGCATTACAGGGAGTCGGCGGTTTGGCTGAGCGCTCTGCTTGAATGGGGTCTCCCACTAACTCCTGGCTCTCCCACTCACTGACCCTGTTAGTCTCTGGACAGGTCTCTTCGGCTGGACCAATGTGAGGTGAGATGCTTGGGTCAGAATGACTCTAGTGTTCCTCTCATCTCTAAGGCTGAATGTCATTACCTTGCTTACCTTTCGCCAGTGACTTTCTCTAGCTGTCTAAACTCCATGCCGTGGCCCTGTATGATCCCATCTCCCTCCTACGTCATTTTCTGCCACTTTCCCTATTGTTAATCTACTCCAGACACACCGGCTTTCTTTCTGTTCCTCAGAGACTCTCACTTGGCCCTACCTCAGTGCTTTTTCACCTACTATCCCCTCAGCCCAGGAAGCACTTTCCCTAGATCATCACTTGGCTAGGTCTTTCTCAACCTGATCTCAGCTCAAATTTCATCTCCTCAGGCCATTTCTAACTACCTTAACTTAGATGGAACCCAAATTTACCATATCACTTCTCCTAGATTGCATTTCTCCTAG
This sequence comes from Balaenoptera physalus, assembly GCF_965194825.1. Lineage (NCBI taxonomy): Eukaryota > Metazoa > Chordata > Mammalia > Artiodactyla > Balaenopteridae > Balaenoptera > Balaenoptera physalus. The sequence continues at coordinate 58,830,728 of NC_138889.1, forward strand.
AATTTAGAATAAACCGAAATCATCTTATTTAGTTGTTTTCATCTTTATCATCTGCTTCCCAATACAAAGTCAGTTCCATGAGAACAGAGACCTTGTCTGTCTTTGTGCATTATGATATATCCAGTGCTTAGAACAGTGCATGGTCAGTACATAGTAAACGCTCGATAAGTATTTGTTGAATGATTGAGTGAATGAATGAATGAACAAATGAGCCATCTTTCAGCTTTTTGTAACATATAATCTAAAACAGGACATTATCCACTTCCTGAATCAGAAAAAAATTTTTTTTTTAATTTAAATAGTTAAAAGCCTGGATTTAAGGAAGGAAATGAACATGCATTCTCCTGAATTAATTTTTTAGAAAAAAATCATGAAGTCATAGACTGTTCAAATTGGGTGGGAACCATCTTGGTCTTTAGAGTCAGGCAGACCTGGGTTCAAATGCCAGCTCTGTTGCTTGCTAGCACACGTGGTCACTTAACCTCTTGAGCCTCAGTTTCCCCACTATAAAATGGGGGTAATAATGGCTACCTTAGAGGGGGCATTAAATTAGGCATTAGATATAAAGTGCTGGGGACGCAGCTGGTGCTCAGTAAATGTTAATTCCTCCTACATTCACCCAGGGACTTTGTGGGCACGAGCCTGTCTCACTCTCCAGGTTGTGACTTCCCAAGGGCAGCCTTGTCTTCAGTTTTTCCTCTGTGGGACTGTGCAGGTCCTGAAGACCTGTATATGTTGAACAAATAATGGAACCTACTCCAAGACCCTCATTCCACAGAGAAGGAAACTACAGCCCAGGGAGCCAAAGTGACTCTCACATACAATGTGTGTGAATGGCAGAGTGTGGCTTAGAGCTTGGCTTAACTTAGAGCCCCGGGCTTTTTTTATCACCCCCCCTCCCATTCTCTGCTGCCCTGGTTTTATTCATTGTTCACACGCAGCGTTCTGGGTCCTGTCCCTGGTTTTGTATGCATCCACATAGCTCTCCGAGGCTCAGGGGGATATTTAGGCTGCGAGGAAGCCTGTGCCAGAGCTAGTAAACAAAACTGAAATACTTTGCAAGCTTTATAAAAAGTGTTCCAACAGGCTTACATCTGGCTTACAATGGTAAACTCTGAAATAAATTCTCAAAGACTAGAAGTACAGGCAAAGAGTCACACTATTATATTCACCAGCCCTCAACTGTGCTCCTATATCATTCTGTTCAGTTCATAATGTTTCCTGATGCCACCCCAGTGGCTGGCCTTATGCTGAGCCCTGGACCCTGGAAGACCAGTGACATCACATTAGGGGGTGGGAACAGATATGGACATGGGCAATGACCACACGATGTAATCTGAGCAGAGACAGAGAAAGGCAGGAAGCTGGGGGAACCAGAGAAGGAGCACCTAGACCAACTTGGCTGCAAGGGGAGCAGGGGTGGGCTTCCTGGAGGAGGTTATATCTGAGTTTCACTTTTTTCTGTGTGAGGAATATTCTCTTGCCCTGGTAACATGACTTTCATCAAACCTGGAAAATGTGTAGGTGAGGGGAAATGAACTACCCCCCAAAAGCACTTTAGTTTTGCTTCTTGGAGGTTTAGGTAATTCTGATTTGCTGATCAGATCCTGATGTGGGCATTTTTGCCACAATGCCATATATATGATCCTGAAAACAAAACAAAACAAAACAAAGTAAAACAAAATCCTTTTGCTAAATCACATGGTGTAAACACGAAAGGGTTTAACAAACAAATTTGGAGCAGATCATTTAAAACCTACAGGTCTTTGTAAGCAGAGCTCTAACAAAAACAGCACCGATACCAATAAAAGAGCAGCGGGGCTAAATCACCAGCAGCATTTGCACCCAGACTCATGGTCACTTTGTCCTAGCAGCCTTAAACCTGAGGTTTTTATTTTCTCCCAGATGTAGGATCTTTATGGCATTTGCCTCTAACAGAGGCTAGCTCCACCGAAGTGAAAAATCTAAGGTTTAGACTTCTTCAAAAACAACAAAAATTTTTTTCTTAAATACCAGAGGAAGTATCTGCACTCTCCACTTCCCCAGAGAGCCTAACATTGGAAGGGATTGTGGTTCATGAAGCCACTAAACCAGTGACGACTTGTACCAGAGAAAAGCACTTCCGCAGGATTTTCCGTGTTTTTTAAGGTCTTCATAAAAAAACTACAGCTTCCTCTTTAGTGGTGAGAAGATGTGCTCCTAATTGCTTCAAAACACGTACAGGCTGGAATATACTGCATAGGAATCAATATGACTTCCACATAATATGGACACTGTACCCCCTTTACAATCATGTGTGTGCTATTCCTATGAAAGGAATACACATTTCAGCAGAACAGACTCTTTTGAATCTTCCCTGAGGAAGGAAATTTAAAGTGGTTTCTTGGGACTTCCCTGGTGGCGCAGTGGTTAAGAATCCGCCTGCCAATGCAGGAGACACGGGTTCGAGCCCTGGTCCGGGAAGATCCCACATGCCGCGGAGCAACTAAGCCCATGTGCCACAACTACTGAGCCTGCGCTCTAGAGCCCGTGAGCCACAACTACTGAGCCCGTGTGCCACAACTACTGAAGCGTGCGCGCCTAGAGCCGGTGTTCCAAAACAAGAGAAGCCGCCGCAATGAGACGCCCACGCACCGCAACGAAGAGTAGCCCCCCCCACCACAACTAGAGAAAGCCCGCGCGCAGCAACGAAGACCCGACACAGCCAAAAATAAATAAATAAATTTATTTAAAAAATAAATAAATAAAGTGGTTTCTTCTTCAGGAAGTTTTCAGAGACCCTCTGGCCTCTCCATTCTTCCAGCTAATCATCAGAGCCCACTCATCCTTTACAACGCACGCGACCCTTTATAATGTACACTCTTGCATAGTCTTTTTTTTTTTTTTAAATATTTATTTATTTGGTTGCGCCGGGTCTTAGTTGCAGCAGGCAGGCTCCTTAGTTGTGGCTCCCCGGCTCCTTAGTTGCGGCATGCGAATTCTGAGCTGCGGCATGCATGTGGGATCTAGTTCCCTGACCAGGGATTGAACCCGGGCCCCCTGCACTGGGAGCGTGGAGTCTTAACCAATGTGCCACCAGGGAAGTCCCTCTTGCATAGTCTTTTCTTCAAACTTCACAACAGTTTCGTGGATTAAGACATGTAGGTGACAGATACCACCTTAGTGGGGAGGGTGATGAAATTATCCACTGCTGAGGGCCCCCAGGCTACAAGCCTTGTGCCAGACACCTGCCATATGCCACCTAATTTCAACCTCACGACAGCCCAGTGAGGCCAAGGAGGGTTTACTTCCAAGACAGTTTGATGTTGTCTTCACTTTTCAGGGGAAGAACCTGGAGCTTGGGGATATTAAGGTCATCTAGCTGAGGTGTGATAGGGCAGGATGGGAACCAGACCTTGTGTGAAGATAACCCCTGTGGTCTTTCCCCCACGCCTCGGAGCCAAACTAGCAACTGGCAGCAAAATGGATGAGGTTATCTCTGCTGCAGAACAGCCCTTGAAAGCCTGAATGCCTCCCAGGCTGAGAGCAGGAAGCTCACATCTCAGCAGGACTGTGAGAATAACGATTTCTATTTAGTGAACATTTATCATAAGACAGGCACTGTGCCAAATGCCTTGCAATATTATCTCCCTAAACTTCTCCCAAGCCCTGTGAACTGAGGGTTTTTAAACCTGATTTGCAAGTGAGGAACTTGAAGCCAAGAGTTCTGTAACTTGCCCCAAAGGCTTGTTAAGCAAAGGGCTGGGATCTGAATCCACATACCACTGACTCCATGTGCATCTAAGGGCTGCTGGAATCAATGAAGCCTGACAGGGCTGAGACAGCTTCCTGTTTGTCTGGGAGTGTCCTTGGAGGCACCAATGACCAAGGGCAAGACAACCTACCCGTGACAAGCTAAGAGACTAAAACAACCACTGTGAAGATACACGAAAGCTGAGACTTTGACAGAAAAAGAAGAAATGAAGATTTCACTGGAGAGTGGACAATATTGTCCATCTCTGCCCCGCCTGTGTCCAATCCCGACCCCCATGTGGGAAGGGTAAAGGGGAACTTCTTCCTTTCTTAAACCAACTGAGGGGGCTTCCAGGGAACCATCTGGAGAATGTGTTTTGTGTGCCTTAACATTTAACAGGTGTAGAACTAGTCCCTGACCCACACCTGAAAATGTCTATGGGTGAGAGGCTTGACTAGAGTACCCACTCGTGGCCATGTCGTGAGATGGCGTGCTTTGGGAAGGGCCCAGATTCTGGCTGGGCAAGGATACCTGGGTCTTTCCTAGGGCCAGGTGTGTCTCCATGGAGAGGAGCAGGATTAAGAGGACCTTCTAGAAGGGCAGGTGACCCCTAGAAGGGTTGAATGGGAGCTGAACTGTCAGTCAGAAAGGCAAAGCTATGTCAAGGTGCCATAGGTGGGAGATCCCCAGGGATGGGGAAGGGCTGTGAGGGGCCCATGGACCCTCCCACAAGACAAATGCCAATGATCGGACAGCTATCTTGAAGAGGGCCCCAATGCCAAGTTCTGTCTGCACCTGTCAATTTTGACTTTGGCTGCTCGGATCTCACCTCCCGTCCACTTCCACCTAAGGGGGGTTTAGAGTGTGTGTGTGTCCGGAGGGGGGGGGAGGTGGGAGGGAACAGCAGCTAGAGAATGGGAGTGGAGGTGCCCAGCCCACCAAGGGCACCCACTTAGAGACCACTGGACTCAGCCACTCCCTTCTGAGGCCAAAGGGATAATCATTCAAGATACTTAATTTTCTTGTAGCGATGAAATACTCTACATGTGGAATAAATCACCTTTTTCTTTTTTAGTATCCCTTTAAGCATTGCCACTCCTTTGTCCTGCAATAGGAGTAGGAGGTACCTGTTGCTTTTTTAAAAAAATTCATTATTTTTGTGCCTGTTGCTTTAAATTAACATCTGGCTACACTGTGGCTGCTCAGTTCCATCCCTTACTTTTTGCGAGCAGAGGTGTTCCTGAAGGAAAAGGCCTGCTCTAGACAGGAATTCCACGTGCCATAGATGGGAGGCGGCGTGGACACGGTGGAACCCTGCACTGAACTTCAACTTTGTACCAGGAAATTTCTCCTGCTCTTGGGGAGATGGTTGAGGAGCACTGTGTGTATGAAAACATGAAGGAAAATGCCTGTCTCCTCAGGCAGGCTCACAGGTCACCGTATCTCTGTGAGGTTGCCAGGGAGACTGTGTCCAGCTAATCAAGCCCCAGAGAGACCCCAAAACGAACATCACTAACTTTGGGAGGAGTGGGAGGCATATTACTCTTACAAGAAAATAGATATTAGTTTTTCCTTTTCACATGTGTATTCATTTATTAACAGACATTTTACTATGAGCCAGGCACTGTGCTCCATTCTGTGTATAACTTGCAGATTTAATAAGAGCCTTTTGGGAGAACAAGAAATATCACCTCACTAAATGTACATGCAAATTTTCAGACACATCCCGATTTCAAAAAACAACACAAGGAGAATAATGCATGTCTGGGAGGTGAGGCGCTAGAGCAGCTCTTGGATGGGACGGCTCTGTGCCATCCTGGCTCTCACCAGGCCTCTCTCAGAGCTGGAGCCTGCACCTGGTTACCCTACCTTGGCCTGGATCCAGCTCCAAAGCTGCCAGGAACCCTGGGAATCAAGTGCTCAGGACGCTGCCAAGGCCCTACTACGCCATCTGGGCAAGCCCTGGATGACAGAGCAGGGTGGGGTCCACATTTCCAGATGGCTCCTATGAACAGCTCAGTTTCTGAAAGCAGTCCGTCAGATCTCACCCACTGACGTATCAGGCTGGGATAGCGGGTGCCTACAGGATTTGCTGGGACTAAGAGATTCAAGATGGATGACAGTGCAATATTCCTTAAAAACATTTCTTATTATTACATAAGCAACTTCTCCTTGTTGAAAGTTGAAAAATACAGAGAAAGCAAAAGAAAAATAGCTATTAAGATCATCACCTAGAGATAAGAACTTTTATCATTTTGGTGTGTAGTGTGGAAAACTGATCCACCTTCCCCCTGCCTGCCTGCTGCCCTCAACACACACACACACACACACACACACACACACACCACATGCACATATATCACACTTGCAAACACACACTCTCACATACTTCCACAACACTCACATGCATGCACATCACACGCAAAAACCTCACATACATACCCACCTCACATACATCAAGAAGAGAACTAAAGCATTTAATAAAATCCTTATTAGAATGGTCAATCTGAGTCCCTCCTTCATTTGAAGGAGAGAACCAAGGGGCAGAAGTTTCCAAGCCTCAACGGATCTAAAAACTACCCGGAAACATGTTAAAATCACAGGTATGTGTTCTCACCCCCCCAGGAACTTGATTCAGCAGGTCTGGGGTCAGGGTGGACTGAGTAGATGGATCCAGGGGGTGACTGTGGTGGGGACTGGATTTCTGTGGGAATGGAATGGAGGCAGGTGAGAGGCTTGTGAGAAGGAGGCTTTTGGAGGAAGAGAGGTGTGAATCTCAGGGCAAGTGAGGGGAGGTTAGAAACTGGGGTGTGCCCTGTGGGAACCTCTCTTTTATGAAAAATCCTAAGGGTTTCCCTTCCATATGCTGGGAAATGTCAAGAGAGGGAGAGCCTTGACCTTCCCCTTGGACATTGTAGCACCTTTTAGGATTGTCCCAATCCTTCTGTGCAGAAAGGTTTATCCCCTGCCCAGTTGGATGTGTAATTAGGGGGACTGAAGGGGCAGAGAAGAGGGGGGAAAGGGGCCCTGTTCCTTCCCATCTCCTCCAGGGCTTCTGTGGAGAAAGGTGTTCACATCCCACTGAGGGGGCTACAGCCCAGGTCCCGAGGCAGAGACCTGTAGCCCAGTGGATAGTGGCCCAAACAGTCAGGAGTGCTCCTGGGTGGACAGTTTAAGAGAGGCAAGAAGACTGAAGTTCCTCTGACCCCTGCCTGTTAGAAAGAGTTTCACTTTTGAAAGGAGAAAGAAAAACACCACGAGTACCAGGTCACCTGTAGCCTACTTGGTGTCTTTGTGCAAATTAGAAAAAGGCACACTTCCTCAAGACCCTTAACTTGCATCTGTCACAAACTGTCATGATATTATGAGAAAGCAAGCACTTGACTACCATCCACTGGAAAACTGTTATAACAAACATACAACTCTCAGTGGGGAAGAGCACGACCTTAGGAAGGGCACCCTGACATGCTGCATGACTGCGTAGGACATACTTGCTTACAGGTGTCTGTGAATTTTACAGATGAAGAAGCTGAGCTGAGAGAGGATGAATAAATAACTTGACCAGGGTCACGCTGCCGGTTAGAGGTAGATTCAAACCCAGCCAGTCTGACTCCAGAGCCCAGGCCGTGCACCATCAGGCCACTGTTTCTTTCTCTCTCTCTTTTTTTTTGGCTGTGCCACATGGCTTGTGGGACCTTAGTTCTCTGATCAGGGATTGAATCCAGGTCCCCACAGCAGTGAAAGCGCCAAGTCCTAACCACTGGACCCCCAGGGAATTCCTAGGCCACTGTTTCTATTGGAAATGTTTGTTACTCCCTCATCTTCCTGAAAAAACCTTAACTATTATCCTTAAAAATGTCAAATTTTAAATTTCAAATATCACCTCTGCTTACGCTGCTTTCTTTGACCTCACCATGTTCAATTGGCCATTCCCTCCTCTGAACCCCACTCCTGGACTGTATCCAGCCCTCTATTGAAGCCTTATCTTAATGAGTGAATTTGGCAAGTTTACTATCTGTCTCTACTCTCAGACTGTGAACACATTCTTCAAGGGCTGCTGGGGAGACTGAGGAGCATCGGCTCTGAGCCCCCAGAGCCTGGCACTGAGCCAGGCACAGAGGAGCAGCTCGGTAATGATGGATGAAAAGAACTGAATGTGAGGGGATTGGACACAAGGCCCTCCAAGGACCACCCCAGCTCTGACCTTCATGAGTGCTTGACTCAGTGTTTGATTGTATTTTAAAAATTTTATTTATATATTTATTGGCTGTGTTGGGTCTTCATTGTTGCAGGCTTTCTCTAGTTGGCAGCGAGAGGGGGCTGCTCTTCGTTGCGGTGCAAGGGCTTCTCATTGCGGTGGCTTCTCTTGTTGCGGAGCATAGGCTCTAGGCACATGGGCTCAGTAGTTGTGGCATGTGGGCTCAGTAGTTGTGGCTCACAGGCTCTAGAGCGCAGGCTCAGTAGTTGTAGCGCACAGGCTTAGTTGCTCCATGGCATGTGGGATCTTCCCGGACCAGGGCTCGAACCCGTGTCCCCTGCATTGGCAGGCGGATTCTTAACCACTGCGCCACCAGGGAAGTCCCCAGTGTTTGATTCTAAACCTCTGCCAACGCTGGGGTGCAGAAATCACAGCCGTGTACAACAGAGGGAGGCAGGATAAAGAGTAAATGCCAGGAAATGGCAACCACATCTGCTCAGAAGATGTCAGAGTGATTAGATGGAAATTGGTCTAGAAATTGTGGAACTTCTTGGGAGGCTCACAAGACCCCATGAAATACCACTGAATGCCTGAGGGCTCCCCAGGCAGAGTGGCGGGAGAGAAACTGTCAAGGTCATGGCCAACTTTGAGATCCCCCAGATGCTACTCCATGAATAGGTTTTCAGGAAAGGAAGAAAAAAACAATGGGCTGTCATTCTAATCAGAGGACATGAATAATGCTCTCACTAGAAAAAGGTCAGGGGCTTTCTGTCAATTTCAGTCAAGTGTCCAAGGACATCCTGTGTGTTCAGAACTTTTGGGGGGGAGTAGTGAGAGATTAGTGAGCTCAGGGGGGTGACAAGACACAGCTAGTGAGACCCCTGGTTCCATCCCCTTCTCTGCACTTAGTGGAATGTAACTGAACCCCCCACGGACTGGGTCCCGCCATGAGAGAAGAGGAGACCTTCTTGCTCCAGAACTCAGGGGAATCTCGAGGGGTCAGTGGTGTCTCTCACCCTTTAGATTTTACTAGGACTGAGCTCTACTAATCTGGGGCAGCTAATATAGAGTGACTCGTATTTCATGATTTGATTTCTTTATAATTCTGTCTAATTCACTCATCGTTTGAAAAAAAGAATTTCCAATGTATCCAAAAAGATTCACAAAGTTGATCTCGCCCCTTCATTAATTCATTCAGTATGTTTTTCTTGCACATCTGTCATGTGCTCCTGGGCCAGCTCGACAGCATCTTACCTTTGTCCTTCTCCTCTCCCACTTGGAAGGAGTCCCCAGCACCCTCCTAAGCCAGAGATCCTGATGCAATTCATTAGTGGCCTCTGTCCCACCCGGACCAGGGTCTAAGAATCAAGAGGGATTGTGCCACTCAGGACCCAGAGAAGCAGCTGCTCAGCCGCTGCCCAGGCACAAGGGGCTGCTTCCTCACTGGTCAGAACACCCAGGGTGGGGGGCACACACATGGGGGCCCAAGTACCTTCAGACCCTTTGGCGTTGCTCTAAGGGACTGTCAGTCCAGAATCCGTATCTTCACAGCGGAGGACATAGCAGAGCAGTAATATTTGTTTTTGTTCCCAACGAAGGAATGAGGAAGATACATAAAGATAGTAAAACATCCCCTGTGATTCATCATCAAGAGATAAGCACTTTTAACATTTTTATGTTTACTATTTCAGTTTTTTAAAAAAAATTTGTATATCGACACATCCATCTATTTTTACAAAAAATAGGATTATTCTGCAATACTTTTTATGACTCCCTTCCAAAGCATAAATTATTGCGACTATTTCCCCATGTCTCATATTTCATAAAATTGCCTAGTATGGATGTAACAGTTTATTTAACTTACTCTCTATTGACATCTAAGTTACTTACAATGTTTTTCCTACTGTGTGCAGGGTGAGTTTTCAAAAGACATGGTAGGTATTTCTTGTTAACTCACTGTGTAGCCCTCTCCCCTGGTCTTTCCTTCTGTGTTTCCACCACCAGCTTGTCAGCCAAGACAGAACTCTGGAGTCAGTCCTGCCCGCTCCCTGCCTCGCACCTCCCCATCCAGTCAGTCACCAGTCACCCAGTGGTCCCTTCTTCTCCAGGTCCTCAGCCCTAGCTCAGACCTTGTCCATTCTCTCTGGACCATCACAAAGGTCTGGCCTCCCAGAGACCCCCCTCAATTCCTCCTCCTCCCCACTCTGAATCATCTTGGACCAGGATGATATTCAGTTTCCTCATCTACTGTCCTTGGGGGCAGGGAACGAAGCCAAAACTCCTAGTCTTGGCAGAGCGGGGAGAACCGTGTTTAATGGGGATGGCTGTACCCATGTTTTGAGGAGGCCAACTTCTGGGTATAGGGGAGAAATTGGTGATGGAGTGTCAGAACGAGAATGTTCTTCTGAATCTCCGGGGTGCCTGTTGGGAGGCCTCGGGGGGTCAGTCAGGGCACTGGCTGGGCTGGCTCTGCTACCAGGAGCTCAGCCTTTGGCCACTGGCCGGCGCCCTTCCCAGGCCTTTCTCCTGTGCATATGCTCTTTCACAAGTCCTCACTCTGGCAGGGGCTCAGGCCCTCCCAGGAGAAGCTCAGAATGGGAAGCTAAAACCCCATTCTGGGAAGATGAAGGCCCTCAGGGCATCAGAGGCTGTGTCTGTTTAAGGCTGCCTGCAGTGGCATGCAAATTCCACTTGGGAGTTTGGTAATCCTGTAACTTGGGCTCCAGACCCTTCTTTAGTCCTGAGACGTTACACTTCCTCTTGGGCGCAGAGGGAAAATGACCTTATGTTTTCCTTCTCATCAGGGTCAACTCGCAATCTCAGACTTTAGAAAGACATGAAAGGCCTTTTACTCCAGCCTCTCTGTTCTCTATTTAATGTTATCTCCCCAGAGTATTCCAAACAAAGCCAGCTCCTTCCCATGCCCTTCCTTTCCAGGAAGGCTTTTCAGCATTTTCAGGCTTTCAGATCTTTAGAAAGCTCTTCTTGAACCGTGAGGGGGAGGCCCTTTCTCACATCCTTGCCTTTGCTTTGTAAGTTGGCTCTGCCCTTCCCCATCTTGTCCACCAGGGCAAACTCTCATTCCTTCTTCAAATCCTGGCCTAAGGTCACTTCCTCCTTCTTTGTATCTCACAGACTGAGTTGATCTCCCACAGGGTCCTGAGCTTCTCTTTTTTCATTTGCAACTGTTAGTTTACTCATCCACATTCTGAACCTCTCCTCTACCCGCTCCTGTCACCATGGACACTTCTGAGGGTGGTACCCAGGCTGATTCATTTCTCTGTCCCTAGTGCCTGGTCAAGGACTTGGCCAAGAGAGAACACCTGAATGAATGGATGAGAAGGGAAGAAAGGAGGGTCTCAGACCACTTTAAACAGCAAGAACTCCTGGACCACCTTTGTTATCCCAGGTCCCTGATTTTCTTAAGCCCTCCCTTATCCCCGATCCTACTGGATCCTCACAGCAGCCCTGAAGTGGTTTAGGGTGGGGACTTGCACCCTGGTTGGCAAATGAGGAAGCTGAGGTCTCAAGAGGAGAAGTGACTTGCTCAAGGTCACTTCAGAACCCCTTGTGGGAGACCAGTAACTGTTTCCTTCCTCCCTCACCTTCTCTTCCTTGGCTCCTCCCACCTTACTCATTTCCCTCAGGGCTACAAGAGCAGAGCTGGGATTCCCGGTGAGATGTGAGGGATTTTAGAGGCCTGGAAGCAGTTCTGGGCAGTGAAGTCTGTGGGTGGAGTGCATGCAGACTCCCCTGTGTGTTTGTGGGGGAAGGGCGATACTGGCTCCCAGAGGACCCCAGAACAAATTTGGCACAGAGATATCTCCTATGTCTCCTTTCCACTCCCTAGTCCTGAAAGGGGGATCCCAGATGGTCCCCCAGTGTCCGGATAGCTCCACCCATGTCAGCAGAGTCGACAGAGTGCTGTGCCAAGGCAGACACTCATTAATCATATATTGAAATTGCTGTGTGACCTTAGGTAAGTCACTCAACTTCTCTGGGCATCAGGGTCTGGATCTAGAAAATTTAGAAGCTTGGAGTTCTATCCTTAGGAACTAGGGACAGGGACAGATTGTTGTCTCCCAAATTCTACCGGACTGCCACAAGGAAAGGGGGTCATAGTTGTTTGTGTAGCCCAATGGGCAGGATTAAGATGGATGAAGCAAGGTGGAGGAATGCAGTGTAGATTTGGGGTCAGTGGAAACGCTGGGCCATTTACTGAGCACTAGAGCAGCTCTAGAATGGAAGAAGCTCCCCGTGACTGGAGGTATGCAAGTAAGGACCAGGTGGCCATTTGGGGGCATAACGTAGAGGATGGTAGCATTGGACTGAATGACATGTCAGGTCTAACTCAGAGAGCTATGATTTCAGTTACCTTGGAAGTCCCCTTGGTGCCCAGCATGGTCTTTTGCCCATGTTAGCAGGGTAGTGATGGTGAAAGCTCAGGGTCAGAGCTGGCAGACCTGAGCACTAGTCTTCACTCAGATTTGTAAATGTGGAGAGACTTTGGATAAGTGACTCCTCCTCCCTGGGCTACAATTGCCTGATCTTAAAAATTGTAATAATGATCTCTGTCTTCCTGATCTTTCTAAATAATACTTGTAAGCTAGGAAATTCCATACAAATATCAAAGATTAGCATATAAAACAACTTTTTGGGGCTTCCCTGGTGGCGCAGTGGTTGAGAATCTGCCTGCCAATGCAGGGGACACAGGTTCGAGCCCTGGTCTGGGAAGATCCCACATGCCGCGGAGCAACTAGGCCCGTGAAGCACAATTACTGAGCTTGCGCGTCTGGAGCCTGTGCTCCGCAACAAGAGAGGCCGCGATAATGAGGGGCCTGCACACCTCGATGAAGAGTGGCCCCCACTTGCCGCAACTAGAGAAAGCCCTCACACAGAAACGAAGACCCAACACAGCCATAAATAAATAAATAAATAAAGATACATGAAATTGCTAAAAAAACAACAACAACAACTTTTTGTGTGTGTGTTTCCAAAAGTAATACATATTTATCATAGCAAATATGAATAAGACCAAAGAAGAAAATCTAGAATCAGCCATTATTCCACCACCCAGAGATAGCCAGTGTTAACATTTGGGCATATCTTCCTTTAGTCACTTTTCTATGCATGTATACATTCATATAATTTTTAAACCAAATATTGTATCAAATAATATATACTATTTTGTACTCTGCTTTTATTTCTACTTAAGATATCTATATTTAAGTGAACATTTTCTCACATCCTTAAATATTTTTCTGCGGGTTTAACCTTTAAGAAAATGTTTTATTGAAGTATTGATATAATATAGGTACAGAAAAGCTCATGGATTGTAAATGTACGGCTCATTGAATTTTCACAAACCAAACTCATCTGTGTAACCAGCACCCGGATCAACAGAACAGAATTACCCATCCCCCAGAGGGTTCTCTCAGGCTCCCTCCCAGCCACCACCTCCCACCCCTGGGGTTGCAGCTTCATACAAAATTTTTATTTTGAAATAATTATAGATTCACAGGAAGTTGCAAAAGAGACGTACAGGGAGATCCAGTGTATCTTTCACCCAGTCTCCTCCAATGGCCACATTTTTGTGTAACTATAACACAGTATCAAAACCAAGAGATGGACATTGGTATCATCTACTGAGTACTCAGATTTCACCAGTTTTACACATACTCATTTCTGTGTATGTGTGTGTGTGTAGTTCTATGCAACACTATCACTGGTACAGATTCATGTGACCACCATTACAATAAAAATACCTAATTGTTCCATTTCCACAAGGCTCCTTCCTGCTCCTCCTTTATAACCACATCCACTCCCCCACTCCTAACCCCTGGCAACTGCTCATCTGTACTCCATAATTTTGTTTCTCCAAGAATATTATATAAATAGAAGCATACAGCATATAACCTTTGGGATTGGCTTTATTTTTTTAATTAATTAATTACTTAATTTATTTGGCTGCCTTGGGTCTTAGTTGCAGTGAGTGGGCTCTTTGTTGTGGCATGCGGGCTCAGTTGCTCTGTGGCATGTGGGATCTTAGTTCCCCGACCAGGGATAGAACCCGCGTCCCCTGCATTGGAGGGTGGATTCTTAACCGCTGGACCACCAGGGAAGTCCTGGGATTGCCTTTTATAACACAGCATAATTCCCTTGAAATCCACCCAAGCTGTTGCATATATCAATAATTCATTCCTTTTTATTGCTATGTAGTATTCCATGGTGTGGGTATACCGTTGTTTGTTTAACCAGTCACCTATTGATGAACATTTATTTCCATTTCTTGACTATTGTGAATCACCTTTATGAATATTTGTGTACAGGTTTTCTGTGAAACACAAGTTTTCATTTCTCTGGGATAAATGCTGAAGGGTGTGATTGCTGGGGCATATGGTAAGTACATTGTTTAGTTTTATAACAAACTGTCTAACTATTTTCCAGAATGGCTGTTCCCTTTTGCATTCCCACCAGCAATGCACGAGTGATCCAGTTTCTCTACATACTTGTCAGTATTTGGTATCATCACTATTTTTCATTTTAGCTGTTCTGAGATGTGTGTGGTGGCATCTCGTGGTTTTAATCTGCATTTTACTGATGGCCAATGAAGTTGAACATCTTTTCACATTTATTTGCCATCTGTATATCTTCTTCAGTGCACTTCTTCTGCTTTTGTTTCTTTTTTTGCCCATTTTCTACTTGGGGTGTCTGTTCTTGTTCTGTTGAGATTTGAAAGTTCTTTATATATTCTTGATACAAGCCTTTTGTCAGATATGTGGTGTCCAACTATTTTCTCCCAATCTACATCTTGTCTTTTCATCCTCTTTAGGGGGTCTTTCATGGAGCAAAAATTAAAATTCTGATGAGGTCTAAATTATCAATTTTTTATTTTATGGATTGTGCTTTTGATATCAAGTCAAAAATCTTTTTGGCTAGCCCTTGGTCTTGAAGATTTTCTCTTGTTTTTTTCCCTGAAACTTATATAAGTTTATGTTTTACATTTAGGTCTGTGATCCAATTAGGATACAATTAGATCCTAATTTGAGTTAATTTGTATAAAGTGTGAAATTTGGATTAATGGTTGGTTTTTTTGGTTGGTTTTTGGTTTTGCCTATGCACAGCTTAATTTTTAACGAGTGGCCAATATTCTATCCTTAGACATATCATAAGTTACTTAAACAGCCACCCTATTGATGAATCTTTAGGTTGTTTTCAATATTTTTGCTGTTATCAGTAGATGATGAATATCCTTGTAGTTAAATTTTATACTTTTCCATGATTGTTTTCTAAGAAGAGTGTTTTAGAAGTGGAATTACTGTGGCAATTTTTAGGGCACTGGGTAAGTACTGCCAAATTGCTCTTCAGGCAATTCTCAAGGCACACCTGCGAACCCACACAGGTGAGAAACCTTACCACTGTGGCTGGGACGGCTGAGGGTGGAAATCTGCCCGCTCAGATGAACTGACCAGGCACTACGGCAAACATACCGGACACCGCCCCTTCCAGTGCCAGAAGTGCGACGGGGCATTTTTGAGGTCCGACCACCTCGCCTTACACATGAAGAGGCACTTTTAAATCCCAAAACAGTGGATATGACCCACACTGCCAGACGAGAATTCAGTATTTTTTACCTTTCACACTGTCTTCCCGGTGAGGGGAGGAACCCAGCTGGAAAGCACTACAATCATGGTCAAGTTTCCAACAAGTCAACTTGTGAATGGATAATCAGGAGACATGAGGAAACCAAATGACAAAGAACAGACGGGGTCTGTGACTGGATCTTCTATCATTCCAATTCTAAATCCAACTTGAATATATATTCCTGACAAAGCGCCAAGGGGGTGGCTGGAAGCTTTGGGTATCAGGATATAAATTAGACCCGTGAGTTGGGGAGACGGAAGACCAAAATCCCTTGAATTGTTTCAATGCAATATAAGTATAAAGATCACCTTGTATTCTCTTTGCCTTCTAAAAGCCATTACTATGATCTTAGAAGAAGAGGAAGAAATTCAGGTACAAAAAATGTGTTTTAATAGCCTAAACGATGGTGCTTGGTGAGTCTTGGTTCTAAAGGTACCAAATGAGGCCAAAGTTCTCAAACTGCTGCATACTTTGACAACGAAAATCTATTTTTGTCTTCCGATCTACATTTATGACCTAACTCAGGTAAATACACCTGGTTTACTTTAACCTTTTTATGCAGACAGTCTGTTATGCACTGTGGTTTCAGATGTGCCATAATTTGTACAATGGTTTATTCCCAAGTATGCCTTAAGCAGAACAATTGTTTTTTCTATATAGTTCCTTGCCTTAATAAATATGTAATGTAAATTTAAGCAAACTTCTATTTTGTATATTTGTAAACTACAAAGTAAAAAAATGAACATTTTGTGGAGTTTGTATTTTGCATACTCAAGGTGAGAATTAAGTTTTAAATAAACCTATAATATTTTATCTGAAAAAAAAAAAAACTGCTTCATCATCAAGGAGATTCATAGAAAGGCTATGGAAGCAGTTACAACAGTTCCACACCAAGATGATAGCTATGTGAGGATTCCAGCCCATACTGACCTAAAACAAGGAGCTTTCCTGTCCCTGGGGCCCCTAGATCAGGCATCCAGAGATTTTTACTCCCTGACAGGCAGGGTCGATGCCCCTACTCAGCCTTGAAGCAGTTACAGAAGACAGACCATCGCCCTTCTGTTTCCCGTAAGAATATGGGAGTAAAATCTCTGAAGGGGAAATGAAACAGGAGGGAAGGGGGCAGGGTACAACCTTTGAAAGAATGCCATAGCCCTAGGACATGACATAAACTGATTAGAACCAAATGGGTCCAAGATGGAGGACAAGTCAACTTCCACTAGACCTTGAGCCTCAGTATATGCTCACTGTAACACATCAGCAAGCTAAATGACACACCCACAGGCACCATGACAGTTCCAAGGCCAGGATCATAAGGATCAAAAAGTGGGTGGTAGCCCAATTTCTGGAAATCCCCGCCTCTTCACAAAATAGCCGGAATACCCCTCCCACTCATTAGCCTATGCAATTACCCACCCCTATAAAAACTGACAACCCCATACCCTGGTACCTTTCTCACCTTCTGAGATGGCCCACACTCTGTCTGTGGAGTGTGTTTCTCTCTAAATAAATCCACTTCTTACCTATCACTTTGTCTCTCACTGAATTTTTTTTTTTAATTTATTTATTTACTTATGCTTGCATTGGGTCTTTGTTGCTGCGGGCGGGCTTTTCTCTAGGCTCCACAGCATATGGGATCTTCCCGGACCAGGGATCGAACCCATGACCCCTGCATCGTCAGGTGGATTCCTAACCACTGCACCACCAGGGAAGCCCCTCTCACTGAATTCTTTCTGTGATGAGACATCAAGAACCTGAGCTTCATTAAGTCCTAAAACCAGGTGTATGATCTCAGTTGGAAGACCGCGGGTTTTGGCCGGGTTTGAGTCCTGGCTGCGTGGGTTCGAGTCCCAATCTGAGGCGCACGGTTTCAGGACCACTGGCCTGCAGGACCCAGAGTTCCTTCTAAAGTCCCCACCAAGCCGATCTTGGCTTCTGTAAGGAAAGAGCCAAGGAGGCTGGCACTCTGGGATTCTCTGTTTCTGATTCTGTAAGGTTAGTATTCTACTTTTACATTCTATGCACTTAGCTTATTTCTGGGCTCCAGAATCAGACAGACTTATTTTAAAATCTGTATACTCTGTCATTTACCTGCTGTGTGACCTTGGGCAAATTATTTAACCTCTTTGAGCCTCACTGTTCTCAACGGTCAAACATCTTTTTGTATAGTGAGAATGAAATAAGTCAATATATAAGCATTAACCATTTGTTGAATTGGAAAAAAAAAACCCACCTGAATACGTTAGTTTTAAAATTCTGTAAAGCACAAAGATTGGAAGTTATTTCATCAGAGGGGACGATGTGAAGGCAATGGAGTCCTTGGTGACTGTCGAAAACCACTGCTGGTTCTGGCTCCTGCTTCTGAGTTTGCTCTGGGCTCTGTCCTTACGCGACGTCCCCACCCCCACCCCCAGGCCAGGGCTAGAGCGTCAACTCCAGGAATCGAGGGGGAAGAGCGGCGCAGAGAAAGGAAAGGGGAGTGTCTCAGGCAGCGCCCTCTGGTGGCCGGCCTGAGACCTGCACTCAGCCTGGAGCTTGGCCTGCAGCTCCGTTCTTGCGGCGCGGGGCGGCGCCCCTGGTTCGCCCATCCTTCAGATGGGAACTCACGTTCCAGCCCCGCCTATGTAGCCACTTGCCACCTTGTATAGCAGTCGAAGACTGAGGAGCTGCGGGGGCCAGAGCTGGGTTTGCTCCACCTCTGGGTGCACTGTGGCCAGGACTGTGGTGTTTTTCTAACAAACGCTGGCTTAAAATTGTGTGGGAGCGGACCCTGAGCTCTGAGGCCTGGGGCTTACCCCATGGGCTGCCCTAATCTTTTGAGTCACTCTCTCAGCATCCTGTTGCCTTTGTCCCAGAGTTTTATTATTCCTGTCATCTCTCACCCCCATCTCCTAGAGAATGGGCTTCCCACCAGATGATTTAGCTCCCTGCCAGGACTAAGCAAGCTGTATGGGCAGGTCTATCAAGTAATTATATTCATTCTCCTTTTTTTTTTTGAACCAGAATCACTCTGCGGAGGAGTGGGAAGAGGACAGAGTCTGGAATAGGGCTTTTGAGTGCAAGTCCCAGGTTCTGCCACCCACTCTCCAGGCATCATTTTCCCCATCTGTGAAATGGGTTAGTGATCGGCCCTGCCCTGCTTTCCTCATGAGAAGGTTGTGATGAGTACATGAGGTATGGGTGTGAGATGTAAGATCTGTGTAAACTTTAAAGTGTTGCCCAGACCTGATGATGCAGTAGAATCATCTGGATTTGTTTGTTTTCAAAATCTGAAAACTACCATCACATGCGCGCAACACACACACACACACAGACACACACACACACAATAGTGGAAGTTAGAAACTTATGTAATATTGAAGTAAATTTCTGGTACATTTGATAAAAACAAGATTTCTGGGCCTTTCTGGTACTTGGTGAAGGTTTGTGCTTCATGCCACACAGCAAGCAATGTGGAGCTGGCCGCGAGCTAAGCTTCTGCAGTCTCTTTCATAGGGGTTCCCAGACCCTCAGTTAGAAGGAGCCTCCCGATCTCCGAATCATCTTTCAGCTGGGGAAGCATGCTCTGAGAGGTGGGACTTGCCCTTCTATAGCCAGTGGGGCTGCTGTTGGGGTGGGTGAGGTGGGGCACAGACTTAGACACAGGGTGCAAGTCAGAGCAGAGGTGGGACCCTGCCAAGGAGCTGGAGAGGAAGAGTTGGACCCTCACAGGGGACTCTGGCCCCTTCAGGCCTGTTAGTGCACACACCTGTCTCCTGAGGGGTAGGGGAGGAGGCAGGGGAGGGAGGGTCCTGTTGCGCAACTGGAAGTCTCAAGAGCTGGTTTCTTGCTGAGCTTGCTGTGCAGCCTTAGGAAAGTCCCTTAACCTCTCTGGGTCTCCATTTAACCATCAATAAAATGGATGTATTTTATTTTTTGGATGTGTATTGATAACCAACTTTGTGCCAGGCAACAGCCTGGGTGCTAGGGACCCTTTGAAGAGCAAATGTAGGCACAGTTCTTGCCCTCAGTGTAAAGTGGAAGCTGGAAAAATAAACAGAAAATAAACGTGATGAGTGTCACTCTGGAGGGAAGATGAGGTATTGGGTGAGCACAGAGGAGGTGCATCTAACCTTGCCTGGGGTAGGATGGGGAAGGTGGTCAGGGGAGGCTTCCCAGAGGAGGTGGCAGGAACACTGAGGCAGGAAGGATAAGTGGGAGGTAATCAGGCTGGTGGGTGTGAGGACAGGCGAGCATTCACTGACTCCTCGCCTACTCCTTCGAGCGTCACCTTCCTTTAGAACATATTAGCAAAGGGAAGTTCCGTGTAGTCACTCCCAAGGGGTCTGCTCCAAACCTAAGACACACTCCCTCCCAACACCCATCCTGTTCCCCACCCCCATGTGTCTGCACAGATGTCAGATGGGGCCAGCCAGGGAAATTACAGTGTTTGTGTCTGTGTGTGGGGAGATTATTTTTAAAGCTTGAGCTAAGTATGACTTTGTCCACAGTCTGCGGGAAGTACTAAAAAGCTACACCTTCCCCAGGGTCCCCTGTGTTCCAGACTGGCTTCCCTCTTCCCTGCTCTCCTCTGACTGCTCTCACCTGCCCCCACCCAGTGCCTGGCCCCCCACCAGCCTCAGTTCGCTGCTTGTAAGTCCCTGGGTCTGGAGGAAAGGCTCTGAGGGAAGGAGAAGGCCCCCAGCAAGACAGTGGGTCTAAGTCTTTACTCTCCAGGTTCCCAGGTGGGGCTGTGGAGAGACGAGGGGAGTCTCGGCGTGAGAGGTGTGTCTGTCTGGGGACCTGCAAGTCATTTGTCTGGGCTGAGAGGAGAGTGAGAGGCTGAGGGGAGACAGGCCAAGCCTGCTGGGTGGCCGTGAGACGAAAACATAACAAGAGATGAGCTCATGTGCAGGGTGGCACCTCATAAACTTTAAAATACTGGGCACATGTGTTTCCTTTCAACTGTGCTTCTCTGCCTGGTCCCTTCAGACTGACCATCCTCAAGGAGGCTCTGGCTGTCTGGCTTTGTCATTTGGCATCTTTGCATCTTCAGCTGCTCATGTCCCATGACTAGGTTAGCAGTTCTTTCACCAGGAAAGCCAGAGGGGGTGGAGGAGGGGCGACAGGGCTGGGGAAACCCAGCCTGTGACTTGATTGTTTTGGTTATCTACTGCTGTGTAAGAAACCACTCCAACGTATAATGGCTCAGCACAGCAATCATTTTATTTGCTCACTATTCTGCAGTCAGGACTGGGATCAGCTGGTTGGTTCTTCTGCTGCTTTTGTTGCAGTCACTTATGGGTGTAAAGGGTTGGATGGGGTTTGCTATCTGCTGGGATACTGGATGGCTTAGCTTTTCTCTCTGTATATGGCCTTAGGGCTTCTCCACATGGTCTCACCAGACTCTGAACATGGCAGCTCTGGATTCCCAAGATTGCAAAAGGGAAAGCTGCCAGAATTTAAGACTTAGGTCTGGAACTGACCCAGAGCCACTTCTGTTGCATTCAATTGATTAAAGCAAATCACAGGCCCAGCCCAGATTCAAGAGGATGGTTCTACACAGGGTGATAATACCAGATGTGGTTCACTGGGGGTCACCAATATAACAGGATATCACATTGGTTGGTAGAGAAGGCAGCAAATGTAAAACACCTTATCCTTCAACTACCTTCTTTATGTCTCACAATCTTGCCTCTAGAATCATAATGTTAAGCAACTGTCCTATCAACATATCACCTTAAAATCACTTTTTTAAAGTCTTTTTTACATTTATTTATTTATTTATTTATTTTTGGCTGTGTTGGGTCTTCGTTGCTGCATGCGGGCTTTCTCTAGTTGCAGCGAGCGGGGGCTACTCTTTGTTGCGGTGCACGAGCTTCTCACTGCAGTGGCTTCTCTTGTCGTGGAGCATGGGCTCTAGGCACACGGGCTTCAGTAGTTCTGGCACGCAGGCTCAGTAGTTGTGGTGCATGGGTTTAGTTGCTCCGTGGCA
The DNA here is from genome assembly GCF_965194825.1 of Balaenoptera physalus. Taxonomy (NCBI): domain Eukaryota; kingdom Metazoa; phylum Chordata; class Mammalia; order Artiodactyla; family Balaenopteridae; genus Balaenoptera; species Balaenoptera physalus. The sequence continues at coordinate 58,852,277 of NC_138889.1, forward strand.
TGTGGGATCTTCCTGGACCAGGGATCAAACCTGTGTCCCCTGCATTGGCAGGCGGATTCTTAACCACTGTGCCACCAGAGAAGTCCCAAAATCAGCTTTTAGAGTACATCACATTTGGGCCCCTGCCTATCTAGCAAGGACATCAGACAACAATCACAGCTAAAGCCAAAAAGTAATGGTAGAATTTCAGACAGAGAGTGAGGCTGTCTGGGAGAGTGAGAAGAGTAGCAAGTTTTCCCTGCATCTCAAATTACAGCAGGTCAGCCATTCCATCTTTGACTGCCAGGCCTGGGGAGGATGGTCATGGGATGTTTCCTCAGCACTGAGTGTTGGGAGGAAGCTGTGTGGTGAGGCCATTTCGAAATGTTCTGGTGCAGAGGGTAGAAGCTCATTTCAGTCAAATTCCTAAGCATAACAGATTCTATGAGATCACCTGCTGAGAGCCGATGGCCACCAAAGAAACCCTGTCTGAGAATGTTTTGAGTCACAGCATGCTTATAAGCTTGACAAAAGAAAGAATTTTCAAAAAAAAAAAAAAAAAAAGTAAGGTTGACCCTTGAACAACACGTGTTTGAACTGCATGGGTCCACTTATATGCAGATTTCTTTCACTAAATACATACTACATGATCCACAGTTGGTTGAAACCACAGATGCGGAACCATGGATACAGAAGGCTGGCTGTAAAGTTATACTAGGATCTTCGACTGCTTGGTGGGTTGGCTTCCCTAACTCCTGGGTTGTTCAAGAGTCAACTGTATTTCATATGATTTATTATATGGCACTTGCTATATGCCAGGCACAATTCTAAATGTTCTATGTACATTGACTTTCCCACAACAACCCTTTGAGGTGGCTACTATATCCATTATACAGATGTGGAAACTGAGGCTCAGAGAGAAGCTGAGGGACTTCCTTGGTGGTCCACTGGTAAGGAATCCGCCTTCCAATGCAGGGAACGTGGGTTTGATCCCTGGTGGGGGAACTAATATCCCACATGCCGTGGGGAAACTAAGTCCGTGTGCCACAACTACTGAGCCTGCGTGCCACAACTAGAGAGAAGCCCATGCACCGCAATGAAGAGCCTGCACGCCACAGTGAAGATCCCACATGCTGTGAGGAAGACCTGATGCAGCCAAAAAAAAAGAAAAAAAAAGAGAGAGAGAGGCTGAGTGGCTTAGCTGGAAGTAGCAGAGCTGCCCTTGAGCCAGGCAGCCTCCCTTTGGAGCCTGTGCCTTACCCACTGGCTCTTCTGCCCGAAGGAGTCCTTGAATCAGTGTCTTAATGTTATTAGAGAACCTAGCTTTTTTCAGCCCAGTGTAGGACTTTTTGTCCTTTGCCAGAGCAGGAGGGCCGATGTCTCGAATTATCACTCAACTTTGGAAAAGTTGCTTCCTCTAAGAATCAACTAATTAGAACATTTTTCTTGTCTTGACACCTCTGTTCTCAAAGCAGTTTCTCTTTTTCTGTATCATTCCTGTATTTAATAATTATATATACATGTTACATGTACATATGTGTATATGTCAAGAAACATAAATGTATGCCTGTGTTCCTAATTTGGAATATTTTGACTAATGGGTATGCCAAATAAAATAATAAATAGCTTTTGGAATTAAACAGTAAACACAGGAAGGCTTTCCCACCCAGCTCAACAAACACAATAATCCCCATAAATACAACCACTGGGAGTTAAATAAATAAAAGAGAAAAATAAACACAGGGCATGTAACTTAACTAGACGGCTATTTGCTGTTGCCAGATGTTAAGTCTGGACCAACATTAGGTAGTGACACGAAGAGCAATGATCATTGCAATGAACTACCTGCAAGCACTGGCATTGGTGTGTGTTGGGCAGTAGTGGACATTGCCACCACTGGACATTTTCCCTTTGTGGATATCAGCCATTGGTGAGGGCTGTCATTGACGGACATTAGGTACTGATAAATATTAGGTATCAGTGGACATTTGCTCCTTGGTCAAATTAGCCCACACAGAACATTGAGCAGCAGTGGGCGAGCCCTGTTAGCCTACGATGACCTCTAGTATCTTGGTGGACATTAGATATGAGTAGAGGTAGGCCTCTGCCCCCCACATGCCTGGCAGTCTTGTCCAGAGAAACATCCTATGAGCTGGTTTGGAGGCAGTTGGTAGGTGTTAGTATCTCCATTGCCATCTGCCTTCTCTCTCCAAGAGGGAAACCCTTTGGCCCCTTGGCCATGACAATTTGGGGAAATCAGGGGGTGGTATGATAACACCCATGGAGGGAAATTACTGGATTTGAAAGAGTCTAATCGGCTCCCTGAGCTACAGAGGGTTTGGGTTTCATACAAATCCCTACAGATGCTCTTTCGCCATATTGACCAACACAGGGCGTTTGCCTCTTCCTTCTCTGTAATGATACGATTAAAGCACAGCAGGGCTGGCTTCATGGGCAGTGGACAAAGTCACACAACCGGCTCGTGATGGACCAGGATTTTAACTCTTTTCTGGGAACTCCAAAACGGAATCTTTGCACTAACCTCTGTAATTCTGTAAGATTCCAATGACCTCATTCTCGGTCCTGGGATTCCAGGAAGGCGGAGGGTGGCCGGATGAAGGCGGTCGGCGAGGGGAAAGAGGGGCTGGCTCCGCAAACTGCGCAGATCCACTTTGGCCTCCAGAGGCCCTGGGCTCCGCGACCTCTCGGATCTGGGGTGTCTGGCCATGCGTGAGCACGAGGTGGCGCTGCGGGCTGAGAGCCTCCGGAGGGGCCGCGGGCCGGCTGCCCCGCGGGGCTTCTGCTTTCCCTACAGCACGCAGGGGCTGTGGGTGTGCGCGAGGTGATGCCCCCACCAGGAAGGAGAAGCCCACACGGTGTGGCGGCGTCTGTCCACCCTCCCGCTGGAGCTTCACCCCGGCCCCGTTTTGCAGATGTGGAAGCTGCAGCTCTGGGCGGAGGTGAACAGCAGGAGTCCCGCCCTCCCTTCCCCTGCTTTCAGCGCCACTTAAGTTTAAGACCCCTATGTTCCATGGCCCTCCCCAAGGACGCCTTCTTCAAGTGGGGCTTTAAAGCCCCACTGGGTGAAAGTCCCAGGGATCTCTCCCTCACCCCTGTATTTGAGGCCTCTCTTGTCCCAAGGCATGTGGGAGGATGGAGTACCAATCTGAGGACTGTGAAGGCTGGGGTCTCACTCTGACCCATCCCTGTCCCCCATACTTCAGATCCTTCCCATATTGGCAGGGGCCAGCCTCTGGCTCAGGGAGCCCAAGCCCTGGGGGGCCTAAGCCACATGATGGGCAAGCACCCCAACCATACCCATGGCCTGAATGTCCTGGGATCTGTGCCATTGCTCACCCATGACCCCTCTCAAGTGCCAGCCACCTCTGTCCAGGTCCACTTGTCCTTCTCAACTCCATGGATGAGCCTCCTCCAGGAAGCCTTCCTAATCCCACCACAGGGCTCTCACAGGTCCCTGTACTGCTCTTATAGTTAGGTGTCCTTCTCCCTCCCACCCCAGGAACATGAGTCTCAGGGCACAGAGTAGACAGCAGGAAAAACTTGGTGGTAGTGATGGTGATGGATATTCCTGCAGTTCTTGGCTAGTTAGAAGGAAGAACTTGCTGACAGCAGAGCCATTCAGATGAGCTGGAAGTGGGTTCCCTGTCACTGGAAGTGTGCAAACAGGAGTTAGGATACCACAGCAGTCAGATGCCAAGAAGGAACACAGTACTGTCGGAGCTCAGTGGAGGGAGGTGGATGGGGACCTCAGGGAAAGCTTCCAAGGAGGTGAGGTGGGAACTGGGTCTGTTAGGCTGGGAAGGAGTAGAGAGGCAGGGATGGGGGCAAGGGCTAGGTCCCAGAGTAACAGCCTGAGCAAAGGCAGAGGCACGCAGGGCCTGACAAGTTCATGGAGTTGGGGCGTCAGGGAGAGGGGAAATAAGGAAGGCAGGCAGTGTTAGCTGCAGTGAAAGGTGCCACCCACCCCCGAGGAACTCCCTCCCTCACGTCACCTCACTCCCCTAATCCTGGGAGGTTATTGGGCTTTTCAGAGAGAACAACCTTGTCTCAATTCATCCTTGTGGCCCCAGGGCCCAGTCTAGGGAATGTCAGTGGATGCTGGTCAAATGATGGGAAGAGGGCCTCTTTATAGTGTTTATTAAACCAAGGACCAGGTGTTGGGTAGGGCCGGTGGGGGAGGACAGAGCTCTCATTGTCCTGTGGGCGTCCCTGTGGGACCAGCCCCCTGACGCCCACATGGCCACGTATGGCTGGCTTTCACCCAATGCCTCCTCCCCCAACCCATCCCCAGGACACAATATTACAAAAGCGAACAAATGCAATGTCTTTCTTCTTTTACAAATGGCCTGTTTCCATCCCCTGCCAGCAGGGACCTGACGGGGGGTGGCCGAAAGTGACAGTCCATTAAAAAGGCAACAACTTTTATTAACCCCATACTAAGGAGAGAGCCCAGGGCTGGGAAGCTGAGATGGCACCCTGGTGGCAGAGCATAAACATGGGTGGGGTCTCCCTTACCTCCTTCACTGCATTCTCAGTAGGATGAGCTGGGCTGTCAGGCATAGGGCCAGTGGAGTCTGAGGGAGCTCAGGAGCTCAGGGCCTGGAGGGGCTCCAGGACTGCATCTAGAGGCAGTACCTCAGGGGTCAATGGGCGCATTTCCATTCTTGATGCTGGGGGACCCCACCCCAGAGTGGGAAACCGGCAGGGCTGGGACTGGTATCCCTGAGGCTTCTAGAGGCTCCGAGGTGAACTGACTTAGCTTGTGCCACAGCCGGTTACCGGGCCCAGAGGCCTCTCCTCCTGGGGAGGACAGGGAAAGGGCACAAATGGCAGGATGTGAGTCTTGGAAGCAAGGGGGAGCCCAGAAAGGGGAGAGGGAGGGCATGATTTAGAGAAGAGAGAAAAGTGCAAAGGGGCCCTGCTGGGAGGCTGGACATTGGGTCCATCCATGCTTCTGCCACTGTAGGACCTCAGAATAGCATTTTTCCTTCCCTAGGCCTGAGTTTCCCCATCTGGCACATGAGGAGGTGGACTAGGTTTTTTTTCTCCAGTCCTTTCTATAAAGTTCTATCCAGAGTTCTAGGGGAAGAAAAAAGGATGAAGTAGGCCTCACATGCCCAGAGCAAAGAGAGGGCTGTGTCGTAAAAGAAACCCATGCCTGAGTGGCTGGACCTCTGCCCCGCAGCACTGCCTCCCGCCCGCCCTCCTCCTGTCATGGGTCAGGTTGGTCCAGGCCTCAGGGAAGGCACTTTGGGGACAAGTAGGGAAGGACAGCAGGGAACTGCTGTCTGGTTTGGCATCGAAGACCCTCGGCTTATGGTCTGGGGAGCAACATAGACAAACGGGCAAAACCTTGCTCCTGGGTGTGGGTCCCAGGTCCAAAGCCTCTCTTTCAATGATGCTGCCACACAGGCCTGCAGCGTCCCTGCTGGCATTGGCACGTTAAAATATAAATTACCCAGGACCCGAGGGAGCCCAGGGCGAAGTCTGTTACATGGCCCCAGGCCACACCATTTGTCACAAGGCATCAGAGCCCCCGGCAGCTAATTCCTGGGTGTCTATGCAGTGCAGGGCCACCTTGGGGGTGGAGCCAGGCTGCCTGGGGTAGGTGCCCTCCCGCACCAGGCGCCGGCACTGCACGCCCTGGCCCACGCTGACGCTCTGCAGCGCTGGGAGATGGAGGAGCAGCTTCTCGGGCAGGGGCACCAGGCCGGTGCCTGACAGGTCCAGCTCCTGCAGGGAGCCCAGGCCCGAGAACACCTCGGGTCCTGCCCACTTGAGCTTGGGGTTGCTTGACAAATCCAGGACCTGCAGGCCCTGCAGCTCGCGGAAGCCATAGGGCGCCAGCTGGGGGAGACGCTGCAGGCTGCCCAGCGACAGGTGTGTAAGGCCTGCCAGCCCCTCGAAGGCCCCTGGGCCGATGGCCGCCAGTGGGTTCCCGTCCAAGCTCAGGTAGCGCAGGGGCAAGTCCCGGAGGTCGGGCACGGTGTGGAGCCGGTTCCAGGCCAGGTTCAGGCTCTGAATGGTGGGCGCCGGCAGGCTGGCCCGCGCGGGGTGGGGCACGAGGCGGTGGAGGAGGTTGTGCGAGAGGTCCACGTGCAGCGCCCTGGCCGGGCTGTGGGTGGCGAAGGCGGACACGGAGACCTCGTGGAGTCGGTTGTGGCTCAGGTTCACGTCGCTCAGGGGTGAGCTGGTGAAGCTCTCGGTGGGCAGGGCGGCCAGGCCGTTGTGGCTGAGGTCAAGTGACTCCAGGTAGCGAAGGCGGGAGAAGGCCGTGGGCGAGAGGCTGGTGAGCAGGTTGTGGCTGAGGTCCAGGCCGGCCAGCGTGGTGTAGCCCGGGCCTGCCAGCACGGACTCGTTCACCGTCTCCAGCCGGTTGGAGGACAGGTCCAGGTGGGCTGTGTCCAGGGGGATGGGCACGGGCACGATGTGAGGGCCCAGGCCGCTGCAATCCACCCGCGTCAGGCTGAAGCTGTCGAAGAGGCCAAAGGTCTCCACCTCACACTGGCATCCAGGGAAGCAGGGCCGGGTGGTCTGGGCCTCACCGGCGGCCAGCAACAGCAGCAGGGGCCACAGCATGGTGTGGGCTAGAAAGAGAGCTAAAGGTGAGGGCTGGCGGCAGGCACTCCATACCAGATGGTTCTAACCCACCTCGTGAGACACCAGCCGATGTGTGTAGGCACAGCTGCAAATTGCCACCAGCCCCTCAGTGACCCCAGATGCTTTCCCTGAATACCCCTCCTTATATAGTTCCTAGTCCCTATTCCTCTCTGGCCTTAGTCTCCCCATCTGTATGGTAAAGGGGGTTAGGCCAGATGGCTGGATTTTAAACTGGAAGCAGGAGAACCCTTCCTTAAACAAGATTAGCAGGTGAAAGTGGGCCTGTTCTGGTTGAAGTGAAGGTGAGGGCCTGGAGCCTTCCTTGGATGTTAAGGAACGCAGTTGGAAATGCACTGGACAGGATGGGTCTTTGGCTGACCTCTCCAGCTCTGAGGGTCTAGGGTTCATGGGCTCATCTTGACCCAGGCCCTACTGCGGAGGGGTCACAGCTTAGGGGCTAGGGTACTCCATTTACCTCTCCTGAGCATATGCTACATGCTGGGTGCTACATGCTGGGTGCTATGTGCTGGGTGCTGTGCTAGCTGCCTCCCTGCACGGTCCCACTTAACCCTCACAACCACAAAAACTGCAAGGCAGCAATGCTTGTGGGAACTGAAACTTAGAGAGGTTCAGAAAGTCATGCATGGCCACAAGTAAGTGGGAGTGGAACCCAATGGCATACAGAGGAAACATGGCTCACTGTCGTGGTTTGGCAGTGGCTGAGCCATGCCTGAGACCCGCACTCCAGCTTCCCAGACAGAGGCCTCTTCCTGCAAGGGGGGTCTGCAGTGACTGTCCCCACCTCACTCCTTTTGTGGGTAACAGTGGCTGGGTCCACAGTCCTAAGCCCTCTCACCTGGCCTGGCCTCCAGAGGCAGGATCCTTCATTCCAGTTGGGGACCCTGTGCCAAGCCCCTTCCCCCTTGCCCTGCCCTGCCCTGCCCCCGAGCTGTTAGAGCTGTTACACCTCTTTGGCCCTTCCTTTAACCTAGGGCAGGCAGCTGGGCTGGTTCCCCCATTATACAAATAAAGAAATAGAGGCTTAGAGAGGAAAAGGGTTTTACCCCAAACCAGTAAAAAGCAGGGCAGGATTAGAACCCAGGCCCGCTCAGTCCCAATTCCTCTATTTTCATCTGCTGCCTCCAGCAGGACTGGCAGGAGAGATGGGGTCCAAGAGGGGCTCTTCCCACCGACACAGGCTACGATGCAAGCCACTGCCTCTCCCCTGGCTTCAGTTTCTCTCCCTGGACAATTGTACCAGCAGCTGCCATTGATGCCGGGCACTACATGTACACTGTCACCTTCAGTCCTCATACCCATGCACGTCTGTAGCTCCTCGGACAGTGGCGCTTGCAGGAGGATGAGAGAGAGGGCTGAGCAGTGAAAGCCTCTAACTGGACAGTCTGTGGCTACACTCTTGCCTCTGCAAGCAGCCACTCAGCCCGGGAGACAGAAGGCGCTAACTAAGCCTCACTCTAGCAGGTTCTTCAGCTCTGCACCCTTGCCCCCCTGCCCCATCTTCCCCCCACCTATTCCTCCCCCTGGTCTTCAGGGAGGGGTGGACCAGGGACCTGCCCACCTTGTGGACTCGGGGTGGGTGTGGAGGGCGCAGCAGGATAGCATTACTAGCCCTACATGAAACTTTAAAGGGGCAGCCACTTGATCTGCACTTGGGCTCGGAGCACAGGCAGGGAGAAGGGGGGCTATTCTCCCCTGCCCCCCTATGTGGGCCCCTCCTCTCCCGCCCCCTTCTGCTGTAGAGTCCAATTTGAGGATTAAACCCGGCCCAGGTGCATCCTGGGCTTGGTCCCAATTGAGGCAGGACAGAGTGTTCCAGTGTCTGGAACTGAAAGGAACATATTAAGTTACCTCACACCCCCTTTGTTCCCCTGGTGAGCTTCTCACCGCAGGGGTTCATTACCACCTAGGGCCTCCTCTTCCCTGCTAAGCTGATCGGCTCATACCCACCCTTCCTGGGGTTTAAACAAACACCAGAGACGCACAAAAAGGCCCTAAGATTACCCTTTGGTTCCCAAAGGTGATTATACAATGTGCCTCTTAAGTGCCAAACGGCCCCTCATGAGCTCCTGCTTATGTAACACAGCCCAACGCTTCCCCTCCCCTTCTAGAGAGGGGGCCTCTCAGGCCTCGGCTTCGTCCTCTGTACCACAAGGCAGCATTTCCTGCCCTCCTCACATACGTTGACGCAACTCTCACTGTAGTGCAATGCAAACTGTGAAGAGCTGTGCACACATGCTGAGTGGTCATCACTGAGCCACTGAGGCAATGGTGGTGACAGCTGATACAGAGGGAGCAGGAGTGCAGATTGAGATCCGCCTGGGTAACTGCGCTTGTGATGCTCCCAGGGCACCGTGGACAAGGTCCCTGCTCAGCCCTGCACAGTGGACACCTCTCCCTAGGCCCCTGTTCTGTGCTAGGCCTGGACGTTAAGTGGAAAGTGCTGACAGTGACAGAGCCTGCCCTCACTAAGTGCTGGACACATGTTCCCTTATGCCATCCCGTCACTTCAGGAGGTAAGCAGTCTTATGTCCATGTTACAGTGGAGGAAACCGAGGGTGGCAAGAGGAAGGTAGCAGAGCCAGGAGGTGAACTCAGGCCTTTGTAACCTCATAACTGGCTTGGTTCAAGTGGAACGTGTACTTCTGTGTGTTGCTGGGGAAAGAAGAGCTAAGCATCCAGAGTCCTAGGGTCACGCTCCAGCTGCCATCGGCTGCTGGGACAGGTAGGTACCAAGCTTTCTAATACTCAGTGACTCTGGGGCTTTCCTGAGGTCACAGCGGAGCTCAGGGGCCTCTCAGGGCCGTCCAACGCTGTTGGGAGAAGAGAAGGAAGAAATCTCTGAGATGCCTCACAACTTTGGACCCAGAAGGGGGCAGAGGCAGAGGTGTGGGCTAGTGGTCTTTGAGGGTCAGTGCCCCTGTTCTGCTTAGAGGCAATGTCCCCTTTGGGTAACATGAGGAGGGGTACCTTCCTGTGAGTGTCTCACGAGACGCTGGGGCCTGGCACTGCTGCTTGGAGCAAAAGATCCAGGAGCCAAGGGGAGGGCAGAACTTTCCCAGGAGGAAACTGAGGGAAGATAAGGAAAACCCCTGACGGGGGCACAGCCCCTGATAATTTCCAAAAGACCTTTGCTCATTTGAGCTGTGAGGGCTGCAGAGCAGTGCATGCAATCCCTCACTTTAGTGATGAGGAAGCTGCGGCCCAGAGGGCATGCAGTGACTTGTCCCTGGGTCCTCAGTGAGGTGATGGCCGCCGATGCTCAGGCTCTGACTCCTGACTCCAGGACCAGGCTTTCCAGCCCACTCAAGATGCCTGTGGAATCTCCTAGGGATCTTATGGAGTCAACAGAAATAGTGCTCAGAAGAGTCTACAACCTCATGGAGGAGGGGGCTGATGCCATAATGCTAGAGATCATAAGGATAAATTGCAAGCTAAGAAAAGTATAACTATGCATTAAAAAAAAAACACTGTAAATCGTAATTTTAGAAAGTCTAGAAGAAAATGTCAACCCAGTAGTGGTCTTTCTTTAGATGGTAGAACTTTGAGTGGTTTAACCATGTCTTAATCTCCTTTTCTCGTCTTATTTCCTCTCTTACAGTAAAAAGTATCTATAAAACACACTGAGTAATGAAGCTTCCTAATAGGACTGCCTCATGGCCATCTCTGCTTTCTCTGATCTTGGCTAGCCACAATCTGAGCCTCAGTCTCCTCATCTGTAAAATAGAGATGTTAAGGGCCATCGCACAGGCCTGTCACGAGGATGAAACATAACTGTGGGAGTAAGGCACCCAAGCAGGGTTCCCAGCACAGGCGAAGGGTGCAGTGGGGACCCCCTGCCTCCCTCCACAGATGGGAGCGGGTGGGGTGGGGATAAGTGGGTGGGCCTGACCCCATCTCTCTTGCTCCTTCCTCCAGCAAATATGTATCAAACATGACAAAGCTCTTACCACTGCCCTGCTGGAAAGCAGTTCTTCCCTAGGAAGCCACACTATGACTATGCTGTTTCTCAACAGGGCTGCTGGGTCTGGGAAGGGATGAGTCAGTGAGTTCCTCTTCACAAAAACCACTAGCCTCAGCTCCACGGAGACGAAAGGCCTTCTTAGAGAGTGAGAAGCCCTTGGACACCAACTTGCAGTGTGAACAGGGCAAGTCACTTTACCTGGACCAGTTCCTTCAGCTGTGGACCTGGGATGCTAAAGATGGTCCTATCAGGCTCAGAGAGGATGGCTGTGAAGATGAGACTGAGAAGACCAATGCCCCAGTAGAGAAATGAGGCCCCAAGGGGTAGAAGCCACATAATGGAAACACTGTACCTTTTCATTCTACCTATAATACCACCTATAATACCATAGCCACTGCAGACAGAATTAATCAACCACAGCACTAAAACGCTAAGTGCAAGGCAGTGTGCTAGGCCCTGTGAGGTGTATGTTGGGGTCAGGGTGGGAGATCCCAGGGCCCCTGTCCTCATGGGGCTTACAAATCTGCAACGGGGACAGAAGAACAACTCATAATAAGATCACTAGCACCTGCCTTAGACCCAGGAGATCAGGGCTCTAGTTCCGGATCTGCTACTAACTGTGTGACCTTCACAGTTTTCTTTCTTTCCTGGAGCCTCAGTTTTCTTTTCTGTGTAGTACTGACTCTGCCTCCCTCCCTCCCTCTGGGACCCTGTGATCTACCCTCGGGAGAAAGGGAAAGGCAGACAGGTATTCACCATGGAAGGCCAGGGAGGATCTCTGGCCCAGGACACATCACTTACTTTCCAAACCCTGACCTGCAGATGAAAGGCATCTACTGATCAGCCAGGTTATAGAACACAAGAGCAGCAGGACGAAGGCTTAGTAACTGTACCCACCCTTGGTTAGGGGGATATAGCATAAGGTCCTCTGGGCAAGGGCCATGAGTTATTCCTTGCTGGGCCCACTGTGACTCTAAGGAAAGTTTACAGATGGCCCGTGAGGTCAAAAGAGTCAGCGGTGTGGCCCTAACAGGCCCCAGGCAGGTCTCCCCACTGCCACACTCCAGACCCTGCTAGGAGAACCTCTAAAACAGCTTTGGCTACATCATTCCCCTTCTCAAAAACCACCTGACTTCTACTTTACCTACAGAAATCAACTCCTCTCTAGCACAGAGGTATCTGCAAGTTGTCCCCACCTTCCTCCCTCCTTCGGCTGAACTCCCCTCTTGATTTGAACGTATGGTGGTGGCCTTTGGGCAACTCTCAGCCTCTGCTCGTACTTTTCCAAACTCAGAGAATTCCAGGGCTGGAGAGCTGGAAGGCCCCTCAGAGATCACGAGTAACTGAGGCCCAGAGACGGGCAGTGATTGCAAGTAAACGGCAGAGCAAGACCCAGGACCTGGGTTCTGATGCCTCACACTATTGCCAGGACTGCCGCATCCCCAGGCCTGCCCCGGCCCTGCCTGTGGAACAAAGCCCGTTCTGTCCACTCAGGCTCCTGGGCCACGCCCCCCTCCTTTCCTTGCTCCCCGGGCCTCTCACACCACACTATCAACACACCTCCTTCAGACACACACTAGGTAAATTCTCTGCCGTTATTTACCTGCCCGTTTCCTGACTTGAAGTGTGAGCAGCTTGGGGCAGTGACCCTGCCTTCTTCACCTGTTCATCCCTTCCCCCACCTGGGGCCATGGCCAGGCCTGGCAGGCCCGGCAAACACGCTGGATGAATGAAGAGCCCGGAATTTAGAGTCAACCACGGGACTCAGACCCGGATGTGAATTCAGCTCTGTACCTACTAGCCTTGGGCGCGTCTCAACCTTGCTGAGGCTCCGTGTCCTCAACAGGGGCGACAACACAGGGTTGGTGAAAGCATTAGGGGACAGCGTGTGAAATCGTCAGCTCAACGGCCACGCCTTGACTGCTGAATGCATAGTAGACAATGATGGTGATGATTTATTAAGCTTCCTGAAGGCAATGACCGTGTTATTCCTTGTTCTGTTCCTCCCTACCCAGCTACCCAAAGAGGTGCCAGCACCCGGCGGGTCTGTGACTACCTGTGCTAACCTCCTCTGGTCGCCGTGCTGGTGCCTGCTGACAAGGCCCCAACCTCCCTCCTCCTCTGAGGAGGGCTCCCTGGGGTTAGGGATTCCAGCTCGGGTCCTCCTGGCTCCAGCTGCCTGCCCGTGGTGCTGTATCCCAGCATCTCTGGCCCCTAGATTTGCCAGCTCCTCACCACAACTTCAAGGGGGAGTCCCTGGCCAAGGGGCGAGGTGGGCAGGGGGCCGAGCTCCCACCTGAGACGGGCTCTGTCTCCACCGGCTGCTCCATGCTGAGATGCCTCCAACCCTACTTATGTTCATCGTGAGCTCCCTCAAGCTGACGCCAACGAAATCCCCAGGTGGAAATTCCATTAACGTCCCGGCCCCCAGTGGCTTAGTCAGTTCTGGAAACGCAAGGCAAAAAGAACGTCAGGGCCAAACTCCCGGAGCCTTGCGGGCCGGCTCCCCCAACAGAAGCACTAATGCCGCACATCTGTACAAACACGTCAGCTCGCCACGCACTTCTACAGCAGCATCTCGTTTCTGCTTCACCACAGCCCTTGACCATGAGGATTACTGTCCCTGTTTTGCAGACAAGGAGACTGACATTCAGCTGAGGAGGAGAGGAACCAGGTCTCAGACCTACATGTCTGAGCTCCAGATCCAATGCTCCTTATATGGCTGTGCCCCAACTTACAAATGGGCATGTGTGGATCGTGCTGGATTATAATTACACTTACCTGTCTGTCCCCCTGTGGGCAGGAACGGGGTTAGGTTCACTTTTATGTCCTTGGGCCTGAGTGCCGGGTCTGGCACAGAGCAGGTACTATATGAAGATATACCAGGCATTTAGAATACTACCACCTCGCCAAAGGATACCTCTCAACCTTCCCAATGCCTCCTCAACTCTTATCTGTTCAGTCACCCTGCAAGATCGCAGGTTACATGGCATTGTATCTATTTTACAGCTGCGTAGAGACCCAGAGAGGTTCGGTGATCTGCCCAGAGTCACACAGCCAGTGGGGTCAGAGGCTGGACTCAGAATCCAGGTGTTCTGACAGCCAGTGCCTAGCCTCCTCCATGACATCATCCCTGGAGGATAATCTACAGGGAAATAGACAAGGCTCCCAATACTATTTTCTCCATTCTGAAGCTTCGCAAGTTCCCTTTGGTCTGAGGCACGTGTGGACACACGGGCAGGCAGTGTGGGGCAGAGGAAATGGGTTTTACGGTCAGGCGCACCAGGTTCCAGCCCCACCATACCTCACCTGCCAGGAGGCCCTCTCCCCTCTGAGTCTGAGTCTTCATCTGTAACATGGTGAGAAACCTAGTACTGCTCCCAGCAGGCCACTGGGATGATTACACAAGGTAAAGTGAAGACTCAGCCCTGGGCCTGGCACACACTGGTGCTCACTGCATGTGGGTTCCTGCCCCCAGTGGGTGATTTCCGGGGCCAGGAAAGAAAAAGGAGCCGTGTCACCAGCAGATCTGAAAGCAAGGCAGGGGCAGAGGATAGAGAAGACTCCAAAATGGATTCTTCCTTGGATTCTCCCCCAGTGCACCATCCAGGATCCCGCTTGGGCTACAAGCACTGACCAGGCTCTACCAGGGAGTTGGTAAGGGAGTTTGGAAAGGTGGCAGAGGCCAAAGCAGGCTGAAGCAGTTGTGTCACCTGTGACAGAATGAGGACAGAATGAGACTCAGCAGCTACCCCTGGGTGGGTGGCTCACTGTCTTCCCCTCCCTCACCCCCCGACCTTGCGCAGGTCAGGTTCAGGAGACCTCCTGGCCTGGATTGCTCCAACAGCCTTGTTCCTGACCCTCTGCTTCCAACTGCCGGCCTTGCTGGGCACCAGAGTACAATCCCGACAGAAGACCAGGACCCCATCACTGCTCCTGGTTTAAAACCTATCCTGCAAAGACAGCTTGCCAGTCTAGAGGCCTGTCTTACTCATCGGGCCCCACATCTCTGCACAGGCTGTTCCCTCGGATGAAGATGACAGAGACACCCTTCTTTTCTTTGTTTTCCATGCAAACTCTCACTCATTCGATTCAAAAGTCACCTCCATGTATAAGTATCATGTCATCTTCAAACAGTGACGGTTTTACTTCTTTTCCGATTTGGATTCCTTTTATTTCTTTTTCTTCTCTGATTGCTGTGGCTAAAACTTCCAAAACTCTGTTGAATAATAGTGGTGAGAGTGGGCAACCACATAGCTGATTCACTTTGTTATACAGCAGAAACTAACACAACACTGTAAAGCAACTATACTCCAATAAAGATGTTAAAAAAAAAAAAGTCACCTCCTCTGTGAGGTCTTCCCAGTCTAACCTGCCCGTCATCCAGTAAAAGGTCACCCTCTCCCTGGGCTCCAGTGGCCCCTGGGTGGCCCCGTCAAGATACAACACACTTTGTGCTGTGTGGCCATCTCCAAATCTGACCGTCCATCTCCTCTCCTGTGTGGGGCCTGGCAATGTGAACGGGATAAACCAGATGAGTGAAATGTCCTAGGCAAAAAGCTTCCCTCTGCTTAGGAGAGGTTACCAGTGGTCCAAGCTTGCAGGATACTTAGGGCTTTCCCGGGGGCTGATATCAAGTTTAGAACCATAGTAGATGCTGGCTCTGCCTTCTATTGTCAGTGCAATCCAACAAATGTCTGCATGATGTAATACAGACTACAAACCTCTTCTCATTTTATTAGCACATGTAATTCATTATCCTATTTAACATTCACAACAGATCAGTGAGACCAGAATTACTAACCTCATTTGAAGGATGAGGAGACTGAGAATCAGAGAGGTAGAGTTACTTGCCTAAGGCCACAGAGCTAGGAAGCAATGAAGTAAGTGAAAATCTCCTGACTCTAAGAGGCTGGAGCACTTAGCCTCCAGATTGGTCTCCCAGGCTCCAGCACCACCCACAAGCCAGAGGAAGGTTTCCTAGAATTACCAACCCCACCCTGTCATGCCAGCTTAAAAAACCCTCCAGCGGCTCTCCACTGCCTAAATCCCAGCTCCTAGGTCTGGCATTCAAGGCCCTCATATTTGGCCCCTGCCTTCCTTCCCAGCCTCAAGTTGAATTCCAACCCTCCCTCTCCAACCTTGCATCTGGCAGTCCACAATGCTGACCACCCCTGCCCTGTTTCAGAACACACAGAGCCGGACAGGGCAGTTCCCTCTGTGGGAGATACTTTCTGCCTCCCTCCCGGGTGTATTCACCTGGCTTCCCCAGCCTGCTGCTTTCCAGCCTTCCCTTCCTGGGCTGCAGGGGCTCCAGCCCACCTTACTTCATCCCTACCTAACTTCAAAGCCACCTCCCCTCTCCCTCTTCAAAAGAGCAAATTAGTGCCTGGGAACTGGTCAAGTCAGAATGGAGGTGTTAAATATCAAAGTGTTTCCAGGTTCTAGGATCTCAACCAGTCAGCCAGAACAGGAAGGGAGGAGAGAGGCTGTCAGCACCTCCCTTTCCAGAAGGGAAACTGAGGCCCAAAGAGGGAAAGGAAAGTGCCCACAGTGAGGCGAGTGGCTTGTGCCCATCCTTCACGTCTGCAGCATCAAGCAAAATTCTAGGTTAAAGACTGGGGCGGGTGCGGGGAGGGAAGGTGTTAGGGTTATCTTTGCCGCCCAGGATCAAAAGGAGGCTCCCGGCAGCCTGAGCCCTCCTTCTCAGGTCAGACCTGAACTCTGCAAGTCTGGACTTATCCGAAGGGTAGAGCAGGCAGGGAGGATCAGAAGCTCCTGAGTCACCTCCTCACCCAGGCCAAGTGTGGGCGGGCACTGCACCTCAGGCCGTCTCTGCCTGCGTTGGTTATCACCACCGCACGCTCTGCCCCGAGAGGGAGTTCTCAGCCCCTTCCATTACAAGGTGACTGCAGCCCAGAGAGGCTGAGCAACTTGCCCAGTGCCATACTGTGGGCCAGTGGACATCCCATTCGAAACTATAGTGTGTGCAAGGTTCCTCCTCCCAGCAGCCCAGTTGGAGGTCCCGGGAGCCGGCGCCGCGGGCAGCCGTCGTCGCCTTCTCACCTACGGGATTGGAGGGCTCGACACCCCCCGCCCCCGCCCCCCGCCCGGGGCAGGATACAAACGGAGAGCGGATCTCAAAGCGGAGCCGGGGGCAGTGGCTGGCCTCTCCGCCAAGCAGACACATCTCTCGGTCACATACACTCTCTCCGAGGAGCGTGGGGCGGGCAACACCAGCTGCCCGCTCCTCTCCTCTCTTCAGCCCCCGATCGGGGGCCAGGACCGGCTGCTTACCTCTCTCCTCCCAGCCGGTTCGGCTGGCGTGTGCGGCACGCTCTGCCCAGCCTCGGCTCGGGTCAGTCCTCAGGCGCTGCCGATTGCCCCACCCACCAGTCCTATCCCATCCCCTCGCGGCTCTAAGGATCCCTGGAGGTGAATGAGGGGAGGGCTGCCAGCGCCCCCCGCCCGGGCTGCAGGGGGAGGAGGACGGGCGCTGTTGCCGAGGAACCGGGAGAAAAGTTTGAAGCCAAGTCTGGGCCCGGGTGGACAGCAAGGGAACGAGGAGTTGGGGCGGTGTCTGGCTCTCGGCGCGCACATACTCCACGGACACCCAACCCAGACACGTCGACAGGCACAGACCACGTACGCGGACACAACGATGCGCCCACCAGCACTCACAACCAAACGCGGGCCCACGAAACGTGGACACAGGCGCAAAACAGCCTCCTCAAATCACGGACATACAAAGGCACAGGCAGATGCATGTCCCCGGACCAAATTCACAAAGACCCACAAACGCGAGATGCACGTGTCCGCACAAAGACCCCAGAGGCGCCGGCCCACGCCCACGGCCCCCGGTCACAGCCTTTGTCTCCTGGAAGCCCCCTTCTAGGTCCGGGTTCCCCACTCTGGCCGAGTCCCGGGCGTCAGGCCGCCGCTGCCGACGCCCTGGGTCCAGGAAAAGTTGAGGGGCCCCGGCCCCGCCCCTGGGTCCAGCACCGTCCGCTCGCGGGATGGAACTGCGAGGTTGGGGTGGGGGGGCTCCTGTCCTTCGCCCGCTGCGCGGACTCCCCTCTCCGCCCGGGGACCCGCACCCACCTGGAAGCCTGCGCCGCAGCCGCCTCGGCACGCTCACCCAGGCGGCCCGATCGCGGGCCCTCTGGCCGGCGCTTTTCTCAGCGCGGCGCGGCCCGCCCCCCGGCCCCCCGACCCCCCGGCCCCCGCCCGCCGCTGGGCGCTCCCCCGCCCGCCCCGCGCCCAGTGGTGGCTCTGGCCAGCCGCCGGGCGATTTAGGGAGTGTCGCCAAAGTGCCGGCCTTTCCCGGCGCGTTCCCCGCTCCGCCCCCCGCCCGCCGGCAGAGCCCTTGCCCAGCCCGGGTTCCACCATAGGGAGCGTCTCAAAAGTGCGCACGCAGCTCCCGCCCACTCCAGTCGGCCTTGCTCCCAGCTTCTTGCTTCCCGGGTCCCTGCCCCCTTCCGCGGAGCGCCTGAGCCATCTCAGCAGATGGCCGCAGGGTCGGGAACATCTGGAGGTCGCTGGAGTGTGTGTGTGTGTGTATGTGTGTGTTGTGTGTGTGTGTGTGTGTGTGTTTGTGTTGAGAGAGAGAGAGAGAGAGAGGGGCAGAGAGAGAAAGAGATTGGGTGGTGAGGGTTCCCTCTTCTCGAGTTCATCCCCCCGTTTTTTAAAACGGGTGACAGAGGTCCAGAGACGTTAGTGAGAGGGAGTCCAGGAATCTGAAGCAGGGAAAGACTGGCTGAAAGACGAACCGACAGAGAGGAGAGAGCCAGGCTTGGGCAGAAAAGGTGGCAAGAGAGGAGACAGAAAGCAACAGACTTTTTTTTTTTGTGTGTGTGGAGGGAACCATCGACTTCTGGTTGGATTTCTAAGAAGGGAAACTGGGAGTGTGACTAGGCAGCAGTTTTTAAGTCGATTCCTCCCCCTGCAGCCCATCCTCTCTCACCCCTCTTTATGGCAAAAAGTGCAGGAAATCATCCAAAAAACCTTTTTTACATGGGGGTTGGGGGGAGAAATTGCCTGGTGAATGCATTCCCTAGAAGGGGCTTGGGGGGGGGGGTGAGTTTGAGTCTCCCTGTCCACACATCGAGAGACAGTGTCAGGGTGAGGGAGGGGACAGTTCTCAGGCACCCCAGAGGTATGTGGCCTGGGGGTTGAGGGAGGTTTTGGCCTTGAACCCTGGACCTCCCAAGAGCTTTCGTGCTGTGCAGAGATTGGGCAGTGTTCCCCTTGCAGTGGCCCAGACTTGCACACCCAGTCTTTTTGCTCCTTCTTTCCTTATTACTTTTTTTTAAATTAAAAAAAGTTGCTTGGCCTTGTGCATATGTGTCTGCTTGTTTGCCTGAGGAAGGAGAGGCAAGTAGGGAGGAGGGGAGGGAGGAGTAGAGGCCACCACCCTAGGCCTCAGGGCAGCAAAAACAAATCTGCCTCCCAGAGAACAAAGTGCTCTTGCAGGTCCTCGCTGGCACTAGTCTGTGTGATCGTGGTGACTCTGCTCACCTGGGCCGAAACCTGGGAGCCCTGCCAGTTAAGGAGGTGCAGGAAGAAGGCTGGGAGCCCCGTCTTATCAGTTTAGGACAGGGAAAGCTCCCCTCTCTCCTTTCTGCCTACCATTGTCCTCCCCTAATTAGAATCCCAGCTTCTAGAACTGGGAGGCCACCAGCTCAGATGTCTCATCAAACCATCTTTGAAATTGCACCATAGGCCCCTTTGCACCCTGTCACCTCCTCACAGTCATGCTTAATAAAGGGGCTGTTGAGATTCAACTCTGCATCCCCTAGTGGTTCTCTGTGCATCCTGGGGCCCTCAGGAGGGGCTAGAGCCCTTCCTGCTCTTACCTACCAGCCCAGAGGGGAGAAAGACCCGAAAATCAGTGCTTGGTGAGGGCCCCAAGCTTGTACAAAGTTCAGGTTCCAGCCCTGCCACTTACCAGCTCTGGGTAATCTTAGGGAGGTTACTTAACCTCTCTGAGTTTCTGCAACTGTAAAAGAGCTGTTTTGAGGGAGGAGTAAACAGTAACTTAGTAAAGCATTAGTCTGGCTCACAGGAAGCACCGTAGTGGGTTGTTATTGCCATTATTATTATACCAAGCTGTCTCCGGTCAGGGATGGGGTAGAGTCTGGAAAGCTGAGCAGGCTTGGGAGGGGAGGAGACAGAGGAATGGTCACCTGACCCTCTGCTGGGCTAGTCCACCTGCCAGCTATCTCCTGCCCTACCGCGGCGGAGGGGGCTGTCTTTCAAAGGAACCCCTGCCCCCCTCCTTTGCCCTGGCCTGGAGAATGTGGTCCTCACCTCCCTCATTGTGGAGTTGTGGAGTGACGCTCAGGCTCAGCATCTGAGCAATGGAGATAAATACTCAACTCCCAGGGAACTCAGGGATGCTTACTCCCCCTGTCTTTTGTCTGCAGGCGCTAGCCAGCAGGGCTGGAGGCCCCAGGCCCCTCCAAAGGGCCTGTCGTGTAACAGAAGCGTGACAAACAGCCCTTCAACACCTTGGCTGGTGGCTGGCAATAGTTTCAGAGTATTTCCACATTCATCATTTCCCTTGATCTTCCCTAAGTGGGAGGTGGCCTCCAGGGACTTTGGATTGGGAATCTCCATCAGCCCTCTTCCCCTCCCCAACAAGGGTCCCTTGGCCTCCAGTCTCCCCCTCCTGTCTGCTGTCCACACTGCAGCAAAAATGACCTTTCTAAACTGCAAAGCTGCAAAATGTATCATGACACCTGCTTAAAACCTTTCAATGGCAAAAGCCAAATCCTTAGCTTGGCATTCAAGGCCCATGTGATATGCTCCCCTCACCCCTACCTCTTCTGCCTCATTTCTGGACACTCCCCTCTTATACATCCCAAGCTCTAGTCCTCTAGCCACATGAAACCAGAAGGAGGGAGGTGAGGGAGGGAAGGGCCTCTGCATTCTTGAAATCTCTGTCCAAATTCCCCTCCCCCAGGAAGCCCAATGCCTGGTGAAGTTGATCCCTCCTTCTATTATGTTGCCACACCTTTTGTACATGTGCACTATCACTTTCCATTCTCTTCACCCTTCTTGTGGTCATCTTGGCTGTTATCTCATGCCAGGGACTGTGTTGGATACCTTTAAGGTCATCACATCATTTAATCCCTATAACAACCACGCTAGATTGATAGTGGTGAGGCCCAGAGAGGGCAAGAGATATGTCTGGGGTTACACAGCATGTTCTCTGCAGAGCTGCCACAATAGTTAGGACTCTAGTGCTCTTTCTGCTACCTTACAATCAACACAAGAAGCAGAATGTGGTGTAGTAGAGAGGCCTTGGAGCCTAAGAGTCCCAGGTGCAAATGATTGCTCTCATCCCCGGCTACCTATGGACTTTGGGCTAGTCAGTCCCTCCCCCTGAGCCTCAGTTTCCTTACCTGTAAAATGAGAATAAATAAGAAATGTTACCTCACAGGAATATAGAGAGAATCAAATGAATTAATACATATATAAATATGTTGAAAGTTGTAGGGTGTTGTGTACTTTTACTTGATCAGCCATACTTCAATTGGGGGTGTTGGTTGAGGATCTCTTTTCTCTCAGAACTCTCCAGATTGGAGGTCAAAGTCACCATTAGTCCCTTTGGCTACCTTGCTCTTTTCCCACATTTTGAGAAAGCTAAAAGGTCCTTCTTTTCTCTCTCTTATCATAGCTGTCAAGCCTTGGCCAGAAAACCCTCCAAATTCAAGTATTTCCATGAAGCTGCAGGATCTCTAACTATTCTTGCTGCATTTTCTTCTTTCCAGTTGTCAGAAGCTGGCAGATTGAAAGTTAATAGAGCATCAGGACCATGTGAGGAAATAATGGAAAAAAAGACCGGAAGAAAAATAATGCCAGATCAACCTCCTTCTGATTCTATAGATCTGGGTTGGCCTGTGATATGTTGTATTTTTTAAAAGCACCTATGGTGGTTCCGATGTCAGTACAGGGATTGGTGGACATGGCAGAACGCCTTAGGGTTTGCAAAGTCTTTCCACATGTATTCCCATTTTTAAACCTCTAAGCAAACTTTTTAGGTAGTCTCTTATCACCTCCATTTTACAAATGTGGAAACCGAGACTCAGAAGCGACTCATCCAGGGTCACACAGATAGAAAGTAAAACTGGCTCTTTGAGACAACTCCAGCCATTCCTCTGCAGGGCCAGATTCCGTGCATAGGCCTTGCTGGTGTCTCAGCAGTCACTGTACAATGAACATTCCTCCCCTCCTGCCAAATCAAATGCTTCCCTAAATATTTCTCTCCCACTCTCCCACCTCCATGCTTTTTCCCCTGCCTGGAATGACTTTCTCAGCCCAATATACCAGCTGCAGTCCTTGCTGTCTTCCAAGTCCTGATGCCTCCTCCACAAAGACTTTTCCAGTTCCCACAGTTCCCCAAGCCTGGAAGCACTTGGTTTGTGCTTCGGTGCAGCCCCCTCTCCAGCCCTGCCTCCTGCTGAGACTCGATGCCCCAACATCTTCAGCTATTGGGGTTCCCTGCATTCTGGCAGTTCCTTGCTGCCTCCACGTCTTTGATCCTGCTGTGCACCCCCAAGTGCCCCTTGCCCTACCCCATCTCTTACTTGTCATTCAAAATTCAGCTCAGGTTATCACTTCCTCCAGGAAGCCTCCCCTGATCTTCCCAATCCTTAACTCTACCATTGGAGGCCCTTCCTCTGTGCTTCCATGGTACAGTGAGGATATCTCTGTCATGAACAAGATTGTTCATTCATTCTGGCAAGGCACAGATTTTGGAGCCATACTGCTCAGGTATGAATCCCAGCTTCAGAGTAGGCAAGTTCTTAAACTTGCCTAGTTCTCTGCCTTACTTTTCTTTTTTTAAATTATTATTTTATTTATTTTTGGCTGTGTTGGGTTTTCGTTGCTGCGCATGGGCTTTCTCTAGTTGCGGCGAGTCGGGGCTACTCTTCATTGCGGTGCGCGGGCTTCTCATTGCGGTGGCTTTCCTTGTGGAGCACGGGCTCTAGGCGCGCGGGCTTCAGTAGTTGTGGCGCACGGGCTTAGTTGCTCCGTGGCATGTGGGATCTTCCCGGACTAGGGCTCAAACTCGTGTCCCCTGCACTGGCAGGCAGATGCCCAACCACTGCTCCACCAGGGAAGTCGCTGCCTTAATTTTCTTATCTATAAAATAGTCCCTAGCTCAAAGGTTGTTGCAAAGATTAAGTGAATTAATTCGTGCAGAATGTGTAGAGTAGTGCCTGAATATAGTGAGCATTGGATGACTGCTGGTCGCTACTATTATGATTTATTAATTCATTCTACAGCATAGGAAAAACATTTGTAAAACTGGACAAGGAAACTGAGGCAGGAGCCTGATTGTATGGCCTAGGAGAACACAGTGTGAGGTGTGCGAAGCTTGGCAGACACAAAGGTTTTTTTTCTCCCACTGCAGAGAAAAAAATGGAAGGTGGCTTTGACCTTGAGTGGGGAGAGGGGACACAGTAAAGAAGGAGGCTCCCTCAGCTGGAGCCATGGGTCTCTGCTTGACCCTCTGGGAAAGGAGACTTTTGCAAAGAGGCGGAAAGCTGTTGGTCAAATCTGCCAAGGCCTCAGCCTCCAAATTTCTCAGTTTGGTGGTTATGGTAGCAGGTCAGGAACAAATTGTTTCCTGAGCTGCTGCCAGAGCTTGTCTCCTGCCAAGAGGCCAGGTCCACACCTCAGGCTTTGCCCTTCCCTACCTTGGCTTCCAGGCTTCCTCTGACTCCAGAACCTCTGCCCTCATCCCTGCTTCCAGGTGCTAAGTCGGCCTGGGTGTTCAGACCGAATGTGATGCATCTGGCACCATGGAGCCAGCATGGCAGCTGAAGGGCCTTTGGGGATCAGACATCAGGCATCTTACCTTATCATGTCCCTCACTGTACAGTTGGGAGACTGAGGTCCAGTGAGGGGGAGTGACTTGTCCCCGGTCACAGAGCTAATGAACAGGAAAGCTTCTAGACTCGCAGTCAAGAGCTCTTTTAACCTCTCTGTGTTGCCACTACGACTACATGTTTCCCCTTCTCCCAGGCCATTCTTCCATCCATCTGTCCTACTGTCTTTATTTTTTTGGCTGCGTTGGGTCTTCCTTGCTGCACGCGGGCTTTCTCTAGTTGCAGCAAGAGGGGGCTACTCTTTGTTGCTGTATGTGGGCTTCTTATTGTGGTGGCTTCTCTTGTTGCGGAGCACGGGCTCTAGGCACGCAGGCTTCAGTAGTTGCAGTGCATGGGCTCAGTAGTTGTGGCTCGTGGGCTCTAGAGCTTAGTTGCTCCATGGTATGTGGGATCTTCCCGGACCAGGGCTTGAATTCGTGTCCCCTGCATTGGCTGGCAGATTCTTAACCGCTGTGCCACCAGGGAAGTCCCCTACTGTCTTTACTCTCCATCCATTCATCCATCCAACATCCATTCAACAAATGTTTGCCTATCAAACCTCTGACACATGTCTGGTGCTGGTCTTCGAGAGCTCATAGTTGGGGTGGGTCCTAAAGACATGTCTTAGGTCCTAAAGAGTTTTGGATGCTCTGATAGAAATCTGTGCAGAGCATTCAGAACAGAGAGGGGTCAGGTTCTAGCTGGAGCAATGAGGAAAAGTGTCATCAGGGAGGTGATGCCTGAAAAAGCCCTGCTGGACATAGAGGGATCGGAAATATGGGATCAGGGAGGAAGCTAAGGGCATTCCACCCAGAAGGAGCAAAGCCCAGAGGGAAGAGTACAGAGCAATAAGTGGCTCAGTACGGCTGGGTTACAGGACATGAGGGGACCCAGCCAGGGACAGTTCCTAGAGAAGGAGAGCAAGTTGCAGGGCATGGGGCCCTATGGGCTGGCTGAGGTGACAGTCCGTGGTGCCAAATGCATGGGAACCTCAGGTGATCTCTTACGTGGTCAGGTGCTCATCTGAGAGAGCCCCAGTGAAGGTGCCCAGAGAGGAGGGAAGGCTCCGCAGGGCCTGTCAGTCTCCTTCCAGAGACCTTACACCCCTCCCCCTCCCCCAGTACTCATTCCCTCCTTCCCTGTTCCCTCCTCTTTCTTATCTCTCTCTCATTTTAGGCTGTCAGTCCTTATCAATTACCTGGACCCTCCCCCTTTTCCTCTTTGTTCTGTCTTCCTGACAAGAAACAGATTGTATCCTACCACCACACTCTGCAGGCAAAGAGCCCCTGACTGGAGGTCAGGGCATGGGATTCCAGGCCTGGCTTTGTCGCCAACTGACCTGGGTGAGAACAGCTTATTAATAACAACATATTTGCAGGGCTGTTTCCCCGCTGATAAAGTCCTCGGGACTATTGTCTCCTTGACCCCTGGCTACAGCGCCCTCTGTAGGGGAAGAGGGCTCTTCTACACCCCAGTGCAGAAACCTTCCTGGCTAGTCTAGTCCTTGAGGGCCAATGAACTCGGGGACTTTGTTATCAGGCTTGGGTTGCATGATTATCTTATTGCGTGCAAAGGGCTGTGTGCTCAATTTATTACCATCTGTCCCAGGACAAACAGAACTGCAGAACGCTACCCCCACAGAAGTTGACTCTCAGAAAACATTAGAATCTTTCTGTGCACACAGAACATTCTCCAGGACAGATCACATCTTGGGTCACAAATCAAGCCTCAGTAAATTTAAGAAAATTGGAATCATATCAAGCATCTTTTCTGACTAAAACACTATGAGATTAGAAACCAATTACAGGGAAAAAAACGTAAGAACTACAAACACATGGAGACTAAACAATATGTTACTAAGTAACCAAGAGATCACTGATGAAATCAAAGAGGAAATAAAAAAATACCTAGAGACAAATTACAACGAAAACATGATGATCCAAAACCTATGGGATGCAGCAAAAGCAGTTCTAAGAGGGAAGTTTATAGCTATACAAGCTTACCTCAAGAAACAAGAAAAATCTTGTTTTTATAAATATACAATCTAACCTTACACCTAAAGGAACTAGAAAAAGAAGAACAAACAAAACCCAAAGTTAGTAGAAGGAAAGAAATCATAAAAATCAGAGCAGAAATAAATGAAATAGAAACAAAGACAACAATAACAAAGATCAATAAAACTAAAAGCTGGTTCTTTGAGAAGATAAACAAAATTGATAAAACTTTAGCCAGACTCATCAAGAAAAAGAGGGAGAGGACTCAAATGAAGAAGATTAGAAATGAAAAAGGAAAAGTTACAATGGACACCGCAGAAATACAAAGCATCATAAGAGACTACTACAAGCAACTCTGTGCCAATAAAATGGACAAATTCTTAGAAAGCTATAACCTTCCAAGACTGAATCAGGAAGAAGCAGAAAATATGAACAGACCAATCACAAGTAATGAAATTGAAACTGTTATTCAAAATCTTCCAACAAACAAAAGTCCAGGACCAGATGGCTTCACAGGTGAATTCTATCAAACACTTAGAGAAGAACTAATACCCATCCTCTCAAACTCTTCCAAAAAATTGCAGAAGAAGGAACACTCCCAAACTCATTCTATGAGGCCACCATCACCCTGATACCAAAACCAGACAAAGAGACTACAAAAAAAGAAAATTACAGACCAATATCACTGATGAATATAGATGCAAAAATCCTCAACAAAATACTACCAAACAGAATCCAACAACACATTAAAAGGATCATACACCATGATCAAGTGGGATTTATCCCAGGGATGCAAGGATTCTTCAATATATGCAAATCAATCAATGTGATACACCATACTAACAAATTGAAGAATAAAAACCATATGATCATCTCAATAGATGCAGAAAAAGCTTTTGACAAAATCCAACACCTACTTATGATAAAAAATCTCCAGAAAGTGGGCATAGAGGGAACGTACCTCAACATAATAAAGGCCATATATCACAAACCCACCTCAAACGTCATTCTCAATGGTGAAAAACTGAAAGCATTTCCTCTAAGATCAGGAACAAAACAAGGATGTCCACTCTCGCCACTATTATTCAACATAGTATTGGAAGTCCTAGCCATGGCAATCAGAGAAGAAAAAGAAATAAAAGGAATACAAATCAGAAAAGAAGAAGTAAAACTGTCACTGTTTGCAGATGACATGATACTATACATAGAGAATCCTAAAGATGCCACCAGAAAACTACTAGAGCTAATCAATGTATTTGGTAAAGTTGCAGGATACAAAATTAATGCACAGAAATCTCTTGCATTCCTATACACTAATGATGAAAAATCTGAAAGAGAAATTAAGGAAACACTCCCATTTACCATTGCAACAAAAAGAATAAAATACCTAGGAATAAACCTACCTAGGGAGACAAAAGACCTGTATGCAGAAAACTATAAGACACCGATGAAAGAAATTAAAGATGATACAAACAGATGGAGAGATATACCATATTCTTGGATTGGAAGAATCAATATTGCAAAAGTGACTATACTACCCAAAGCAATCTACAGGTTCAGTGCAATCCCTATCAAATTACCAATGGCATTTTTTACAGAACTAGAACAAAAAATTTTTAAAATTTGTATGGAGACACAAGAGACCCTGAATAGCCAAAGCAGACTTGAGGGAAAAAAACAGAGCTGGAGGAATCAGACTCCCTGACTTCAGACTATATACTACAAAGCTACAGTAATCAAGACAATATGGTACTGGCACAAAAACAGAAACATAGATCAATGGAACAAGATAGAAAGCCCAGAGATAAACCCACGCACCTATGGTCAACTAATCTATGACAAAGGAGGCAAGGATATACAATGGAGAAAAGACAGTCTCTTCAATAAGTGGTGCCGGGAAAACTGGACAACTACATGTAAAAGAATGAAATTAGAATACTCCCTAACACCATACACAAAAATAAACTCAAAATGGATTCGAGACCTAAATGTAAGACCAGACATTATAAAACTCTTAGAGGAAAACACAGGAAGAATACTCTTTGACAGAAATCACAGCAAGATCTTTTTTGATCCACCTCCTAGAGTAATGGAAATAAAAACAAAAATAAACAAATGGAACCTAATGAAACTTAAAAGCTTTTGCAAAGCAAAGGAAACTACAAACAAGACGAAAAGACAACCCTCAGAACGGGAGAAAATATTTGCAAACGAATCAACGGACAAAGGTTTAATCTCCAAAATATATAAACAGCTTATGCAGCTCAATATTAAAAAAAACAAACAACCCAATCCAAAAATGGGCAGAAGACCTAAATAGGCATTTCTCCAAAGAAGACATACAGATGGCCAAGAAGCACATGAAAAGCTGCTCAACATCACTAATTATTAGAGAAATACAAATCAAAACTCCAATGAGGTATCACCTCATACCAGTTAGAATGGGCATCATCAGAAAATCTACAAACCACAAATGCTGGAGAGGGTGTGGAGAAAAGGGAACCCTCTTACACTGTTGGTGGGAATGTAAATTGATACAGCCACTATGAGGAACAGTATGGAGGTTCCTTAAAAAACTAAAAATAGAATTACCATATGATCCAGCAATCCCACTACTGAGCATATACCCAGAGAAAACCATAATTCAAAAAGACACATGCACCCCAATGTTCATTGCAGCACTATTTACAATAGCCAGGTCACGGAAGCAACCTAAATACCCATCGACAGACGACTGGATAAAGAAGATGTGGTACATATATACAATGGAATATTACTCAGCCATAAAAAGAACGAAATTGGGTCATTTGTTGAGACGTGGATGAATCTAGAGAGTGTCATACAGAGTGAAGTAAGTCAGAAAGAGAAAAACAAATATCATATATTAATGCATATATGTGGAACCTAGAAAAATCGTATAGATGAACTGGTTTGCAGGGCAGAAATTGAGACACAGATGTAGCGAACAAACGTTTTGACACCAAGGGGGGAAAGTGGGGTGGGGGTGGTGGTGGTGGTGTGATGAATTGGGAGATTGGGATTGACATATATACACTAATATGTATAAAATAGATAACTAATAAGAACCTGCTGTATAAAAAAATAAATAAAATAAAATTCAAATATTCAAGAAAACCCCAACAAAACATTAGACTCTTTCTGATCCATAAGGAAACAAATTCTATCAAGAGATTTCCAGATTTCTTTTCTCTTTCTTCCTTTCTTTCTTTCTCTCTTTCTTCTCTCTCTCTCTCTTCTTTCTTTCTTTCTTTCTTTCTTTCTTTCTTTCTTTCTTTCTTTCTTTCTTTCTTTCTTTCTTTCTTTCTTTCTTTCTTTCTTTCTTTCTTTCTTTTTCTTCCTCTCTTTCTTTCTCCCTTCCTTCGTTCCTTCCCTCCCTCCCTCTTTCTTTCTTTTCTTTTCCTTTCCTTCCTTCTCTCTCCTTTCTTTCTCCCTTTCTCCATCCCTCCCTCCCACCCTCCCTTCCTTCCTTTCTCTCTATTTATTTAAAACCAAAGTTTGACAAAACAGTAGTTACCCTTACCAGAGTGGTACACTATGATATTTTCTTTTCCCTCCTATTCTGTTCCATTAGGAATAATGATGGTAGTCACAACCCTGTAAACTGATTTCACATCCCACTAATGGGTTACAATGGGAAATTGGAAAACCTCTGTTTTCGTATCTCCCATGTTCAAACAAAACAAGCCAAAAGAACAAAAGAATACCTCCTGCAGCCTAGCTGTTCCATAGTCACTGCTCTTTCTCCCCACAACTCTTTCTCTGATACATTCACTTAGAAATATTTACTGAGTTCCTTCCTTTGCATCAGTTAAGCTTCTTAAATGATAGTCTGGATCGATTGTTTTCACTTTCCCACCTCCCATTCATCCCTTCTAGAAAACCATAAACTGTCTTTTGCTACTGCTAAGCTGCTGACAATGGCTCACCAACCCTCACCGAATGACATTTGTCACAGCTGACTCTTTCTCCTTGGCTTCCCTCTTGGTCCCCTTTGCTGACTCTTCCTTGGTCCCCAGTCCATATGTGACTGTTTCCCAGGCTCTGCTCTGCAGCCCCTACTCCTCTCACTCTGCACTCGGTTCCTGGGGCTGCTCACCCCACCCCTGCCCCATGCCTTCAGTTGCTCCCCGATGCTGAGGAATGTGCACCTGTACCTCTTGCCGGCACCTCTCACATCAGCCTTTGTCAGACCTCTCTGGCCACCTGCCTGCTTATCGGCTCCACTTGGGGGTCCCACAGGCCTTGCACTCCATTTGCCTGAACCAAAGATTTAGCTTTCACTCTAACCTGCCCCTCCTGAGTCCTCATCTTAGGGAAAGGTGCCACCACCCACCCAGCTGTATAAACCAGGAAGCTGGGACTCGTCCAAGACTCCTCCTCTCTCTTCCTCATCCCCACAGTCGGTGCATCCCCAAGCTTCTCAAATCTATCCTCTTCTCTCTGTTTGCATCACCTGATCCTGGTACAGGTGATGGCAATTCTTGCCTTGACCATGGAAATACCTTGAGGTCTCCCCGCCTGCATATCATCACCTCCAGACCAAGCTCTTTGGAGCAGTAAGAGGGTTTCTTTTAATATGCAATACTAATCTTGTCTCTACCTGGTTTAAAATCTTCCCATGACTATTTGCTTCTAAGATGAAGTTGTAATCGTTTAGCATGACATAAAGAACCCTGTGTAATCTGACCCCATGCTACCTCTCCTGTGTCCCGTGTCTCCACTTTGCAGACACAGCAACCCCCTCCGCTTCCTTGGACACGGTGCTCCCACACCTGTCCCAGACTTCGCACCTGCTGTTCTCTTGAACTAGAACTCTGACTAACGTCCATCTCTGCCTCCAGGTGCCTCTTAGCTGGCAGCTCTTTGGGAGGCCTTCTCTGACCTGCTACACGTGGGTCTGCAGTATCCTCTGCCTCTTCCATCATGGTCCTCACCTTGCAGTGTCATAATGGGCTCATGCTTGTCCTCTCTGACTCTGGACTGTAGGCCCTGTGAGTCTAGGGACTCTGCTGTGCTGGTTGTTGTGTCCTGGCATCCAGCTCAGGACCTAGCACATCACAGGCACTCGATGAGTATTTGTAGAAGGATGCGCTTTTAGACTCAACGAATGTTGGAAGCATAACAGAACCACCGTGGTGTTAGGGACAGTAACGGATGTTTGGAACAGACTGTTACAATCAGAGTCATAGGATGTTGGAATCATGAAAATATAGTGATTTGATTTACAGGATGTAGATTCGTGGGACAAGAGAATATTCAGTTCCACCACTTCCCAGCTGTGACCTCAAGCAAGCTGATGAAGCCCTTTCTCTGACTTTTGGTTTGATTTTTTTATAAAGTGTTGATAAGAGGCCCTGCCTGACCAGTCTGCGGGTTGTAAGCAATGAGACCGTGAACGTGACTGTGAACATGCACGTCTTGCTCCCTCTGACCTGAGTAATTCTCTTTGCAACCAAACAGCTGTCCTGGGGTTCTCACGGGGAGACCTGGCTGTGTTATTTTACTTAAATTATCTGGGCTTTGGGGCTTATTTTCCTGGGGGTCCAGAGGACAGAGCCTCTGCCCTGGCCTGGCATGCATCAGTACTCAGGGTTAGGCCCTGGGGGAGAGAACAAACACCCTTCAGGAGCAACTCTCTATAATCAGGGTGTGCTGAACTGCTTTCGAAGCCTGGATTTTACAGATGGGGAAACTGAGGCTCAAAGAGGGTAGGGTCTTGTCCAGGGTCACACAGCATGTTGGGGCAGAGCCACAGCTAGAATCTGCTGCTTTGGGCTCTGAGTCATCAGGGAGTCTCCTTCTTAAATTCCTAATCTCCCTAGTTCTAGACTATCAGGAGGCATTTGCTTTGGTCTAGAACAACAGGAACCATGCTTGGGGTTTCTGAAGATGGCGATGTTCAGGGTTCATTCTTCAGATGGTGCCAGATCATTACATTCTGGGTCCATCAGCTGAGCAGAGAGTTCAGGTTAATTATTCCTTACATGACCAAAGCAAGATCATGTGCACAAAGCGTTCTCGTACCCCTGTGTGAGATGAAGAGAAGGAAAGAGGCAGTTAGGTCAGGCTCTGGGCTGAGTGCACACATCTATTACAGCATCTTGTCTCTGTTGTTTAGATGAGGAAACGGGCTCAGAGAGGTAAAACAACTTGCCCAAAGTCACTCAGCTCATGGATGGGGGATCCAGGACTCCAACCCTACTCTCTGATTCTGAGGCCCGTGCTCTTTCGGCTGTCTCCCTTAGGTAATCACTGCGTCGTACCCTGGGAGGTGGACCGAGCAGGGATGCTGCCGGGAAAACGACCGACCCCAAAATACGGTGGGAACAGCCAGAAGAAGAAGGCGATGGAATTTTGTCTCTGCGCTTCCTTTGATCTCCTTAAAGACTCCATTTCCTTTTCTGTAAAATAAAAGAAATTATTACCTTGCAAGGCAGTGGAGGGGATTCAATGGATTCACTTATGTAAAGTGGTTCACATGATTCTGGACATGTAGTAATTGTTCAGTGTTTATTATGATCAATAATAATATTAATAATCATCTCTTAAATAAACATTTTAGAAGGAGATGGTCAGTAAAGCCTTGTTGAATAATTGAGGTGCTCAGTTCACACACCTGTCCTGAGAGCAGAGGATAATGGAGTAGAGGGCAAGGAAGAGGAGTAATATTTATGGAGCTCCCGCTGTGTGCCAGGCACCATGCTAAAGGTCACGATTGCCAGCATCGCCCCTGTGAATGCTCACAACTAAGTAGGTGCTATTGTTAGTCCGATTTTAGACTTGGAGAAACTGAGGCTCAGAAAGAGGGAGCGGTTGGAGGGCTTGCGAGTGGCTAGAGGGAGATTTAAACCACGGGCTGAGGACCTGAGAGACGTGGAGCGCTCGCCATGCCCCTCCAGGCTCACAGCTGCCAGAACGTCCCTCAGAGCCGGTGATGCAGCTCTAGCTCACCTGCTAAGAGGTGCCCTGTGCACGCCCCGTGCTGGGCCACAGTGGACCTTCTGAGGGGGCTCTGGTCCCCAGGACCAGCACATTAGGGCTTTGTTCCATAGCCTCTGCCTGTCTTAGCTTCTCAATATTCTTGAGGGATCATGAGGCGGGCTCCGCCTGCCCATCCAGCCTCCTTTCTCACAACTCGTCTGCCCACCTGCATACACAAATGATGGTCACCCGCACCGGGCGACAGGCCCCCAGACACTTCAGTGCGGAAAGCCTCCAAACCTCTGCTCTGTTTCCACTAGTCTTAGTAACCTCTCCCTTTAACCCCAAAGACTGAAATCCTGAGTGTCTCTAGTCAAAGGTCTAGGAGTTGTGAGGTCAAGGTCTGTCCTCAAAACCAGAGCCTGAGCAGGGGAAGTAAGATGGTCTGAGTGTGGGGAGGCAGGAAGCAGAGAAGAGGTGGAGGAGGCGGGTAGGGAGAGGAGAGGGTGAAAGAACAGGGCAGGACCCAGTGTGCTTTTATATAACGGTGCATGCCCAGGGCAAAAGCATGACTGAACTCAGGTGCCTTCCCAGGCAGGTGAAGAAAGTTCATCAGCCATGGGCTCTGTGCTTCCAGAGCAAATATCCGGGGAATGACTGCACAAGAGAGGGATGCTTCAGCCATTGATGAGCAGCCAGGGTCAGTGGCTTGTCCATGGCAGAGCTGGGGGCCTCCCTCCCACCCCAGCCAGCTCCAAGTCCTACTGTTTGGAGCTGCAGGGCAGGCCTCACACCAAAAAGAAAAAAGGATACTTGTCTATCAATGTGCTTTCATTTTAATTTCTGGTGGTAGTCACAGGAATTAAACATTTGTAGACTGTTTCCCAGGGTTCATGCCATGGTTACCTTTGATGATCCTGGGGACCCTGGGAGGTGTGGCTCAAGCCCTCATTTTACAGACTGGGGCTTAGAGAGGCTGTCCAGGGCCTTGCAGTGAGAAAGAGGCAGAGCTGGGACTTAAAGTTAGTTTTTGTGCTGTTGGCACCTGTAACGGTGGCTCCAGTAAATAAAACTTAAAGTTAACAACTTACTAAAACTTACAATGGGCAAGATACAGTTCTTAACTCATTTAATCCTCGCAACTCTATGAGGAAGGCATTACTGTTATCATCCCTATTTTACAGAAAGGGAAACTGAGGCATAGAAAAGTTAAATAACTTGTTTGGTTCATGGACTTAGTAAGTGGTGGAGCCAAGACTTGAATTCAGGTCCTCTGGTTTCAGAGTCCATGCTCTTAACCTCTTCACTGACACAGGGGTTCAGGGTGGAGGGAGTTCCAATTATGCCACGAGGCCTCTGCCTTCTCACTCATGGATAGGGGCCCATCCAGACACTGTGGTCAACAGCATGGTCAGCTGGCCTGGTCCTGGGCAGGCAGGTGGATGAAGCATCTCCTCCAGGGATGGCTGCCAGGCTTATTCAGCCCAGCCTGGGTCAGGGCAGGTTGCGACTGTGCCCTGTTCTGGGCTTCTTATCTCCAGGGGAAATCAGCAGACCAAGAGGCTGTTGAATTCACATGCAGTCCCCATGGGGTGAGGCAATGGGTGGGCCTGGAAAGCTGGTTCTAGTGGGGTCAGGGCACTTGGGCAGAAGTGGTCAGGCAGTCTGGAGTGCCAGCCCTGACTCTGGCCCAGCTCAATGCACAAGCCAGGCAGATCCTTGTCCCTGGCATCAGTCTCCCATCTGTACAGTAAGGGGCTTGGACAGAGTGATTTCTCAGGCCCTTCCAGCCCTGTACCCTCTTCTCATAGCTGTAACTCCTTAGACACGGCTTTTATTTTCAAAGGAAGGAAACTCCTTCTTGTCAAGCACCTTCTAGGTCAGGAGGAGTTCCTGGCAGTTTTCCACTCTGACTTTTAGTGATGGTCCTAACTCCCAAAAGAATGACTGATGGTAGAGAATAGGGCTGGTGTGCAGACTGTATGCAGCGGGACCGCTTCACTGAGTGTAAAAAGATGGATATACTTCTGTTTTGGTTTGTAAATAGCCATTTCCCTTAATTTCCTCTAGTGCTCCCTATTCTATCGGGCACTCCAGCAATTCAACAGTGAGTGCCCTGGGCAGGAGTGCCAACCTCCATTTGGCCACGCCACCATACTGCTGTGTGGCCGTGGTGAAACAGTGTGATTATTGCCCCAGGTGGGGCAGCAGTGTGGCAGAGTGGAGCAGGTCAGACACAAGAGTTCATGCCCTGCCTCAGCTACTAACTGCCCTGTGTGCCCTTGGGCCACTTCCCTTCTCTCTCTCTTTTTTTTTTTTTTAATTTATTTTCTTTAAGTGTATGGTATTTTTACTTTTATTTTATTTACTTTTAATTTTTATTTATTTAGTTAATTTATTATTTATTTTTGGCTGCGTTGGGTCTTCATTGCTGCATGCGGGCTTTCTCTAGTTGTGGCGAGTGGGGGCTATTCTTCATTGTGGTGCGCGGGCTTATTGCGGTGGCTTCTCTTTGTTGTGGAGCACGGGCTCTAGGCGCACGGGCTTCAGTAGTTGTGGCACGTGAGCTCAGTAGTTGTGGCTCGTGGGCTCTAGAGCACAGGCTCAGTAGTTGTGGCGCACGGACTTAGTTGCTCTGCGGCATGTGGGATCTTCCCGGACCAGGGCTCGAACCCGTGTCCCCTGCATTGGCAGGCGGATTCTTAACCACTGCGCCACAAGGGAAGCCCCACGTCCCTTCTCTTAGCTTCAGTTTCTTCAAGGTGCCCACCTCACAAGTTGTTATATTAAATGCAATCATGGGGGCAAAGCACCTAGTATTCAGTAGACGCTCAGAACATGCTAGCCCCCCTTGTGGCAGGCTGATGAGAAATCAGCCTTGGATTCAGGGGAGAGGAAGAAGTATAATGTGGTATGATAGAAAGAGGGTAGAGTTTTGAGCCAGAAAGACCCAAATTCAGTCTGGTTCTGCCACTTATCCATTGTTATAGGCTGAACTGAGTCCATATGTTCAAGTCCTAACCCCCAGTACTTCAGAATACCTGTATTTGGAAATACAGTCTTTAGAGAGGTAATTAAATTAAAATAAGGTCACTAGGGTGGATTCAATTCCAACATGACTGGTGCCCTTCTTAGAAGAGGAAATTTGGACACAGACACATATAGAGGGAGAGTGCCATGTGAACATGAAGATGGTCACCTGCAAACCAAGAGGAGGCGTCCCAGAAGAACCAACCCTGCCAACACCTTGACCTCAAACTTGTAGCCTGCAGAACCATGAGAAGGTAAATTCTGTTGTTTAAGCCAGCCAGTCTGTGTAGTTGATTACAGCAGCCACAGGAAATGAATACGCTCATTACGCAACATCGAGCTAGTTACTTAACATTTCTGCACTTTAATAGTAGATTAAATTAAGTAATGCCTGAGAAAGCCCCAGCACATAGTAGGCCCTTAGCAAACGCTAGTTTTGCCTCCCCTCCATGCATGGAAACGGCAGCTGGCTCTCTCAGGGGAGGGGTTGGGGGTGGGGATGTCCCTGAGTCATCCTGCTTCAGCGTGAACCTGCAGGACACCTGACCCTTGACTTGGCCTTCACCTTTCCCCAGACTAGCAATCCGGCTCTCAGCCCCACCCCTGGCCTTGACACTGGCTTTCTACCTGCCAGGCTATGAGGTGGTCAGAGTTCACAGAGGTTTTCGTCCCTGGCCAGGTTCAGCAGCAACCCTGCCGTGTGTGGTCAGCCTGCTTGGCTTAGGCCCCAGCCAACCCCAGGGCAGGGTTGGAGGGGTAGGGAGGGTAGCCTGGGGGTTCTCGGGGCGGAGGGGCTGGCTGGTGTGTTGTGTGGTATTTCCCCAAATGCTTGCACGCTATATTTCACCTGATGTTCACAGCACCCCCTGCAGGTGGGCTGGGCTAATGGCTCCTCTTGACACAAAGAGCAACTGAGGCCCAGAGGAGTTAAGGGGCCCCTCCCAACTCAAAAAACCCATGCTGGGATTAGGACCTCAGAATCCAGACTCAGGCCCTGGCTCCTTTCACCACTGGGACCACTCGCTTACCCTCCAAGTCCCTGGGGGTCTGTAGGGTGTGTGGGAAGCACATGGACCCAGGGGTCACCAGCCCTGGGCTCAGATCCCGGTCGGGTCTGGGACCAGCTGTGTGACCCTGGACAAGTGCCCACCTCACCAGGCTGTTGAGAGGCTCCTTGAGAGAGGGCAGCCAGCTCTGCCCCTGGGACTCTCTAGGCCCACCATAAATGGCAGCTACTGTGACTTTTTCATAACTAACTGCTCAGTAACTGTAGCTGAATTGAATTCCTGGAGAGCCAGGAAGCGTGTCTGTGGGTGGGAGAGACGTCTGGCACTTCCAGGGGGGGCCCAAGCCTTCCTTCCTACACGCCTCCTCCCCCCAGCGCCTGGCAGCACTGGAGACAGAATGTAATGGAGGGACCTACAGCTGGGTGGGTCTGAAATTTACCTCCCCCAGCTCACCGTACCTGTCTGGAACCCCTGTCTCCTTGTCTGCAGTACCTATTCAATAAACACTTTTACTTTCTTCATAACACCCGTCACCATCCAAACTTATTTGGACTATTATATTTTCACCCTCACCTGCCCCCCTTCCCTCTCCCCATTCCCATAGAATGATAGTCATGCAGCAGGAATTTTGTCTATGTTGTTCCCTGCTCTATCTCCTGAACCTAGAACAGTGCCTGGCATGTAGTGTTTGGTCATTATTTGTGGAATGAATGAATGAGTCGATCATTTGTGGTCAGCTCTTTGCTGCATTTGTGGATGTTGCTTAAGTCAGAGCCCAACCCTGTTTTCTAGAGGCTTCTGGCCTTTTGGGGGAAGCAGACACAGGCAGTGACCAGAGCATGACCTGCACTGAGACAGAGGGAAGGAGGCACCTGGGCTGGGAGAAGCTGGAGCAGGTGGCATCTGATCTGCTCCAAGGAGCAGGAAGGGCCACAGGGGAGGACCTGGGAAGCCTCTCAGAGAAGCCTCAGCTGAAGAAATAAAAGGTGAGTTAGAGTTAGAGAGACAAGGAGGGGACAGCATTCCGGGCAGACAACAGCAGGTGCAAAGGCACAAAGGCAGGAGAGATGGCATCGAGTTAGAGGTGTCTGATGCTGTGCCCTGAGCCACAGGGCAGGGCCAACGGGTGCAGCAACTGGGATGATGGATGCTGGGGTCTGGGAGGGGATGCCCGAGGGAACAGCGGAGTCCGATGGGAGCACAGCTGGCGGGTGTGCAAATCCAAGCTCTTTCTTTTTTTTTTAATAAATTTATTTATTAATTTATTAACTTTTTGGCTGCGGTGGGTCTTCGTTGCTGTGTGCGGACTTTCTCTAGTTGCGGTGAGCGGGGGTTACTCTTGGTTGCGGTGCGTGGGCTTCTTATCGCGGTGGCTTCTCTTGTTGCGGAGCATGGGCCCTAGGCTCACGGGCTTCAGTAGTTGCAGCACACGGGCTCAGTAGTTGTGGCTTGTGGGCTCTAGAGTGCAGGCTCAGTACTTGTGGCACACGGACTTAGTTGCTCCGTGGCATGTGGGATCTTCCCGGACCAGGGCTCGAACCCGTGTCTCCTGCATTGGCAGGCGGATTCTTAACCACTGTGCCACCAGGGAAGTCCATCCAAGCTCTTTCTTCTCCCACTTCTCAAAGGCTTCCTTCCAACCTGTTGAGAGGTAGGGCTGCCACTGTTTGCCAGGTGGTTGTGGCTGTCTCCTCCCTACCACCCGACTTTCCCAGGTGAGTGCGGTCTCCCCTCTGAGCTGGTGTCTGTTTCTGCCTCTCTTTGTCTCTCCTGGGAAAGAATGGGCTGGGGGTCAAGGC
This sequence comes from Balaenoptera physalus, assembly GCF_965194825.1. Classification (NCBI taxonomy): domain Eukaryota; kingdom Metazoa; phylum Chordata; class Mammalia; order Artiodactyla; family Balaenopteridae; genus Balaenoptera; species Balaenoptera physalus. The sequence goes on from NC_138889.1 coordinate 58,890,509, forward strand.
CCGCCTAGCCAGGCCAGGCCGGGGTCGTGGTGGGGTCTTGGAGCAGCCACTCCCCCTTTCTGAGCCCAGTTTCTTCCTCAGACTCACAGCGGGTGGATAATAAGTGCCTTGCAGACCTCCCTTCCTGGAAGTTCTGGGTTTTGACAGATGAAACAGGGTCAGGGAGAATGTGGTGGCTTTTCCACTCAGGAGACGCTGCCCAGTGGCCTCAGGAAGTGTGACTCATTCCGGTTTCGCTAGGGGCGGGGATCAGGTTCCTGGCTCCTACTCCTCCAGAGAGGCCTCTGGGCCCAGGCAGCCATGAGGGAGCCCAAGCCAGAGAGGTGGCCTGTCGCAGACTCTCTTGGTGATCCTAGCAAGTTTCTGCCTCTTTTTGGACCTTGGTCTCTTCTTTTGTGAGACAGATATAACAGTGCCTGCCCTCCTTCTGCAGAGCCTGGAGACCTACCTGCTCCTCGTCCTGGATTTGGCATTGGCTCACCTTGGGCAAGTCTGTCCCCTTTTGGGGCCTCAGTCTCCCCATCTCTATGCTGAGGGGGTTGGACTTCAGGGCTCGCCTCGGTGCCTTCTACTACTTCCCCCAAACCTTGTGCCCCCGCCATGCCCAGGGTACAGGTGTTGGGTGCTGATCTGCATGATATCTTCATCCAGGCTCAGAGCCACAGGGCCAGGTGCCACGAGGGCCCTAGGTTACTCAGGATGCATTTGTGGCACCTGAGTAGGAGAGTCTCAGGGAATGGAAGCCAGTAAGTGCAAAGCCTGGAAGAGGGAAAAGAAAAGTACCAGCCTGTCGGTGGTAGAAGGTTTCCCAGGGGTGGCAGAATTCAGCCAGAGTCTTGATGGAGGAGTAGGAAGGGGCTGGAAGAAGAGAAAAGGATTTCTTTTTTCCATTTCAAGGCATTCCAGGCAGATGAAATAACATGTGCAAAAGCAGAGAGGTGTGAAATAGCATGTTGAGCTTGGGAAACTGCAAGAAGCACAATATGGTTCGAAAGTTGGGAGCAAGTGGGGAGGGGCGAGAGAAGAGAGTGGAGTGTAGAGGATGTTAGGAGCAGACCATGAAGAGCCTCATGTGCTAAATAGACATTCAAAATTTGTCCTGAGGCAGTGGAGGGTGATTCTTTTCATCCTGTACAAAAACCTTCCTGAGGATCTACTTGACCCAAAGCACCTTTGTAGAGGGTGCTACGGCGCACTCCCCAGACGCTGGCGCCTCCCCCCTCAGCCTGGAGCATTCACTCACCCCTCCGATGGCTGAGAGCTGGCCACTGAGACTCCCCTTCCTGCCATTGCCTTAGGAGACCCTCCTCATTTAATGTCACTCCCCTTCCCTGGCCCAGCCTGCATCCGATGACTGCTCCGTATGGGGGATAAAGGGCTCCTCGCCTCAACTCGGCACAATTGTGAAAAGTCATTCCAGCTCCAGAGCTCCCTAGAGATGGGCTGAGACCTTCATGGGGTCTGCATAACAGCCTAACTTGTCCCTCTGCCTAGTCCTGCTTCATTTACCCCCCAACACAGGTATTCATCTTGAGGTCAATCCCCAATAAACCTCCTGCTAGCAAATATGCGTCTCAAAATCTCCTTCCCCAGGAACCCCAGCTGTGACAGCCGTCACTGAGGGATGTCAGTGACGGTGGACATTTCATCGAGGGGTCAAAGAGAGACCCCTACTTTTGGAAGTGGCTCTGTCCAGTGTGAGAATGAAATGGAGGAAGCCACTGGAGTCCAGAAGCCAGTGGGGGAGCTTGTGCCAGCTTAGCAGAGGAGTGAGAGGGATGGATTGGGGGAGTTAGAGAATTGCCAGACAGGGGACAGACTGGGTATGGAAACTGCCTGGATCATCTGGGCAGAGGTCAGATCATCTGGTCAGATCATCTGGGAGCCAATTCCTGGGATGGATTTAACGGAACTCAGTTCAGTTTGGGAGTGGAGAGCATGCCTTGCCCATAAGACATCTGGGGATTAACCAGCACCTGGCAGTTTACAAAGCATTTACTCACACCCATTAGTTTAATATGGGCACCAGCCAGTCAGAAGGGTCACCAGGGCCCTGGAGACCCTCTACTGGGCCAGATGTTAACCCTTTAGTTGCTGAATCATGGGGACAGCGGGTGATGTGCTGGGTGGGAGGGGCACTCAGGGGGCTCTGAGCAGCAGCTATTTACCAAGCAGTAAGTTAGAATCTTTGTAGGTCAGCTGAATATCAGCCCTACTGGCTCCTCGTATAATCCTCATAGGAATCTGCTGAGGCAGATACTATAATCCCTTCTTAAAAAGAGGAAACCAGGGCTCAGTGAGGTGACTGACTTGCCAAAAATCTGACAGCTCCTAAACAGTAGAGCTGGAGTTGAAAACAGGTCTGTCCGACCCTGCAGCCCGTGCCTGTAATTGCTGCAGTGGGGATCGGAACCTGGAGAACTTGGCCCTTCAGTCAGGGTCTTTCCCCCTTGTTTACACGGCCACTTCCCGTTCACAAGCCAATATCTCCTTCTAAGAAATGGTGCTGAGAATGTCCAGACCCGTGGGAGTGGTGGGGTGGAACCGGAAAGCCCAGTGCCATGCACAGGGGAATTTCCAGACCTGGGGATCCCCCAGCACCTGGTTTGGAGCCCAGGCGTGTGTGGGAAGGCTTGTGGCCTCTCCAATGGATAGCGCCTCCCCAGTGGCAGAAGGAGACCTAGGGGGCCAGCTGTTCACCACCTCCAACCTGTTCCCTCCAGAGACATGGGCTCCCTGTGAAGCAGTGAGCATCTTGTTCCTCTGGAGCATGGCTATTCATTCATTCATTTACCCATTCATTTAACATTGAACAGCTATTTAGGGAGTACTTTCCATGCGCCCTGTGTCACCTGGGTCCTGCCCTCACCTGGGTCTAGCCTCACCTGGGATCAAGGTGGTGGGGAGATTGATGCTAAACAGGCAACGACAATCCAGTGAGACAGATGGGGAGTGTACGGGCCATTCTGTTGGTCCTCGGGTCCCCTTTACCAGCACACATGAGGCCGCCATAGAGATGTTGTCAGGGGCTATTGATTAATGGATAAAGGAAGGAAGGGCTGTGGTGGGACAAAAGGAAGGACTTCCTGACTGGCCTGAGAGAAAGCCCTGCAGGCAGCATTAGAGGTGGGGTGGCATCTGCATCCTGGGAGAGCACCAGCCTCTGCCCTCAGAGTGTGAGAGCTACCCATCTAGAGGCAGGAGGCTGGACTTAGAGACGCTGGGGTCCTCCCAGATCTGGAATCTTCAGTTCTGCTGTGGCTCCACGTGGCACCCAACTGCCAAAAGGACATTTTGGTTGTTTGCTCAGCTGTGACCTAGAACACAATGAACTGACTTTCTTGCTAAATCCTCCTCGGGGAGTCTGGGAGAGGGTTGACAGAGGGAGTGGAGTGGGGAGAGGCTCCATCCGCAGTGTTCTGGTCTCCTGTCCCTGAGCCCATCATGACTTGGTAGGGTGTCACTGTGCAGGTTTTGCACTGTGCATGTTTTTAAAAACATGACCTTGTGTGTGTGTGTGTGTGTTTCTTTTTCTTTTAACTTTTTAAACTTTTCTGAGAAGATGATTTTAGATCTTTATTTACTCTTCTCCCATGTCTCAATCACAATTTCATCTTCATCTCCATGGGGCTGTGATACTCAGAAAAGAGGACAGGCTCTCTTGTAGCCTTCCACGGAAGAAGTGCCTGCATGAGGAGGGGAAGGAGCAGGAGGAAACTTTAGTGAGCACCTACTATGTGCCAGGTCTCACACAGAGCGCTCTGCATATTATCTCTGTTTTTTTTTGTGGGGATGGGGGTGAGGAGGCTGAGAGATAAAATAATATGTACGAGAGGCACGTGGTTGATGATGATTATGCTAGTTAATAAATAAGAAATTATAATTTATTATCATTTGATAATATGATAATTTTTAGGTGAAATTATTATTCAAAAAAATGACAATTTCTTACAGTTCAACCGAATACATGTTATTCAGGCACATCTTAGGATGTTCTTGCTATAATCTCGCGGGAATCCTCTGCAATGAAGGAATTATTCTCATTTCAAAGCTGAGGAGATTGAGGCCGAGTGAGATCAGGTGATCCGCCAACTCCTCCCAGCAAGTAGGCAGTAGGGCCAGGCCTTGAACTCGGGTCAGTTTCCAAAGCCCTTCAGTTTCCTGACCTCAAGCCACAATCCATTTTGTCTCCTTCCCTGCAACTCATAGTGACTCAGGAGGTGGAAGGACACTGGTCTGGTGCTTGGGAATCCCGGGCTGGAATAGGCTCTGCTCCCAAGTGCTGGGTGGCCTTGGGCATGTCTCTCCACTCTCTGGGACTCACTGTTCACATCCATAAAGCGGGGGCTTGAATGCACCTGTTTCCTGCTGTGACCGCCTCTGGATGTGTGCTGTGTGCACAGAAGGCTGGTACCACATCTGCCTCATCTGCGTTCCCCGTGCCTGGGGTGGCCCTTGGCTCAGAGGGGGCCTCAGTGGACTTTCACTGACTGTAGGGGTGGGAGGGAGCGTGTGTGGCTGCACCGTGCATGGGCATTGCAGGCTCCAAGTGAGGGGGCAGAGGGTCCAGGGCTGCTCTTCTCGGGTGGGAGGCTGCCCTCCTGGTGACCGGGGAGAGTACTCGCTGCCCAGGCCTCAGGCAGGCCTCTAAAGGGGGAGATTCTGGGGACCCCTCTCAGCCTCACCAGGGGGCTCATATTCTGGGATGCCCCTTAAGAGAAAGCCCTGCAGCTCTTGACCTTTATTGGGCTTCCTAAAGGTGGGAGTGGGAAGCTTGCTAGGGGGCTACAGTGTCTAGAGGCTTCCCCTGAACTGCCATAGTCACTTATGTCACCGAGGACTCAGCCATGCTCCCCTCCCCCAACTCCAGAGGAAGAGGACCAAGCCACGGGCATGCCCAGCAGAGAGAGCTGTCTGCCCACCCAGCTCTGAGGGCAGGAGGGAGAACGGCGCTAGCGCTGTCCATAGCTAGGCTCGGGGAAGAGAGGGAATCTGGTGGCCCCCAGGGAAAGAACTCACAGATGTTTTACACCCAGACCTGGCTTGACCTCCTTGTTCATGAACTTCAGGTGGCTCAAGCTAAGGACAGCATGCGAGCCCTCGTCTTACCATCTGACCCGCCAGCCATGGTGGCAAGGGTGACCATTTACTGAGCACCAACTGTGTGCCAAGCAAGATGCTCAGCTCTTTGCTTTATTATCACATTCGATCCTCACAACAGCCCTGTAAGTTACTATTTTTATTCCCATTTTACAGCTGAGAAAACAAAAATCTTAGAGATATTATATAACTTGTCCAAGTTCAGATATCTAGTAAGTGGTGGAGCTAGGATACAAATCCAGGCTACAAGACTTGGGCTCTTAACGACTACATTATACTAGTTCCATTCTTCCATCCATCCATCCATTCATCCATCCATCCATCCATCCATCCATCCATCCAATCATCTAACCAGTTACCCATGTGTATCAGACAGAGTCCCAGTAGAAAAGAGGTTCACACTTCATTCAGGCTAATTCAAGGTGGGCTTAATAAAGAGACAGTTTATAAAGATGGGGGTGTGTGTGTGAAGGGAAACTACACAGGACCCCGCAGTGCCTGAGCGTTAGGAACAGCCAGGTGGATAGTACCTGGAGCCTGAGGGGTGAGGGAGGAGATGTTAATGGAACCTGGGGAGAGAGGACCTGACAAGAGCTCTGCCCTTTGTCAAGAGATGTGTCCGCCCATCTGAGGCACCACACAGAGAGGAGCCTGAGCAGTAAGGTCCCCAGCGGCTTCCTCCCTTCCTCTCCCTCCCCCTCCTCCTGGGCTCCCCATCAGCTGACCCAGCCAGAGGCCAAAGGACACTTGAGCCAGTGATGCAGTCCCTTCAGGTCAGCCTCTGGGGCCCAGAGCAGGGTGTGGAAAGGTGGAGAACAGAGCTGGAGGGACAAAGGGAGGACACTCTGCACATCATGTATCCATCCATCCTACACGTCTCTCCTGGCACTGTGCCATGTCAGGTATGAGGATATTATTCTGGGCAAAAGAGATGTGATTCATTCATTCACTCATTCATTCATTCATTCACCAAGTGCCCTTGAGGCCTCTGTGAGAAGCTCCATGCTGGGTGCTGGGACCCAGGGAGGAGTGCAACCCAGGTCCTGTCCTTGAATTGCTCCCAAGCTGCTGATAGATCATCCTGAGATGTGACCTGGGCTGCCTGCTCCCTTGTATGGGTCTGGGGGTTTGGGGGGGATGGGTCAGGTGAGATGAAAGTAGTTTAACCAGCAGGAAATCTATTTGCTGAATCTACTAGTTCGACCAAGTATTCTTAAGATTATACTTGTCTTTGGGGATGGGAGCTGTAGTCAGGAAATGACGGGCCCAGCTTAGGGCCAAGGGGAGGCTCAGTGCCTTGGTCTCGTTAACACCACTATGTTATGATGAAGAAACCAAGTGCAGCCACATGGCAGCAAGACACAGCCCTAGAGCTTCTAGGGCTCTTGCAGTACTTGGACAGGTAGGCAGAGCCCACTTACCAAAGACCTGGCTGCTACTCCAGCTCAGCTGTGTGCTCTTGAAGGAGTCCCTGCTTCCCTCTGGGCCTGCCTGCTCAGCTATACAGAGGCTGCTGGGATCTCCAGCTCTGAGGCTCGGTGAGTCTGGGAAGAGGCCACAGCTGGGACTCCTCTCGCCTCCTCCCTGCCAACCCCAGAGCTTTGGCCAGGCCCCGCATGAATGCCTCTGTGCTTCTGTTTTTCTTCACGACCTTGAAGTTGCTACCTCACTTCCCTGCACTCAATTACCATCCCTCCTGTTGGCCCTGACTTAATTACTGCATCAAAGCCCCTCCAAGGGGTACTCAGATTTGCTGTGAAGTTAATGGTGCCGGTAGTGCTGAGCCAAGGGGTCCAGGCATGCTGGGGGCAAGCTGAGAGCCCACTTGGGTGTGTGAGAGGGTGAGGAGGGGCCCACCTCTCCAACGCCTGGTTGCCTCCTGACACCTCAGCTTGTCTGACACAGGAATGCTTGATGCTCACACAGTGGTGTATTCTCAGCCCTGGGGCCTCTGGCCTGGCGGGGATGGGGGCAATTTGTCTCTTACTTCCATTTCTGGTCTTTTTGTTTGCTCAATCAGTTAGTGGATTTCCAAAATAATTTCTTACCGGACTATATCTATGTATCTGCATTTCAGCCTCTGTGATATGCACGAACCTCTAGAGTGCAAGGCCCAGGCAGGTGCCCCTTTTGCCCAGATCTAAGATGGGTCTTAGATCAGATGGGAATGTGGGCCCTTCAGTGGATGCCAGCGGGGAGAGATGCTGGTGACCAGAGCCACCAGTGGAAATGAGGGAGCAGTGGGGGTTGCCATTGTGGAACGAAAGTGACCAAGGACAGGTGGCCCTTGCCATCGCCTTGTCACTATGCACCCTACCCACCTCCAGAACTCCATCGCCCCAGGTAGGAGGGGAGGGGGAAAGCCCTCAATTGTCTGAGGGAACCCAGAACTGACCCAAGTCGTGTCCACCTGCAGCAGAAGTTACCCATGAAGGCTACATTTCTGCACCCGTGAGCATGGCTGAGGTAGCCCGTCCCTCTCTCCAGCCCGAGCCTGTATCGCACAGGTTTTCTCCTCTGTAATGGGAGGAGCTCAACGCCCTTTCCAGCTAAAAGCATCATGCCCTTTTTGGAGTGGGGGCTGAAACAGAACCCCATTTGTGCAGGACCATGACACCTCCCACACCCCAGAATTCTGTATCCTGCCCACTGGCTGCCGACGGCAACCTCCCCCTCCCCCCTCTGCCCCCTCCCACAGCCGCTAAATTGGTAGTAGGCGACTCCTTGGAGTATATATTCTTGGCAATGAGTATGTGAGACTGTGGGCTTGACTGTGAGCATAAGAGTGTGAGCGAGGCTTGTGTGTGAGAATGTGTGCCCACATGAGAAATCTCCTCCAAGCGAACAAGTCAGAGAACATTGAACGAAGACCCATCAAGTACTGCTGGCTTGTCAGCCTCCGAGTCAAGGTGCGTGTTTCAGATGAGGACCCAGTGGTTACCCTGGAGTTAGCCAAGAGACTCCAGCCCTATTTTTTTTCAGGGTCCCTCAGCATCTTGGGGCAAGGGGACCCTTAGGCTGAAAGGTTAGGGGGAGGCTAATATCAGGGACCAGGGAGATATTCTGGGTCACCCAAAGCAAACATGAGCCCTTGCTCAGACCTCACAGAAAGACCATCACTGGGTAGCTCCATGCAGAGGACCAGGCCTCTGGCAGGAAACGGTTCGGGGAGGTCCAGGTAATGGAAACTGGAGGAAAGAACGAACAGAACTCTCTGGGATGAGACAAGTCACTTGGTCCTTCATGTACAACTCAGTTCCTCTTCGCCATCATGCTAGCAGGTTAGATTATTATCCCCACTTTATGGAGGAGAAAACAATTGCCCTGAGAGGGGGAATGACTTGCCCAAGGTCACACAGCCAGTAAAAATCTCCGCCCAATCATGTTGGCCCCGTTGTTCCCTAAAGCACAACAGAACTTCTACCTGGGGAAGTGGAGAGGAAAGGGGCAGGCCTGGGCTTTCCCCAAGGATAGAGCAGGTGGTCAACATGACCTCAAGATTTGAAGGGCCTGGTTTAGGGGAGCCTGACTAGGTGGGAGTTAGAAGCACACAGAGGCTTTGGAGTCAGTGTCTGCAACCTCCTGGCTGGGTAATCTTGGGCTGGTCATTTCATTTCCCTGAGTCTCAGTTTTCTCACCTGTAAAATGGGGGTAATGATACCCTCTACTTTCTTCATCAGGTTGTTGTGAGGGTTAAAAGAGATACTGTGAGGGAAGAATTTAGGCCTGACCAATACTCATCTGTGACTGTCATCACTGGTGTTGGGATGGAGGTCCCCTAGGGTTGGCATGAGGGTGCCACATCTGGGGAGAGTGAAGGGGAGGATGTCCCCAGGGAAGAGAGGGCAGTGACCAAAGTTACTCTATGTCAGGAACAACACATGGGGAATTCTTTGTTCTCGTTCTTTCCCCATGAAACTATTCCCTCTTCTACACCCTCTAATAACCTTTAAGCTTCAGATAAACAGTGGAATTGTTGGGCGAATTGCCTGGCCCTTCAGATTTTTCATCTCAAATCATCACGTTGTACTCCATACCCCTCCTCCACAACGCTGGCCATGAGAGACCTTATTAGTTGGAGCAGTAGGACGGCTCCTACTGAACCTGGGGATTGGGAGGGTGCTGGGGAGAGGGGAGGACAGAGGGAGAAGCAGGATTGCATCTGCTTCTCGCAGGAGGTGGGGCCCAGCCTCCAGGCGGGTGAACTTCAATAGGACCAGTCTCGTGCTTACAGATGCAGTGCTGCATGCTTCGCTGTCCCTTATCTTTTTCCTGCTTCTTCCTGGTGCCGTCTAGCGCACACACCACGCCACTGACCATGCTCTCCACCAAGTCCCCCGCAAACTCCTTGTCAAATTCAGTGGACACCTCTCACTTGGTCTTGACCGGCTGGCCCTCTTAGTGTCTTGGGTGCTCTAGACACGCCCTCCTTCTTCAGACACCCACTTGATGCCAATGATTGGCTCCCCTCCCCTAGCTGCTTCTTCCCTCTTCTCTAGGCTCTGCCTTCTCAGTCGCTTCTGAGGGCTCCTCCTTCTCAAGGCTCCCCTGCCGTGACTGTGTCCAGAGACAGGTCCAAGCCCTTCCCACTCTACATGCTGTCCACCTTCCCTTCTCTGACTCCTCCCACATCTCCCTCTCCACCTGCAGTGGCAATCTCCCCCAGTTCAAAATGAACGTTGATCTGGAAATTAGTTTTCACCTATAAGGTTGACAAATTTTGAAAAATGTTGATGATATCCAATGTTGATGAGAGTTGCTGGCAATGTAAGCTGGTGTAGCCTTTCTGGAGCCCAACTGACAGACTGACAGACTCTATCAGACTATAAAATGCACTATCTTGGTGTAGTTGACCCAGCGACTCACCTCTTGGAATCTACCCCAGAGAAACAGCAGCACATGTGCCCAAAGAGGACGGCACAAAGCTATTTATTACAGGATTGTTAATAACAGCGAAAAATTGGAGGAAAATGTACAAGAGAAGGAGATGCTACATTCATTCTATGCAATACCATGCAGCAACAGGGGCATGCCACCCTGTAAACTTGGACTTACAGTGTGGTCCAAGAGAAGGAGGCCTGAGCATGTGCTTCCCTGGGCTGTCCTGAATTCCAAGTGACCAGGAGACTAAATTAAGAGCCAGTGAGCTAAGAGGCCCGGGAGGGTAGAGGACTGGGCAGGGGGTAGATGGGGAACAAGGCAGAGGCTGTGATTCTATGGGCACCACAAGCCAATGTGGAGCCAGATGAGCCAGCTACACCAGTGGGGGCGTGGCCCTGGCTAGAGACCTCCCTTGAGGAACCCAGCGTCGCCCTGGAGAAGCGGGGGGGGGGGGGGGGGGGGGGGGGTACTGACAGCATCTGCCTCTCCCAGGTAATCCTGTACTTGCCTGGTTGCTCACATTAAGGTCCCCTTTACACACACATAGCTGAGAGGCAGGTGGGGGTGGAAGCTACCTGAGGAATGGAACGTTTTCATACAAGGCAGACCGAATATTACCAAAAGAGACTGTTTAAATGATCAGATCAGACCGAGATTGAAACCACGTTAGACGACATTATGCAATTTTTTCCTGCTGACCGAGGCAGGAGTGGTTAGGGAGGAAAGTCAGATTAGTAACAAACAAAATAATTATAGCTTCCTTGTGAAAGTGCAGAGTGAGCTGAATTTTGTGACCTTGATGCATCTGTACTTTTTTTTGCTCAGTTTCTTCTGCCTGGCACGCTCTCCCTCCCCTCTCCTCCTGGATGGCTCCTACTCACCTCTCAATTTGCCCTGATAGCCCTCCTTAGGGAGCTGCCCTTGGACGCCCCCACCGGCTTCCACACCCCAGAGTCTCCCTTTACCACAGCACTTAGCGCACCGTGTTGTCAGACTGTGAGCTCTGGGGAGCAGAGGCCTGTGCTAACCATCAACGTACCCCTAGGACCTAGCACGGTGCTTCTTAGCGCGTGGCAGGTGCTAGGTTAATGCTTGTTGAATAAATGAGGGACTAAATGAATGAATGAGGGAGAGGTGCTGCCTTCATAGAAGACCTGGAAACCCTGTGACCTTGGGCTACACATTTTCCCACCTGGTGCCTCTGTTTTCCACCTGCAAAGAGGCGGGGGGTGGGCTTCTCTCTGAGATTCCCACCCAGTCCTCCTGCAGAGCCCAAGACAGACGGGACGGGATGGATGGGGCGGGACCTCTGTCCTCTCTGCCCGCTGAGAAATCCCAGACCAGAGAACCCGGTCTGTGCAACCTCCCTGCCCACTGCCAGCTCAGCCTTTGCAAAATTCTGCTGCTTCCTCTTTCCAGACGTGGCTCATGTCTGACTCCCTCCCCACGCCCTCCTCCTGGAGGGACCCTGACTGCTTCCGGATGGGGGCCGTCCCTGCCTCTTTCCTGGAGTCCAGCAGGCTGAGCCCCAGCTGAGGAGCTGCCCAAGGCCTCTCCCTGCCTCCACAGCCAGGGGGTGGGAGGAATCCTTCTTCCCTTCTCTCTTTCTCTGTATGCCATTCTCGCCTCTATCGCCATGTCCCTCTCTCCTTTCTCTCTGTGTGGCTGTTTTTCGGTTTCTCTGCCTCTGGCTTTGTCTTTTTCCTCCCCCTGCCTTTCTTCTTCTACTTGCTCTTTGCATCTGTGTTTCCTTCTCTGTCCCTCTCTCCTTGTTTTTTCTGTTTTCTTCTCTCCCGTTTCCTCTCTCCGGACCCCTTTCCCATCCTAGAGGCCCCCTTCCCTTCCACAGGCCTTAGCCTCCTTAACCCGGCTGAGGGGTGGTCTCGGTTTTTCCCAAAGCCCTGGCCAGCCTGAATTCCCACGCTGTCCCTCTGTCAGGCAGGCGACCCAGCACAGTCAGGGCAGCATGTTGGACTCACAGCGTCCTAGCACGGCCTTCCTGAGGGGGAGAGGGGAGAGACCGTGACCCATGGCCAGGGCTGCCTGGGCCTTTTCCAGCCTGGAGGTACCTCACCCCAACCCTGTGTGAGACTGCAGAGACTGCTTTCCTCTGCTAGTTTCCTCCTGCAGAGCCTGCCGGGAGCTGGGCTATTAGATCTCAGGGCTGTTTCAATTGAGAGGAATTAGACCGCAGGACCCAGCTAGAGGGATGTAAGAACCCGAGAACAAATGTGAGGCTGGAATGTGAAACCTGAGGTGGGAATTGAATATGTAAGATTCTCCCCTGTTGGATCCTGGGCTCTGCCCCTCACCAGCGGGCTAGTCTGACACAAATCACTTCCCTTTTCTGAGCCTCTGTTTTCTTTCTTGTAAAATGGGACAGCAGATTCCCTTCTGGTGCACTGCTATGAGAATTAAATGTTAAGCCATGGATAGTACACTCAACACTGAAGGCTCACAATAAATGTTACTTGAGATGGAATCTGAATGCCTGATAAAGAGTCAGACCTGAGTCACAGGCCACCGGTACTTTCTCAGACTGGCATGGGGTGGGAGAATGGTGGGGCGGCTGCTCAAAAAGGGATGAAGAGTAAATAAATGAAAAGATGAGGGGATGAATGATTGAGTCTCAGTCACTGATCAGTAGTGGCTTTGCATAAATCGAGGGTCCTCAATAAAAGGGAGAGGTAATTCCTATCTTGTAAGGTTTTTACAAGAATGAAATTAAATAAAGAATGTAAAAGTGCATAGTTAGTGGTCAATAAATCTTAGCTCTTATATAAATTATAATAATCTTAGCACAAGAATTAAAAGAAAAAAAATTCAATATAGAAGGATCCATCTTTATCCTTATATACGCGGCCAGTTGCTCTATTTAAGCCTGAACTGCTGAGGAGCATGGGCAAAGGGTCTGGCTTGCTTTTCAGTGGTCCTCAGGCTCACAGCAGATTGCGTGGAGGGGCCTGGAAGTTGTTTCTACAGGCTCTTGACCAAGTGGCCAGGGTGGCTGCTGAGGAGCAAGAGCTCCAAACCCAGGGAAGCTGCAAGCGTAAAGCAGACCCAAGGAGGCCAGGGTCAGGGAGCCAGTCCTGCCAATGAGGGCTGAGGCCAAGGATAAGGCTGTTTCCATGACTACAGGCTTCACCCCATCTTGGTAGGAAGCCTGGCACATCCTATCCCCCCGTGGGTCCCTGGGCCCCTTCCCCACCTGAGCATGGGCCAGAGTGGCAAGCCAGACAGAGCAGCCCCTACCTGATTCTAGCTGCCCTTGAACACACCCCAGGCCACCACATCTTGCTGTCCTTGCCACTTGGGATGTGCAGTCCAGCCTTCTCTTTCTGTTACTATCCTGCTCACCCTTCAATTGCCAGCTCTGCTGAACCCCCCAAGATCTCCCTGAGTCCAAATGACTCACTCACTAACCTGACTTTGGGCAGGTTACCTGACACACAGAGCCTCAGTTTACTTGGGTGTAAAGTAGGGCTGTTCATACCTAGCTGTAGGTCTTATGAGCATTTAGTGAGAAAACCCATATGAAAGTGTCAGGGGTGATTTTTGACACATGAATTCCACCTTATCTTGACACCTTAAAACATTTGTCTTGCTATCCCCCTTATGTTATTGGCATGTGTTCCCCATCAGAATGGGAAGTGCTTGAGGACAGGCTTATCCCCATCCCCAGTGCTCAGTGCAGAACCTGACCCAATGCAATACATGCCTAGGAAGTGGCCCTGCCCCTGACCATCCCAAGATAGAGCTGCACTCTCTGAGCACTTTATATGTGCCGGGCAACGTGGGGGGCATTCTCTGAGCATCAACAAGTAGTGAGGATCTAGAGCGTGGCAGGTTCTGCAAACAGCACTAAGTAACATCAGTGAACAAAAGCCGCAAATCCTGTCCTTGTGGAGCTTGCCTTCTAGCAGAGGGAGCGGATGACAAACAGCAAGCACAGCGAGCGTTAGGAGGTGACAAGCACTATGGATAAAAGCAGAGCAGTGCAAGGGGGCGTGTGGGGTGCGAGGAGGGGAGTGGGTTACAATTTTAAACAGGGTGGTTGGTATAGGGCACCTAGAAGAGGACCTTTGAACCAAGGATTGAAGGAGGTGAGGGAGTTGGCCATACAGATGAATCTATGGGGGGTGTGTTCCTGGCCAGGGGAACAGTCTGGGCAAAGGCCCTAAGGCGGGGCCTACCTGGCTAGTTGGGGTGAAGAAGGGGAACAGGAGCATGAGGGCAGGGCAGTTACTGGGCCTGTTTACCAGGCCTTAAGAGATCATTGTAAGGACTTTGATTTTTTGCCCTGAATGAATTAAGGAACTCTTAGAGGTTTTGAGCCTAGGAATGATGTAATTGACTTGATTTATTTTATTGAGATATAATTGACATATAACATTGTATTAGTTTTAAGTGTACAACATAATGATTTGATATATGTATACATTGCAAAGTATCACAGTAAGTTTAGTTAACATTCATCACCATACATAGTCTCAAAAATTTTTTTTCTTGTGATGAGATCTTTCAAGATTTACTCTCTCAGCAACTTTCAAATATGCAATACAGTATTATTATTATTTTTTTTAAATTTATTTATTTATTTTTGGCTGCATTGGGTCTTCGTTGTTGCACGTGGGCTTTCTCTAGTTGTGGCGAGCGGGAGCTACTCTTCGACGCTGTGTGTGGGCTTCTCATCACGATGGCTTCTCTTGTTGTGGAGCATGGGCTCTAGGTGCGCAGGCTTCAGTCGTTGTGGTGCGTGGGCTCAGTAGTTGTGGCTCGCGGCCTCTAGAGCACAGGCTCAGTAGTTGTGGCACACGGGCTTAGTTGCTCCGCGGCATGTGGGATCTTCCTGGACCAGGGCTCGAACCCGTGTCCCCTGCATTGGCAGGCGTATTCTTAACCACTGCGCCACCAGGGAAGCCCCAATACAGTATTATTAACTATAGTCACCATGCTGTAACATTACATCACCAGGACTTGTTTATCCTCTAGATGGAAATTTGTACTTTTTGACCACCTTCTCCTATGACTCATGTTTTAGAAGGCTCACTCTGCAGAGTTATTTTATGGGTTCAAATACCAGCTCCGCCTCTTTGTAGTTGCATCACTGGGCCAGACATTTATTTTACCACTCAGTTTCAGTTTCCTCTCTGTATAAAAGCAGATGAAGAGTATGTGTCTAACAGATCTTGGCAGAAATGCCTGTCTGCTTTTAGGCCTAAGAATAGCAGTCCTTCTGAGCAGTTGGTCTGTTTCAATCTCATGAGCACCGTGGCCGAGCTTCTCATGCTCACTGGCTGCTGGGAAGCCGAAAGCAAAACCTGTGTCCTTCCCAGAGCAAACTCATCCATCTTTAGGTGCCTGAAGCTTTATTCCTGTGCTTGGTTCTTCCCATGCCTACTTTAAAAGTTTTTTAAATGTTATGCCCTTTAAATAAGTTCTTTAGAATAACAGTTTTTCCTCAATTACAAAAATAATACATGTTAATGTTAGATATTTTGGGAAATGGACATGTAAAGCACCAGGAAGAAAATATATGTGACCCAAAGATAACCACTTTTAATCTTTTTTGGTAGTATTTCTTTTGGATTACATATAAAAAAATATATTTTAATATATATATTTTTTATATATTTCATGTATAATATATACACATATATTTTAAAATATATTTAAAATACATATTTCATATAAAATATATAAATATATTTTAATATAAATTATATATATATATATATATGTAATTGAGCTAGTAAATGTTTATTTTTCCCTCCTGCATAGTTCCTTTAATTCCATGCCCTTGCCCAGGCTGCGAGGGGATCAAACCTTCATGCCACAGTGGAATGCAGATAATAAAGGAAGCAAGTATTTGGCTTTTGAGGTTTGAGTATAAGCACCACATTTGGAAGAATTGATGGAGTCAAGCAACCCAGATTCCAGGCCAGACAGGGAGTATTCTAATGGAGAGCAGAGGGGGAGAGTTGGAGGGAAGGCGAGGAACTGCGGGTGTTAAGAAGGGGTCCTACGTCATCTCCCTCCACAACCCCACCACTTTGTGTCCCCTCTCTCAGCACAGCCTGAGAGGTCCGGGCACTTGACTTTCTTGCAGCCTTCTGAGATTCTGGATAGCAGAGCAGAGATGACTGAAGAAGTCCAAGCAGCTGGGCCCATAGAGCCTCGTGGAATGTTCCACGGCCCTGGAGAGGCTGGGCGGGGGTGGAGGGAGGTCCTGGACCCCTGGAGGTCGCGGTGCGTGCTGGAGAGCTAGCACCTGGGTTCCTGTGGCTCACACACAAGAAGTACAATCACAGTGCACCTGGTGTGTAGCTGCATCAGCTTCCTGTGGCTCCTGTAACAAATTGCCAACACACTTGCTGGCTTAAAGCAACAGAAATTGATTCTGTTACAGTTCTGGGGGCCAGAAGTCCAAAATAAGTCTCACTGGGCTGAAATCAAGGTGCTGGCAGGGTCTCATTCCCTCTGGAGGCTCTAGGGGAGAATGTGCTCTTTGCCTCTTTCAGCTGCTAGTGGCTTTTAACCTTTGTTAGCTTGTGGCTGCACCTTTCTGTCGTGGCTGTCTAATCTCCCTCTGCTTCTCTCATAAGGATACACGTGATTGCTCTTAAGACCCACCTGGATAATCCAGGATAAATGCCTTCTCTCAAGATCCTTATCTTAAACAAAAGCAAAAATAAACAAGTGAAACTAAATCAAACTAAAAGCTTCTGCACAGCAAAGGAAACTACCAACAAAATGAAAAAGGCAACCTATCGAATGGGAGCAAATATTTACAAATTGTATATCTGATAAGGGGTTAATATTCAAAACATATTAAATGACTCACACAACTCAGAAAAAAACCCCAAACAATCGTATTTAAAAATGGGCAGAGGATCTGAATAGACATTTTTCCAGGGAAGACATACAGATGGCCAACAGGTATATGAAAATGTGCTCAATATCACTAATCATCAGGGAAATGTAAATCAAAACCACAATGAGATATCACCTCACATCTGTTAGAATGGCTATTATCAAAAAGACAAGAAATAACAAGTGTTGGCGAGGATGTGGAGATAAGGGAACATTTGTGCATTGCTGGTGGGAATGTAAGCTGGTGCAGACACTATGGAAAACAGTATGAAACTTCCTCAAAAAATTAAAAATAGAACTACCATATGATCCAGCAATTCTACTTCTGGGTATTATCTAAAGAAAATGAAAACACTAACTTGAAAGGATATCTGTACCTCCATGTTCATTGCAGCATTGTTCACAATAACCAACACATGGAAACAACTAAGTGTCCATCAGTGGATGAATGGATAAAAAAAAATGTGATATATATATAATGGAATATTATTCAAACATAAAAAAGAATGAAATCTTGTCAAACCAACAACATGGATGGACCTTGAGGGCATTATGCTAAGTGAGATAAGTCAAACAGAGAAAGACAAATACTGTATGTTCTCACTTATATGTGGAACCTAAAACAAATAAAAAATCCCCCAAACAGATCTCATAGATACAGAGAACAGTTTAATGATTGCCAGGGGCGAGGGTAGTGGGGGGCATTGGAGAAATGGGTGAAGGAGATCAAAAGGTAAAAACTTCCAGTTATGGGCTTCCCTGGTGGCGCAGTGGTTAAGAATCCACCTGCCAATGCAGGGGACATGGGTTCGAGCCCTGGTCCGGGAAGATCCCACATGCCGCGGAGCAACTAAGTCCGTGTGCCACAACTACTGAGCCTGCGTGCCACAACTACTGAAGCCCGTGCTCCTAGAGCCCGTGCTCCACAACAAGAGAAGCCACTGCAATGAGAAGCCTGCGCACCGCAACAAAGAGTAGCCCCCCCTCGCCGCAACCAGAGAAAGCCCACACACAGCAATGAAGACCCCACGCAGCCAAAACAAAAAAAAAAACCTTCCAGTTACGAAATAAATAAGTCCTGGGGTTGTAATGTACAGCATGGTGACTATAGTTAATAATACTGTAGTGCATATTTTAAAGTTGCTAAGAGAGTAGATCTTAAAAGTTCTCATTACAAGAAAAAAAAATTTTGTAACTACATGTGGTGATGGATGCGAACTAGACTTATTGTGATAATCATTTCACAATACATATCAATACAAATATCAAATCATTACGTTTTATACCTGACACGTATATGTCAATTATCTCAATAAAAAACTTACCTTATAAGTAAGATAAAAATAAACACAATTTCAAAAATACGTAAGATGAAAATTATAAACAAATACATATAACAATTTAAACTAAGCAAATCATCAAAATCATCAATAAATTATAATATAAACCCATAAATAATTTTTAAAAATTTCTTAGGTGAGACTAAAATAAACATCTCAGTCTTCTGCTCTCTATCCTCTCCATCCATGTGTGTATCCGTGTACCTCATCTCTCCATGTCTGCCTAGGTAAGGAACCAAAGAGGAGCTGAACAAGGCAGGGTTCAAGAGTCACTCACGGCCTTTCTTTCAGTTTATCTCTGCCTGGGTTGAGGCACCCAATTAATACGTAAAATATGTGCAGAATAAAAGAAATAGAACATTTTATTGGCCTCTGATGGGTTGGAGATGCATATTTAGAGTTTCTGGATACAGGAGACCAATTTTTAAAAGGTGATGGAAGATACTTCTTTCCACTAGCATCTAAGATCAGTGAAGGCAGAGGTCCTCCACCCCTAGGGCTTAGCAGGGCATTGGGTATATAGGTGCTCAGTTAATGATGACATTATAAATGAATTCATTGTATCCACTGGTAGCACTTTTCTATATTATCCTGCCCCATTATATTTTATTCTGATGAGAAGAAGGGAAGAGGAAAAATCAGGAGCCCTTAGGGGTGATCTGGGGTAAGGGAACTCATTTCTTTGGACCTCAGTTTCCTCCTCTTTGAAATTATGGGACCAGATTTTTTTTTTTTAAAGATTTTTATCTTAATCACATATTTTGCTCTATAAGCAATATGCATCTTTTGCCATATTGGGTAATAGTCACAGGTTCTGGATTAGAAAGTGAATATGTCTTGGGGGGCGGGGAGGGACATTTTTCTGCCCACCACAGGGGCCCTGCAGTAACTAAGAAAGCTGCCTGGAACTGAAGGGTCACATAGTCGGGAATAAGGCTTGACCAGGAAGTGCTCAGTGGGGACTGACAGCCAGGGCTTGGGCAGGCTGTTGGGATGTCTCAGGGGGACACCACTGTGGACAGATGACACTTGAGGACCTACCTGTAGGAACAGGGAAAAGGAGGGGGTGTTTTGTTTGGGTGGAGGACCCAGAAATGTCTGAGATTAAGTTTCCACCTCAGAATGGGGGTTCATAATAGAAATAAATTTAGCCAAAAAATAAAGTTACCACTTTTTTGGTACATCTGAGTGGTCTGCAGTTGAAATCCACTATATGTACCCAAGCACTTACATACTCCCACAATTAGCATTCATCTATAAATATTCTTGTGGGCTGATTTTTTTAACTTAATAAAATGCTGTAAGCATCTTTCCAAGGCATTAAATATTCTACATCATCATTTTAACAACTGCCTTTAACATTCCATTGATTGATATTCAATGCTATAGATCCATCATCTTGTATTTTTATAAAATCTTATAAGCCACTTTAAATCCCTTTTTTCTTTTTGATATTATGGGAAATCAATATATCTGTGAATATCTTACAAGGTTGGTATGAGGATTAACTATAATATATATAAAATCTGAAATTGTAATCCATTCAAATCTTTCTTTGCCAAATTTACTTCTTCATCTTTTCTTATCACAGTAAAGGTGATGCCTGAATTAGAAACTTGGGAGTCACTCCTGCCTCTTCCCTTTTTCCCACCCTGTCCCCTGTATCTAATTAGTTGCCAGGTCCCATCCATTCTATCTTTAAGACTTCTCTGGGATCAACGAGTTCTCTGCATCCTCACAACCCCTCTCCTTAGTTAGGCCCTTATCACCTCTTCCCCGCACGGTTGCACCAGCCTCCTCCCGGGGCGTATTTTTTGGGTTCCCTCAAAAGCAGATCCTGATATAAGGACTTGGATGCACACAGGTTTTGGAGGTTGATCCTAAGAGTAAATCAGGCAGTGGCGAAAGTGAGGAGAAAAAACAATAAAGCTCTGTCTCCCTGGGGCCCTGGAGGTGTCCGTAGGGCAGAGCAGTTTCCTGGGAAAGACTTCTCTTCCCTGGGCAGAAAATAGAGGATGTTGCTTGGGGTGGGAAGCTGTCAGCAGGTATGGGAACTGTTTCCTGTGGCCACCCTAGAATTTGGGGGTGGACCAAGGGATCCAGGGCCAGGCATCATAGCAACTGAGACACTGGTCTCCTGCCTCAGTCTGTCCTTCTCCTGCCCGTCTCCACTCTGCAGCCCCAAGGGTCTTTCTGGAACACAGAGTCCTAGGCTGAACTGTATGAAAATGAGGAAACAGGTAGAGGGGTGCAGGGACAGACTGGCTCCCACAGTGGGGCTTGTTGAGGGGCTACAGCTTGGTTCACGGGCGGCCTCGTGTCTGAGTTCAGTTCAAGTTCAGCTGAACTGGGCCAGACTGGACTGGAACAGGCCAGAGGTGTGTGAGCAAGCCTCAGGACATCAGATTTCTTTTGGTTCAGGTTAAATTGGAAAGGTTGAGTCCTTAGCATCAGACAAGAAGGGGAAGGTGGCCCAGGAGGCCCAGGAAAGCCACCTGGGAGTCATGGACAATCCACATGCAGATAACTGAGAGTTTACCCTGTGCCGTTTGACTAAGGCATGAAAGGTATGAATATGCATTTAAATCGGCATTGATGAAAATTAATATCCTCATATATGTCTGTAGATCTTACTAGAAAAAAGTATAGCACTATTGGAATATTGCCAATATTGGAAAATAAAAGAATACATGAGACACTCGCGTGCAGGGGTCCCCAACCCCTGGGCCTGGACCGGTCCGCGGCCTGTTAGGAACCGGGCCGCACAGCAGGAGGTGAGCAGCAGGCAAGAGAGCGAAGCTTCATCTGTCGCTCCCCATCGCTCCCCATCGCTCGCATTACCACCTGAACCATCACCACCCCTCCCCCGTCCATGGAAAAATTGTCTTCCATGAAACCGATCCCTGGTGCCAAAAAGGTTGGGGACCGCTGCTCATGTGTATCATGAGATCAGCTGAGAAAACAGCTGTCTGGAAGCCGAGGACTTTCCCCAACAGTCTGGTGACTGGCCTCACTCACAGGAATCTCAAAGAAGTCTGGGGGCTCACTTCCCAGTCTGGCCGGTAATGCATGCTGAGTGGCCGTCAGCCAGAATGGACCCCTCTGGGTCATCTTTAAAAAAAAAAAAAAAAAAAAAAAAAAAAAAAATATATATATATATATATATATATATATATATATTTGGCTGTGTTGGGTCTTCGTTGCTGCGCGCGGGCTTTCTCTAGTTGCGGCGAGTCGGGGCTACTCTTCGTTGCGGTGCGCGGGCTTCTCATTGTGGTGTTTTCTCTTGTTGCAGAGCACGGGCTCTAGGCACGCGGGCTTCAGTAGTTGCACAACGCAGGCCCAGTAGCTGTGGCTCGTGGGATCTAGAGCGCAGGCTCAGTAGTTGTGGCGCACGGGGCTTAGTTGCTCCACGGCATGTGGGATCTTCCTGGACCAGGGCTCGAACCCGTGTGCCCTGTATTGGCAGGCGGATTCTTAACCACGGCACCACCAGGGAAGCCCTGGGTCATCTTAAAGGAACAAATTTCATTATGTGCTGATTAAATAATCAGTTCAGCAGCCATTTCCTGGTGCCTGCTTTGTGCCAGGCCCGGGGCTGGCTTCTGGATGCAGAGGTGGTTCAGACATGATTTCTGCTCTCAGAGGGCTCATAGTCAGGGGTAGCTGAGATAGGAGGCAGAGTTCCATGTTGTGAGGGAGAGAAGCATGGAGAGCCCCATGTAGCTTTATGAGTCACAAGGGAGACGTCCTGCAGGCGTGATACACGAGATGGGTCTTGATGAATGAGCAGAAGTTTGCTAGGTAGGAAATATGCGGGGGGCAGGGCAAGAGACCATGCCTTCAACTCCATTTATGGAGCATCTACTCCATATATCAGGCCCCCTGCTAGTTATTATATGTATGAAAACAACAAACAGAGGAACCTTGGTGTTAAGGAAGCTGAGGCCCAGAGAGGCAAACTGACATGTCCAGAGTCACACAGCACATCAGGGGCAGAGCAAGAACTGAACTCTCTAAGTCCCAACCTTTTCCACCCTTACTGGGCATGACTCTGGAGGACAGTACCAGGCAGTGGTGGGGACAGGGCCCCCGACTCTGAGTGTTCTCATGTGCACTTACTCCAGACCATCCCTCTCTCCCCCATTCCTCAGCACAAATGGAAGTTGGATATGCCTTTGACTTCCGTTTTCTGTTTTCTGTGCTTCTCTCCACCTCTCTAGTTGCAGACTGTGAAAGTATATGCCCCAAGTAAGGCCTAGGCCAGGTGGTGTTGGGGGAGGGTCTTGCTGAGACAGCTGGAGAAACCAAGCCCAGGCAAATATTAGCATATCAGATGTGGTGAAGGCGAGGGTCTGAACCAGAAAGCAGCAATGTGTCACCTGCAAAGTGCAGGTGGGGAGGGGGGGAGGAGGCCAGAAGCAGGGGATGGAGGTTAACATGTATGGCATTTTTATGACCTAGACCTGGAAGTCACATATCATCACTTTGATTGTACCCTATTGGTCAAGGCAAGCGCCAACAAGCTCCTGCCAGGTCCAAGGGCAGAGGACGTAGATTCTGCTTCTTGATGGGGAGTGGCAAGGTTCTAAAAGAGCATGTGGGATGGGAGATATTGTTGCAGCCATCTTCGGAAAATAAAATTTGCCACACCCATTTTGCAGATCATGTTTTCACTTTATGGTATCTTTTTTTCTTTATTTTATTTTTTTTAAAGGAACTCCTTTATTTATTTATTTATTTATTTATGGCTGTGTTGGGTCTTCGTTTCTGTGCGAGGGCTTTCTCTAGTTGCAGCAAGCGGGGGCCACTCTTCATCGCGGTGCGCGGGCCTCTCACTATCGTGGACTCTCTTGTTGCGGAGCACAGGCTCCAGACGCACAGGCTCAGTAGTTGTGGCTCACAGGACTAGTTGCTCCACGGCATGTGGGATCTTCCCAGACCAGGGCTCGAACCCGTGTCCCCTGCATTGGCAGGCAGATTCTCAACCACTGCGCCACCAGGGAAGCCCCTCTTTATGGTATCTTTTGATGACCATAAGTTCTAAACTCTATAGCAATAAAATTTATTGCACTTTTGCATTTATGTTTGCATTTTTAATGTCTTATTTAAAAAAGTCCTCTATCTTAAGTTCATAAAGCAATGTATATGTTCTATATGTTCTCCAAAAATTAACAGAAAAGTTGGCTCTCAAATTTAGGCTCTTAATGCATCTGGAATTGATTTTTGTGTCTGGTGTGAAGTGCAGATCACACTTCATTTTTTGCCAAAAGTTAACGAGAAGTATTAGCGCCATTCAGTGAACAGTCCTTTCTTCATCTGCAATACAGCTGTCATAGATCAAGTTTCCACATATGCAAGGACCTATTTCTAGGGTATCTCTTCTGTTTCATTGCTCCAGTTGTTTACCACCTATGTCAACACCCACACTTTCTTAATTTCTATGGTTTTATAATAAGTCTCAATAGCTGCTAGGGCAGGCCACTCACCTGAGTTTTCTTTTGGGAGAGTATCTTGGCTTTTTTGCTTGTCTATTTTAAAAAAACATGTTAAAATTGACTTGCAAAATTCTCCAAAAGATCTGCTGGAATTTTGATTGGAATGATATGGAATCTATACATCAATTTGGAGATAATTGACACCAATAATTGATGATTTTTTATCCATGAATCTTAAATATCCCCTACTTTTTAAAGGTCTTTAATGTTTTTCAATAAAATGTTTTCAATAAAATATTTCTTTGCAAAAGAGCTTGCATGTTTTCTGTTAAATTTATTTCAAGGTACACTTAAATTTTTGTTTCTATTGTAAATGCATCTTTTAAAAAACTTACAGTTTTGGGAGTTCCCTGGAGGTCCAGTGGTTAGGGCTCCGTGCTTCCACTGCCGGGGGCACGGGTTCGATCCTTGGTGGGGAATGCTGCAACTAAGATGCCGCATGCCACGCGGCCAAAAAAAAAAACATTACATTTTTGAATTTTATGTTGCCAGTATATAAAAATGCAGCTGCTATTAATGTATTTATCTTATATTCACCCGCTTCCTAAACGCTATTATTTTAATGATTTGTTTCAGGATTGTTTGTAGATTCCACGTAGACAATATCATCTGTAAACAATGAGAGTTTTGTTTTTCCTTTCATATCTTTGTACTTCTCATTTCTTCTCTTTACTGTATTGCCTTGACTAGGGGCTCCAGAACCGAATTGGATAGAATTTGTGACAGCAAGTATCCTTGTCCTGTTCCTAATTTTAAAGAGGATTTTTAAAAAAACAACTCACTGTTGACTATAATGTTTGTTTGCGGGAGTTGTGTAGGTATTCTTTACGAGGTTTAGGAGGTTTTTGTCTGTTCCAAGTTTGCCAAGAGTTCTTTTTTTTTTTAATAATATAAGCACTGGCTTATTTTTTTTTTTTAAAACAGTTAACATTATTTATTTATTTATTTATTTATTTATGGCTGTGTTGGGTCTTCGTTTCTGCACAAGGGCTTTCTCTAGTTGTGGCAAGCGGGGGCCACTCTTCATCGTGGTGCACGGGCCTCTCTTGTTGCAGAGCACAGGCTCCAGACACGCAAGCTCAGCAATTGTGGCTCACGGGCCCAGCCGCTCCGCGGCATGTGGGATCCTCCCAGACCAGGGCTCGAACCCGTGTGCCCTGCACTGGCAGGCAGACTCTCAACCACTGCGCCACCAGGGAATCCCAAGAGTTCTTTTTAAAATTATGAACATTGAATTTCACTGAATCCTTTTCTTGAAAACCTACTAGATGAAAATATGGCTTTTCTCCTTGAATCTGCTCTTGATCAATATTAGTTAAGATAAGATTTGGGGCTTTCCTGGTGGCGCAGTGGTTGAGACTATGCCTGCCAATGCAGGGGACACGGGTTCGAGCCCTGGTCTGGGAAGATCCCACATGCCGCGGAGCAACTGGACCCGTGAGCCACAACTACTGAGCCTGCGCGTCTGGAGCCTGTGCTCCGCAGCAAGAGAGGCCGCGATAGTGAGAGGCCCGCGCATCGCAATGAAGAGTGGCCTCCGCTTGCCGCAACTAGAAAAAGCCCTCGCACAGAAACGAAGACCCAACACAGCCAAAAATAATAAATAAATAATAAATAAAAAGTAAAAAAAAAAAAAAGATTTGACTGTGAATGACAGAAATCCCCAAATAATAGCATCTTAAACATAAGAGGAGTTCATGTCTTTCTCATATACCAATCCAAAGTAGGCAATTCAGGGGTAGTTTGGCAACCTGCTGCAGGAAGTACCTCAACGGCCCAGGCTGGGTCACCTCTCAAGGGGGCGGCCCTCAGGATCCAAGATGGCGCTCCTGCAACACAAGGAGTGGAGGACCCGCCAGGCAGGGGCAGAGGGCCAGCCAGCTGACTCTCAAGAAAGGCCCTTGGACTCTGGTGCCCTAGACTTAGCTTGCAGTTTTATTTGGGAATTTTTACATACATGTTCATATATTCTATAAGCTTACCATTTTTCTTTATCACACCTACTTTGATTTTCGTATGGAAGTGTTTATGAATTCGGGGTTATTCATTCCTTGAAGGTTTGGCATTGTTCAGATGAAAAACTTTATTTGGGAGTTTTATTGTGGGAAGATCAAAAAAACTTTTTAACAGTTTCACATTTACAGAAAAGTTGCGAGTGCCCTAATTTATATTTTCCCTGAAAGAATATTTTAGTGTTTCCTCCAAACGAGGACATTTTCCTACATAACCACAATAGGAACATCAAAATCAGGAAACGAACATGTATGCATTACTATAATCTACTCCTTACACCCGATTCATGTTTCTCTAATTGTCCCAATAATGTCCTTTAAAGCCAAAGGATCCAGCTCAAAATCTTGTGTTGTGCTGTGCCTCTTAGTCTCCTTCAGACTTGAATGGCTCCTCAGCCCTTCCTTGACTTTCATGATCTTGATGCTTTTGAAGATTACAGGCCAGTTATTCTGTAGGATGCCCTTCAACTTTGGTTTGTCTGATGCTACCTCATGATTAGAACCTTGAGCAGGAACATCACAGAAGTGATGTTGTGTTCTGCTCAGTGCGTCCCATCAGGTGGCACATGATTTCATTTGCTCCATTACTGGTGATGTTCACTTTGATCACTCTGAAGGTTCTTGCCAAGCTTCTCCACAGGAAAATTACTGCAGAAAATTACTTCTTTTCCATTTGTGATGAATAAGTATTCTGTGGGGAAGTATTCTGAAACTGTATCAGTAACCCATTCTACATCAAAGTCTCCCTACCTCCTCCTTCTTTCCCTCTTTCCCTGACAGTTTGGACTTCTGGTTTCTTATTCAATGAGTTATAATCTGTTATTCTTATTATTTATTTTGACACACAGAGTATTGAAGATTTGACCAGCAACTTCTGTGTCTTTTTGATATATCCCAGTCATTCTTTGAGCACTTCCTTACTTTCCATGAGCTTTTCCAGGCTCATCTTTTTCCTTCCCTGTTCCAGGCTTGGAATAAGCCCAGAAACAAGGATCCCCGGTTCCTTTTAGAAGCTAAGATCTAAGTGTTAAGGGAGCTCATTGCTATTGGAATGTTACTACTCCAGCTCCTCTCAGTGGAAAGAGCTAGAAAACATATCTATCTGGAAAACCACGTGTTCATCCCACTACCTCCAATTCCACTCCAACATCACACAGAAAATTCTATTTTTCTCTCTTTCCATATTTGTAACTCCCTCCCCTAACACTGAGAAAACTGGCTTCCATTATGCTGAATATATTTACTTATTTGATCATATATAACCAGGCTGCCATCATAGGCACTGCCCCCCTCCTTCATGTGGGTAACTTCCTAACCCTTTCTGTGCTCTGATACCCTGTGCCAGGCCAACTCCCATATGGACCCAGGACTTGGCAAAAGGGGAAGTAAAGGTCAACATTTGTTGAACTGACCGCTCAATGGTCAGTCCTTAACACTGACCAAGAAATTCAAATCTTATTCTATGAAAATCTCTTTTAACTTTGAATTGTCACTGCAAAGGAAATCATTTGCTCCCATAACTGAGAAGAGAATTTTAAAAATAATGTCAAATAAGGAAAATACACGGTTAAAAATTCTCAAAGAATTCTTGTACCCTCAGAATACATTGCTGGACTCCTGATTTGAGACCCTTTCTCTAAAATGCGTATTATGCTTCTGTACCTTAGTAAGCAGCGTTCACTAGGGTGGTTACACAATCTTGATAACTATGAATCATTGTTAAGCAGGCTCACTGTTAACGATTCTGGTGCCCCTGCTCTGCTTGGTCCCAGATTGAGAAACACTGACTTCTGGTATCTGTTGTTCACGATTATTCCATCTCCTTCTTGGTTGTCAGCTGACATTTCTTAGGCCTGCCAGTGTGCCCACCTCCAGGGTGCTTCCTTCTGATTTATTGGTTTAATTTGAAGAGGTCTGAGGAGCCAAATCACTGGACTAGATAAGAATGTGTG
Organism: Balaenoptera physalus; assembly: GCF_965194825.1. Classification (NCBI taxonomy): domain Eukaryota; kingdom Metazoa; phylum Chordata; class Mammalia; order Artiodactyla; family Balaenopteridae; genus Balaenoptera; species Balaenoptera physalus. Next base: position 58,918,165 of record NC_138889.1, read on the forward strand.
GAAGTGGAAATCACTGCGTTAGTATTGTTTCAGCCCATACCACACCCCCAGTTTCTCTGCCTGCAGCTGGGACCTGGACAGGCAGGAGGTCCTCAGGTCTGTGGGCCAGTGCCAGCCCCCCAACTTAGGGAGAGGCCCGGTGTTCCCTGCTCTGGGTGCCCAGGGTCTCCCCATCACAGCAGCCCAGCCTGTGGGCCAGACCCCAGGCCCTCTCCCCACCCCACCTCTTCTTTGTTTTTTTTTTAAATTAATTAATTTATTTATTTTTGGTTGCGTCGGGTCTTAGTTGCGGCGTGTGGGATCTTTGTTGTGGCACACAGGCTTCTCTCTAGCTGTGGCACGCAGGCTTTCTCTTCTCTAGTTACGGCGTGCAGTTTTCTCTCTCTAGTTGTGGCGCGTGGGCTCCAGGTTGCATGGGCTCTGTAGTTTGCGGATGCAGGCTCTCTCGTTGAGGCGTGTGAGCTCAGTTGTTGTGGCGTGTGGGGCTTAGTTGCCCCATGGCATGTGGGATCTGAGTTCCCTGACCAGGGATTCAACCCGCGTCCCCTGCATTGGAAGGTGGATTCTTTACCACTGGACCACCAGGGAAGTCCTCCACCCCTTCTGTTCTTGATCCTCAAACATTTGGGGCTTTCTGCTGGACTCTCATCTCTTCTCCAGGTTTCTTTCCCTTTTCATTAGCTTTGTCGCCTGTATTCTAAGCCTGATTCTGCCACTGATTTGCTGGGCCTCAGTTTTCTCATCTGGAAAATAGGGGTGAGGGTTGAATGTGGTAGGTCTTAAGGTCCCTCCAGGCTCTGCCCTCGCCTCCTCCCGTCTCTGGCATACTCCCTTTTATTTGCCACCTCTCTTTTTGCTCCTTGTCTATTTATCATACACTATTTCCCTGTCTGCCTCTGATTCTCTTGGAGTTTCTCTCTTTCCTCTTTCTATGATTTTATTTCCCTCTCTGAACATCTACTTCCTATCTTAATTTTTCTTTCTTGAATCTCTTTCTCCCTCTCTCCCTTCCTCTGTTTCTATTGCTTCTGATTCTATGGACTCTTTTCCCTCTCTGCCCTTTTCCCTGGCTTTCTACCTCTTCCCCATCTATGACACCTGTGTTCTGAACTGTTTCTCCTTCTTACCCCATCACTACTTGATCACTGCTCCATTTAACTCCCTGACCAACATTGCTTTCTCAACCTATTCCTGGACCAGTGTTTCTGGGTCCACACCCCCTCTCTATCCCTGCCCAGAGTCCCCTTTCCTAGTCATGCCCTGGCCGGGGGCTGGGATCTGGGAGCTGATGCCACGCGGCCCCTACCAGAGCTAGGCTCCTCCCTGTAATGGAAACAGCAGCTGTGAGGCTGGCTCCAGAAAGCACATTGGGCCCAGCTGGCTGCCTCTGTCTGAAAGAAGGCTCCAAAAGTCAGACGCAGCACTCACATGGAGTGTCACGTCCTGCCACAGCCCAAACCTGGAGAGCAGGCGTCAGCTGTACAAGCAATCGCATCCCATGTTTGCATGCGTGTATGCGCACGCGCGCACACACACACACACACACACACACACACACACACAGCTGGGACATGAGCATTGGCAGTCATCTCTCATTGAGCTGGCATTCAGTTTTGCCTAAAGAGTGTTCCTCTCTTTGGAGTCTACTATGGCCTTAATTGCAAGCTTTCAGCCCTTGGAACGTTCCCCATGTAGACACAGATCAAGGCTCAGTAAGGAGAGAGAATTCTGACCCATCCATGGGTTAGGATCTGGTTTCTGTCCTATAAAACCCACAGGTTTTGCACTTTGCTGCCTGGCCCCATGCTTTCCAGAACCCCTAACAGACATTTGCTGCGCACCTCCCAACCCGTGCCAGGCGCACTTGCCACCCCACACAAACCTCACAGCAACCCCAGGAGGCAGGCACAATTGTCCCCCATTAGGCAGGTGAGGAGACAGGCTCCCAAGATCACAGGCCAGTTCAGAGGCATTTTCAGCCCAGCACAAGTCTGACCTGCCTATAGTGTCCTGTACCCACTGTGACAATCCAACGATGAAAATTTGACAGTGGGAGGAGAAGCTGAGAGATCCTGCACAAGCAGACCATTGGCAGCTGGTTCTAGTCTTAGAAAAGGCACAACAGCAAAAAAAGCTGTCAGATCTGATATCCCAGTAGGTGTCATGTTATAGCCAGTTATCTGACAGAGGCTTAGGGTCTGCATTTTGGAGGTGAGGGAACATGGCAGTGAGGTTGGGGGGCACATCACCAGTAGCACAATCTTTTTTTTGCGGGGGGGGGCACGCTACCATGCAGCATGCAGGATCTTAGTTCCCCAACCAGGGATCAAACCCACACCCCCTGCAGTGGAAGCTCGGAGTCTTAACCACTGGACCTCCAGGGAAGTCCCACAAGTAGTGCAATCTTAAAGGAAACAAGATGGCCCCAAAGGGTGGCCTCAGATGTCAGAGTGGGAAGTGGCAGGCTGCCTGTTTGGAGGTGCCAGCCGGTGGTCTGGCAGCACAGGGAGGAGCTGCCTCCCGTCCCGACTCACTGCCAGGGCCCTCGACATGGAGCCAGCGTGGGTGTCCCAGGTCTCCACGCCCTGGTGTCACCTCACGCATTCAGCCCTGCTCTCAGAACGTGGCTAGCTCTGCAGAACCGTGCTGGGCCAGAGCTTTCTGGGGTCCTGGGGCCAGAGCTTTCTGGGGTCCTGGGGCCACGGAGAAGAATTGGACAGGACTTGAGGCTGCAAACTCTTAGCCTCATGCCCTCCAGGGCGCTGCCACGGGCCCCCCTGACAAGTGTGGCTCACTTTCTCATCAGGCTGCTGCTCACGGTTTTCTGGATTCTCCCATCTACTTCTTACTATTTGCTGCTGGCTCCTTGTCAGTTGACACGTCTCTGCCAGCTTGCCCTCTGTTGCCTCTGTCCTGCTCAATCATTTTGCTGGAGATTGGGGTCCAGCACATGCATGAAGAGGGGAGGGGCTGAGATTCACCAGACCACAGGATCCATGCCAAAGAAGGTTGCTTCCACCTCCTTTTGTGCCTCCACTTGTTACTGAACAAACGCAAGTTTATGTACCTGAAGCACAGTGAGGCCAAACAGACCTAAACGTCAGAGTTTGGAGCAGGGAAAGGTTTATTGCAGGGCCATGCAAGGAGAACGGGTCAGTCATGCCCCCCAAACACTGAACTCGCTGAAGGGTTTCAGCAAAGCATTTTTAAAGGCAAGGTGAGGGAGGGGCGTGGCTTGTTCTTAAAAACTTCTTGATGTCAGAATCCTTTGTTCTTGCAGCTGTCCATACAGGTCAGGTCACGATGTTCCTATAAACCTCCAAGAAGACAAATATTATTTTTTATCTCTGTATGAATGGGAAAGTGTTATACCTTTAAAGGTCAGAGCCTTGAGAACGGGTTATCCTGTACATTTCAGGCTATTGGCAACAGTCTTAACTTGAAGCAAAAGCAGTAGAATACAAAGGTTAAAGTAAAAGAAACAGATCTAATATGGAGTCAGATTTGTTCTTCCCTATAACACACCCTCCACTAGGTGGCAATCCTCTGCCTCTCCCACTAGGTTACAGCAGGGGCCTTGGCTTAGAAACCCAGTCTCCTTGGTACCAAAGACAGAGCTGGCGTAGAATAAGGGCTCAGAAAAGGTTGAAGTCGGATGAAGGGGTGAATCGCAACAAGCTGGACTCATGGATGGGAGGAGCTTTATGAAGAATGAAGGCAAAGATCCTGCTCAAGCCAGGACAGGGAGTGAGGTCACATGCTGCTGGTGGAAGAGGCAGACCCTCAGGTGGCAGAGCCTGTCACTCACCATGGTGAGCAGCTTTGGGGGCTGCAGAAGCAGGTTTAGACCGGGGTGGGTATGGTCCCACTCAAGTCTACACTGGCCTGCAGCACCTTGGCAGGTTTTAGGCGCTGGCTTATGAGGAGGAAAAGGGCAAATAGAGCACCGCCACTTTTCCTTTGGGTCCTCTCCCAGTCTCAGGGAAGCCCTGCTCTCTACAAGCCACTTGCTAAAACAGGAGCGCTGCAGTGTGGACCATATTCCTACTCAGGATCAGGGCCAGGGGACCAGCTTATGATCCAAAGCCTGCTCTCTCTTTTGTGTTCGGGGCAGGACTCTCCACTTGCTCCAGGGAAACACGACTTTGGTTTTCTGTTCATTTTTTGAAGGTCTTGGCTTTCTGCAGGTTGCTGCTAGTCGACAAGCTCATTCCAAGGCAATTCAAGCCAGGCCTGGTCCTTGCGATAAATCCCTGGCAGGGACCACGAGTGACAACACGTAAAATAAATGCCTAGGGAAAAACTCAGCCTTCTGAAACAGATGGCAAATTTACACCCAGCCTCCTGAGGAGATGCAAGTCGAGTTCCACATTAAAATGTTAATTTCCCACTTTACAGAAGTGTACCTGGAGCTCCTGTGCGGGCTGTTAAGTGGTTATTTGGTATCCACCCCAGGTGGCAGGATGAGTTCACTTAACTCAGCCTTTGTCTCCAAGATCCTTCCTCAGCCTCAGAGCAGTTTCCACCCCTAAAATTTCCACACTCACCTGGAACTGTCTCCATTGCCCCAAACCACTTTGATCCTAATAGAATTTTCTCTATTCACTTAGAAATCTCGTCAGGATCCTTGGAGCCCGTCTTTACTTCCCATCTTGTCCTTGCTTGGTGGCCTCGGGTAAGTCAAACCACCACTCTGAACCGTGACTACCTCACTTGCAATTGTTGAGGGCGTCCGGCATACTGAGTGCTCTCTAGTGTATCTCATTTAATCCTCACGACAAACCTAAAAGGTACACTTATTTCCCCATTTTACAAAGGGAAACAGGGCTCTGGTGTGTGAAGTGTTCTCCCTGAGGCCGCTGTTACTGGAGGCAGGCGTGAGGGTCTGTCTCTAAGCCTGTGCTCTTTACGTCTCACCCCGTGCCGCGTGGTCTCTGACCTGGTTTTCTGTGTATCTATCCTTTCACCTGCCAGAGTTGCCAGAAAGCTACAGACCAGGACCAGGGCTGGCTACAGTGCCCTCCTGGAGGAGGCTTTTTCCTACCAGGAAATTCTAGTCTAGGCTAATTATTGGAGCCTTGGTGCCCTCTGCTGGATAAAGGCTAAAAGACCAGCTAGCGTCCACCCTGGTACAACAACATCTTTTTCAAAAGAGCATTTTTTTTCATCCATCCATCCATCCATCCACCCATCTTCCATCCATCTCAGTTTCACTGTTGTCTGGAGGCACCACCCTCATTCTCTGGGGCTCCTGTTCTGCACCAGGGCTCAGCGACACAGAGAGGGAAAGAAGGTAGCCCTGCATCTGTGTCCCCCTTTCCTGTTTGCAGAGTGCCTCCACCTCATTGTACCCTTTGTCCCCACAGCAACCCTAAGGGCCGTTAAAATCTCCATTTAACTGGCGAGGAAAGCGAGACCCAGAGAGGCCAGGCAGCACAGTGCAGTAGAAACAGTTTTGGGGACAAAGACAGGTTACAAATCAGGGCTCTGTCACTTACTAATTCTGCCACCTCGGGAAAGTTTATTAAGCTTTAGGAACCTCAATCCCTCATCTGTAAAGTTAACTCGCCCAATTGATATTTAATGTGCACATGCTCTGTGCCAGGCTCGGCTTTGGGGCTACAGCAATGAATAGGACTGAACAGGTGCTTGCCCCTTCAAGCCTTGCTCTGTGAAGGTTATAATGAGGCTTAAATGAGGTGAGAATATACCACAGCGCCACCTTAGTGCCATTTATGTCATGTCATGTTATTACCTATGTGAGGAACATGAAAGGATTTGGAGATGCTTTCCTGGGAAAAGAAAAAATGAGGGAAAGCTTGGCATTATGTTAAAAAAATAAAAGCAGCACATACTGGGGTTGAGGTCATGGGCTCTGGAGCTCGACTTCCTGGTTCTAAATCCCAGCTCTTCCCCTCAAGAGCTTTGTGATCTGCAGCAGCAAAATGGAGACAGTAAATTCAGCACAGACTTATTGTATATCTAATAAGTGCCAGGCAGGGTCTTAAGGCCCCAGAAATGAACAAGACAGGGAAGGCCTGTCCTATCTCATAGGAGTGTGATGATGAAATGAATCATTACATGGGAAACACCTATAATGGTCCTAAACATAATGTGTTTGCTATTATGACTATCTTGACTATCTTGGCTGTTGCAAAGGCTCTATGGATGGTATTTACTGGTACTTTGTGTTTGATGATGCCTCTTGACCATCTGGGGCTGATGACAGCCAGAGGGTACAGGCTTGCCCTGCTGGCAGAGAGTATAAAACAAGGACCAGGATGTAGAGGTCAGAGGACACAGGTTTCTCAACGCAACAGGGCAGAAGCATTAACAGCTGACTGGCTCACAGCAGGGCAGTGGCCCAGGGAATAGTGAGTGGCCAGTAACCAGTGGATATGAGCAAGTGTGGGTGGAGATACACAGAGTTCTTGTCCTGTCTGAGAGGTGTCCCTGAGGCCACTTAAGGCTCCTTCATCAGCTAAGGACTTCCATTTTTCTGGGGGACAGATGGAGTGGACTCTAGAACCCCTGGAGAGATCCTGGATTCTGGTTAGTTTGGGCCAATGAGAAGCCCTAGCAGCAAGGGTAAGAGACATGGGATTGGGTTTCTACTTCCCTTGATTCTTCCCTGTGGGGACATCATAGTCTGGATGTGTCCTTTCACCTTTCGAGGCAGCCAACTGTCTTCCGGGCTCCAGAAAACTCCTTCCCCTCATCCCTTTGGACCCGGAGAGGCAATAGTTCTGCTACCATTAGTCTCAAGTTACTGCAATATTCTTTAGAAACCCCTGCTCCCACCTTTATAATAGGCCTTTGTAAACAAGCCCTTCTAGAATTACCCTAATTTGAGTCTGCCCTCAGTTTCCTGCTAGGACTCTGTCTAGTGCCAAGAGTGGCCTTAGGAACTAGATTCTCCAAATAGGATTCTGGAATTGGATTGGTCCTGTATCTGAGCAACATGGGGATAATCTCCTGCTGGGGGAAATAGGATGCAAGTAATTCATGACGTCTGGTAGTAACACAGTTACTCAAATGATCATGGGTAGTAGCATGGGATGCAGTGCAGGTTGGAAGGCTAGACTTTGGCATATCAAGTGGCTGTGGCACTTTGCCCTGTGGCAACAATACTGGTTATAAAGACAGTGGAGGGACTTCCCTGGTGGTGCAGTGGTTAAGAATCCACCTGCCAATGCAGGGGACACGGGTTCGAGCCCTGGTCCAGGAAGATTCCCACATGCTGCGAATCAACTAAGCCCACGTGCTGCAACTACTGAGCCCACGCTCTAGAGCCCGAGAGCCACAACTACTGAGCCCGCGTGCCACAACTACCGAAGCCCGTGCACCTAGAGCCCGTGCTCCGCAACAAGAGAAGCCACTGCAATGAGAAGCCCGCGCACTGCAAGGAAGAGTCGCCCCTGCTCTTCTCCGCAACTAGAGAAAGCCTGTGTGCAGCAATGAAGACCCAACACAGCCAAAAATAAATTTATTAAAAAAAAACCATCTTCCAAGATCATGGGCATTTATGAAGTTAAAAAAAAAACCAGACAGTAGAGGAACATGGCTTCTTCCTACAGCCCAAGAGATCATATATATATATATATATATATATATATATATATATATATATAGAAAATAAATAGAAAATTATGACCATAAAATTGAGAACGTGTGTGAACAACAGAAGGTTTCCATGAGAGCTTGAAGGAGTCCCTCATGTCTGTGGGTGCAAGGAGGGTATAACCGAGGACCAAACCCAGGGTCTGACGGTAAAGGTTGCAGAGTTGCAACACCTCCACCCCAGGTCTCTTATATTGAAGGAGGAGTGCTAATAGGAAAGGACTGGGACCCCAGGACTTGGGGTGGAGACATCTGGGGAGAAATGGATGGGGCTGAGAATTCTGATCTGCAAATTCCCCTAAATCCCCTTCATCAGCGGAAGCAGCCCCTCCCTACCTAAGTGCACTTCCTTATCTGCATAAAAACCTTTCAGTGGTCGATGGGGAGCAGTAATTCTATAAGCTGATACCTGTGCTCCTCAGAACGCCCTCATCGTCCTCATTGCCTCCAAGCCCAGGACCAGCACTCAGCCCCAGCATAGCCTGGAGGAGAAGTGCAAATTAGTAACCTCAGATACTCAGAAGTTGACCAAGGAACTGATATGTAATCAAAAAGGTAAACTTGGCAGATAGTAGGTTTATTACTCCCACGTGGTCTTGCTACATCTAATAAATCTTAAATTTGACGAAAACAAAAACAAAGACAAAAACAAAAACCAAAAAACCCCTGCACTGTGAGAAGATAGTCTAGACAGTGAAATACTTATAAGACTCTGTCAATCTGTATAAGCAGGAGCCTGTGGGAGTGGATTACGAGGGTGTTAGACCAAGGGGAAGAATTATAAGAATTGATTGTGCCAAATTCACTGACATGGGTGCCCTAGCCTAGGATGTGGAATTTAATATTTTGACTTGATCACCCAGGAGTGGCTTTTTTTTTTTAATTTATTTTTTACCGGAGTATAATTGCTTTACAATGTTGTGTTAGTTTCTGCTGTACAATGAAGTGAATCAGCTATATGTATACCTATATCCACTGCCTCTTGGACCTCCCTCCCACTCCCCCCCATCCCCTCATCTAGGTCGTCACAGAGCACGGAGCTGAGCTTCCTGTGCTTTATAGCATGTTCCTGCTAGCTATTTTACGCATGGTAGTGTATATATGTCAATCTTAATCTCCCAAATCGTCCCACCCTCCCCTTCCCCTTCTGTGTCCACATGTCCATTCTCTACGTCTGTGTCTCTATTCCTGCCCTGGAAATAGGTTCATCTGTACCATTTTTCTAGATTCCACATATATGTGTTAATATGCGATATTTGTTTTTCTCTTTCTGGCTTACTTCACTCTGTATGACAGACTCTAGGTCCATCCACATCTCTACAAATGACCCAATTTCATTCCTTTTTATGGCTGAGTAATATTCCATTGTATATAGGTACCACATCTTCTTTATCCATTCATCTGTCATTGGACATTTAGGTTGTTCACATGTCTTGGATATAATAATCTGATTAATTGAAGCTTGGACACAGTGATGGCCTTACTGAACAATGTTGAAATTCCAGAACTTCCTTGGAACACTGTGTAGGAAAGTCTGAAGGCTCAGGAGAGTGGGCACGTTGGAGTGGATCTATTATATGCAACCTGCTCGCAACCCTAGGAGAAGCTGGAGGACGCTCCCTTCACCCAAGCATTAAGGAATGCATTCACGGGGCTGGGAGACCTCCCCATCCTTGAGGAACTCTATGGTAGTTGTCCTTTGTAGGCCAGAGATGGCCATGGGGGGTGTTGTAATGGAAGCTCCTTGATCTCAGTGTGAATAATGGGAAGCCAGGTAGATGGCAGCACTTAACCATCAGAAACAGTGGTTTCTGGGACTCCAGGAGGAAAAAAGAATGGGCGAGAACTAAGAAACCAGCATTATTGAGCATTCACTATGTACAGCCCGGAGAGGTTGTATAGGGTATGTACAATCCCTAGCACATAGTACAAACTTCCTGTATTTAGTAAAGGTTAATTTCACCTTAGTAGGAGAGAGCAGGTGGCAGAGGAAGGGCTGAAAATCCATTGGGTTCTGGCGTCTATCTCCACATAAGGGTCCACATCAAAAGAGAAGACAGAAAAACCGCTGTTATAATTCCCAAAGAATCAATGTGGTGTGATGAGCAGAAGCTCCGCCACTTACTAGCTCTGTGCCCTTTGTCAAATTACCTAACCTCTTTGAGCTGTACTTTCCTCATATATAAAGTGGGAATAATAATGACAGTACCTTTCTCAGTGGGTTGTATAAATAGTGCCCAGCACAGGGCTTGACACGTAGTGGACGCTCAGTAATGCTGGTTTCTTCAGTGCTCGCCCATTCTTTTTTCCTCCTGGGAGTCCCAGCCAGGTGTGGAGCTGTCCGTAGTGCTGAAGACATCCTCCTTCCCTTCCTGCCTCCTTCCCTCAGTTCCTCTCTCCTTCATTCCCTCCTTCTCATCTGTGCTTGGCTCCCCAGAGCCCTAGGGTCTGAACAGATGGAATTTTCCAAACGGTTTCTTCAGGCCCCTATGGAGGACAGGGGCGAACGGCCCATATACAAGGCCATCCCTCAGCAGAAGTCTTGGGAAGCTGGCAGGCAGCCGGAGTGGTGACTGTGGGACTGTGCGGGCTGTGGTGGGAACGGGGGCTCCCCAGGACAGAGCCCGCTTGGAGAGTCTGACATCCGAGGACCCTCATGCAGGAATCTCAGGATCTGCCGAGAGGCGGTCAATCAGCTCCAACAGCACAGCGTGGCAGGTGGGTCTTTGGGGAGCTTGCCCTGAAGGAGGCAAGAAGGACCAGGTTGGGGCGCAAGAGAGTGACCCTTGGATACAGGGCTTGAAGGGGCCCTGGCTCTGACAGGAGTCCCCCATCCTCCTTCCCTGGAATATTTGGGTCATTTGTTTGTTAATGTAACTAAAGGCATCTTCATCTTTTTGCGTTATGGTAGTACGGAGGTGACTAGCTTCATGAACTTGGCTCCATGAGCCAAGCTATCTGTAGCTGGTCCTCAGTGTCCATCCACTTGAGTCTAAAGCTACAAACGGTCCCTCCCTAGGAGGGTGGCACCTGAACCCCTTGTGCCAGAGGTGGGAGCACTTGCAGCTCACACACTCCTGGGGGAAGGGTTAGGAGAGGGGACGTGGCCAGCTGCAGAGACAAAGATCACCTGTTTGCTAATTTTTGTTGACAGGTAGAATATTGGAGATGAAGGATCTTTGGAGACCCTAAACACATAAACTAAGCCCTCCCTGTCCAGATGGCACCGAAAAGGGTGTGAACACTGTCTCACAAGTCAGAGGTGGAGGCGGGGCTAAAGGTGGCTCCTGCCCTGGCCAGAGGCTGCCCTCGCTAAGGGCCTGAGTCTTCTGTGACCCCTTGCAGGCCATCGGCTGCAGAATTCCTGGGACACTGAGCATGGCCAGCAGGACTGAGGGACCAGGGGAGCCTCCTGCTGCTTTGTGGGATGGAGGGAAGTCCACACCCCTTTCTGTACCCGTTTCCCCATCTGTACACAGAGGAGTTGGCTCAGATGCTTAGATCTCCAGGATCCTTCAGCTCTGATGTTCTAGGTGTTCAATAAAAGAGGTGATTTTTGTCTTTGGCTGGGAGGTGGAAAGTCAGGCTCAGGACCAACTCAGCCCTAACTTTTGGTGAGACCCCAGACAAGTCACTGCCCTGCCCAGAGTCAGTTTCTTCCTCTGGAAAAGAGGATAAGAGGTCTCTCCTCAGGGTCTCCAGGAGCACCAGGCAAAGGAGTGGATCACAGGTGCTTTGGGAAGTACAGATTGAGGGGAGAGGTGTCTGTCATTAATATCAGCCGTATATGCCTATGTTCCCAACCAGAAATGATTAGCTCTTTGTGAGCCCAGAACAAACCCAGCTGCTCTGAGGGGTTCATCCCTTGGGGTAGGATGTTAGGAGACCACTTAGAGCATCACAGCGGAAGAGGAGGGAGTGTACAGAGGGTCCCTCAGAGACTGGTAGAAGAGCAGCCCTCCCCAAGACCCTGGCCTCTGAGCTGGGAGAAACATAGCATCACAGGTTGGAAGGGCTCAGGTCTGGCCAGCCCTGCTTCTTCTACAGATGGGGAGGCTGAGGCCTTGAATGGGGCAGGGGCAGGACTGGGGCTGAAGCTCAGGCCTCCACCTCTCTGTCCAGCTTTCTTTACACCTCAGTACACCTGCCTCTCCTCAAAGATGCAAAGATGGTGATGATGGTGACGGTGATGTTGATAACTATTCTGTTTAATAAGTGCCTAGTTAGTTCCCTACTCACCACAACGACTATCCCCACTGTAAACACGCTACACATTTTAGTCTTCACCACAGCTCTGCCCAGGTAGCTATTGTCATCTCCATTTTACAGATGAGGAAACTGAGGTTCAGAGAAGTTAAATGTCTTGCCCAAGGTCAGGGGCTAGTAAGTGATAAAATCAGGATTTATTCCTCTGTGTGATGCCAAGGCCCTTCTCATTCCTCTGCACTGAACATAACTTCTAGGAGCTACTCTGCACAGACCACTGTAGTTGGCATTGGGAGGGCATCCTCTTACTCTCCTGATCTACACTCCAAGTGTAGGTGGTTCAGACTCTGGGAAACCCTCCGTGAGCCCTCCTCCCGGGGCCCTCAGAGCCTCACCACTGGTCCTGCCACTGCCCGCACTCGGGATCCGCTCTTCTCTTGGCTGGGACTTGCCTCTCTACCAGCTTGGCAGTTTCTTAAGGGTGAGTTTGGATCTTCTGCCTTCCTGGGGTGCCCCCAGTGGAAGGCTGTTGGCTGCATAAATAGTGTGGTTGGAAGATGGATGAGTCCTGTGGGTGAGGCATGAGCAAACGCAGGGTGCAGGCAGAGGCCAGGCAGGAGTTGCAGGATGGGCATGAGGGTCTTGCAACTGTAAGATGGAGTGGGGATGCCCCAGTCCAAATGTCAAGGAGGCCCCGTGTGGGGTGGGACATGAGCTGAACAGATTTGTCCAAATCCTGTCTCTGCCAGCTCCATTCAGTTTCCTGTAGTTTCCTCATCTGTACAGTGGGGATAGAAGGACCTTTGTTTGAACAGGGCTGTGAGGGGGATCGGAGATGGGGTTGTGCACAAGCACTGTAAACCCTTGAGCCGCAAGCACAGAACAGGGGAGCTACCCCTACCCAGGCGCTGCTTGTGCTTTGGGGCCCGCAGAGTCTGGCAGATTTAAATGCTGTGAATGGTGCTGGGCTTGAGGGTCAGAAGCAGAGGAGGCTCAGAGGGAGAACCTGGCCCACTCTGGAAGATGAGTGAAGAAAGAAATAATAACAATAGGTTGAAAGAGGTAAGGTTTGTTGAACATATGAGCACCAGGGACTGCTAAGTGCTTCACATCGTGTCATTTAATCATCATGATAACTCCATAAAGTAGGTTTCATTATCCACATTTTACAGAAGAGAAAAATGAAGCTCAGAAACTTCAGAGATTGGTCTAGAGCCACAAGGATGGGAAGCAGTGAGCCGGGTCTGGCCAGCTCTCACTCTGGAGCCCACGCCGAGCCACTGAGCTCCAGCCCAGGACCGTGCGTGGGTATCTCGGGGCTGTGAGCCAGTCCTGCGGAGGAGGTTAGGCCCCAGAGCTGGGGGTCTTCCGATATCATGGGTCCAAATCTCTCATTTTACCAATGAGGAGACTGAGGTTCTGGGGGCAGGAGGGGTGTCTGCCTCAAAATCATGCAGGAAGCACAGGCAGAAAATGCTAGAAAGCAAACCTCATCTTTATCCCTCTTTCCAAGGACTGCAGGAGGGCTTGTAGCCTGAAGGGCGGTCCTGGAAGCTGCTGCATAGGAAGGCCTGCCAACCCTGCCAGGGCCCGTGAGGATCTACTCTCAGCCATCCAAGGATAGCCCCTTTCCTGCCACTTCTCTCTGTGCTGCTTTGGGGCACTCTCCTGTGGGCTGGCTGGACCTTCACCCTGGGGGTGCTGGGTCCCTGGGACTGTGACCCCATCTTTGCTCAGGCCTTCCCCAGTGTGGCTGCCCAGCTGGCTGTGAACCAAGCCAACCAGGATTCCTCACTGGCGCTGGGCTCACAGCTGACTTCCGTGGTTCTTCCCACGGGCTGTGACACCTCTAGTGCCCTGGCCACATTCCTGGCCCATAAGAACACCATAGCTGTTTTTGTGGGCCCTGTCAATCCTGGTTACTGCCCAGCGGCAGCCCTGCTGGCCCAAGGCTGGGGAAAGACCCTTTTCTCCTGGGTGTGTGGGGTTCCAGAGGGAGGAGGTGTGCTGGTGCCCGCCTTGCCTTCGACTGCCCACGTGCTGCTGTCCGTCATGAGACACTTTGGCTGGGCTCACGTGGCCATTGTGTCCTCCCACCAGGACATCTGGTTGGCTACTGCCCGGCAGGTGGCCATGACTCTCAGGGCATACGGGCTGCCTGTGGGGCTGGTGACCTCTCTGGGACCCGGGGAGCAGGGGGCCACAGAGGTCCTGAAGCAGCTCTGCAACGTGGATGGCCTGAAAAGTAAGTGTATGGGGGTGTTTCCTCCTTTGAGCAGCCGGGACTTCATATGGCTGCTGATGGGGAGTTTTCTTATATCAGACACTGGGCTGAGCACTTGACAACAGGCCCACATTTAACCCCACAGCAGCCCTGTGAGCTAGTTCTGCTGAGGTCTGCATTTTGCAGCTCAGAGAAGGTAAGTAGCATGCCCAAGTCACACAGCTGGCAAGCAATACAGCTGGATTTTGAGCTCTGATGCATGTGTTAATTGTGAAGTGGGAGCCAAGGGCTTTCTTGGTTCTTGCCTGGTAGAGTGAAGAAAAGGAGAGTGTAGCAGGACCTGAGTCCCAGGAAAGCTGTTAGAGCCATTCTTAGTTTCTTGAAGTTAGAGTCAGATCCTTCATGGATTTGTTGATCGATGGAATGCTTCCTGTATTTATTAAGCCCCTGCTGTGCTGGATGCTGGGTTATCTGGTGAACAGGACAGACAGAGTGGTTGGTCTCTAGTGGACGACCAAGTGATGGAGAGACAAGTGTATAAGCAGGTTATGACAGAGAGGTCAAGGTCACCCCAGGGAGTGGAGGCCAGGAGAACAAGAGCAGGCATTGGTCCAGGCCTTGGGGGATCTGAGGAGGCTTCTTGGAGGAGGTGGCACTTGGCCTGTCTTTAAGGAATTAGTTAGGCAGGGAGAGTCATGGTGGGTTGGGGTGTAGAAAAGAGGTAGCACCTGGAAGACAGAAGAGACCTTAGCGTTCATCTGGACTGAAGCTTTTTCAAACTGTGGGTCATGGCCCTTTTAGGTCAAGAAACCAATTTAGTGACTCAAGACTAGCATTGCAAAAAAAAAAAAAGAAAGAAAGAAAGGAAGAGGCTGGACTAGAAAGAGAGAGAGAAGAATGGAACTGAGTAGGATAGAATAAAAATGGTGAATGTGAGCGTGGAGGGCAGGCAGCTAGGAAGGTATCATTCTGTGAAACTTCCAGTTTTGCATGTGTACTCCTTTTATATACTCAGCTTTGCTAGCCCACCAAGGTAAAATGTGTTTCTTACTGCGGCACTGGCAACAGTTTGAGAATCACTGAGACCAACCGCTGTGCTCTGTCTTTGAGGGAATTGAGGCTGGTACCGGTGAGGAAGGCTGGGGCGGGCAGCCTCTGAGCTCACGTGGCCTGTAGTGAGTTAGAGCCGAGCGGAGGGTGAGGCCTGGCCCAGGTGTGCCCGCCGCCCCTCAGGACGGGCGCCTCACTTCTCTGAGTCCAGTTTGCCAGCAGGGGAAATGGGGATAACGAGACCCACTTCACAGGGTCGAGTGTTTTGTACACGCTTCATTCAAACACGGTCACTGAGCTCTGCTCTGTGCCTGACGCTGGCTGAGCTCTGGGGACACAGAGAGGAACTGGCTGGGCTCCAGCAGAGAGGAGCTTGAGGCTGGTGGGAGACAGATGTGGATACGGGGAACCGAGGAGCCCAGAGGCTGGGGGAGCTGATCTGCATGGGTGTGGGTGTGGGCAGGGCTTTGCCGAGGAGGCGACATCAGGGCAGAGTCTGAAAATGAGAAGTGATGGCAGATGGAAATGAGGGGAAGGCATTGCAGGCACAGGGGTCAGCTAGAGCAAAGGAATGGAGGTAGCATGTTAGCGGGGCTAGGAGAATGAACACTTCACTTCTGTGTGGCAGTGAGAGGGAAACCTCACCAGACGCCTGCTCCACCCCTCTTGCAGGGGGTTGAGTTCTGGCCATGGTGCTGGCTTTCAGAAGCCAGAAGGCAGAGTGGTTAGGGGCACATTCTCTGGGATCAGATCACCAAGATCCCACTCCTGGCCCCATTTCCTACCAGCTGTGTGACCTCAGGCAAGTCACTTAACCTCTCTGTGCTATAGTTTCTTCGTCAATGACATGAGGTTAATGAAAGCCCCAACTTCACGGGGTTGTGAAGATGAGATGGACTACAGTAAGTCCCCTACATATGAATGAGTTCTGTTCTGAGAGCGCGTTCATAAGTCCAAGTTGTTCGTAAGTCCAATGAAGTTAGCCTAGATACCCAACTAACACAATCGGCCATGTAGTACTGTACTATAATAGGTTTATAATACTTTTCACACAAATAATACATAAAAAACAAACACAAAAAATAAAGAAAATATTTTTAATCTTACAGTACAGTGCCTTGAAAAGTACAGTTTACACTATAACAGCTGGCACACAGGGGCTGGCATCAAGTGAACAAGCAAGAAGAGTCACTGACTGGAGGAGCGAGAGGAGGTGGGAGATGGTAGAGCTGAGGGATCATCGGCAATAGGAGATGGAGGGCAAGCTGCAATTTCACTCATGCCTGAGGTAGATGGAACGCATGTTCGCATCTTTGAAAGTTCGCAACTTGAAGGTTGGTATGTAGGGGACTTACTGTATTGCAGGTAAAGGGCTTGGAACAGTGCCCTGCACACAGTGAGCACTGCTTTTAATCAATGTGGGCTTTTATCTTTTAACCGCTCCCGTTGTGTGGGTTAGCTCCCCCTTGTGGCCAAATGGAGACCAGCGCCTCTGAGTCCTTGAAAGAGAAAGGGGCATTTTGGCAGAAGCTGGAACAGAAGCCAGGCAGAGGAGATGGGACCAAGATAGCCCCGGTTCTGTGTCCACTCAGTCCTAGTGGGTCTTTCTCTCAGGGCCCTCCCCACTATTTTGGGGGCAGGGAGGGGTGGCTCCCGCCCATGGTCCATATAGCTTGGCCCCCCCAGGGGTCAGCAGAGTCTGGGGCTCCTGGTTCTGGCTTCTACATGACCAGGAGTCCTCAGGCCCCCTATTCCTGGGTAGGACTTCCTCCTCAGCAAGGAAACCCTTGGCCTTCCTTGATGGCTCCATATTCCTGGATTTTCTGGAGAAAGGGATTGCAGTAGGAACCTGGGCCTCAGCCAAAACAAGTGGTGACCCTTTTTTGACTGGGGTTGCAGCCCTGGTCAGGGACTCAAGATGCAGAGGACTTTTACCTTGGGCAGATGCGTGGGACCCTTACCTTGGGCAGGATTCTCTTCTGTCCTGGGTGCCTGGGGATGAAATCAGCTGCCTTATTATCATGGGCTGGTTTCTTTTACGAAGGCAAAGGGGAATGCATTCATGTCTGCTTAGACCTGGAGGATGCCACCCAGAGCCACAGTTGAGATTGCAAGCCAATGATAAATGGATAAACAAAATGTTTGTACAGTGGAATATTGTGCAACCATAAAAATGAACGGAATACTGATACAGGTTACTATATATGGATGAGCCTGGAAAACATGGCAAGTGAAAGTAGCCGGACATAGAAGGCTGCATATTGTACAATCCATTTATATGAAATGTCCAGAAGAGGCATATCCATAGAGACAGAAAGTAGATTAGTGGTTGACTGGGGTTAGGAGGAGAGAGAAATAGGGTGTGACACGTATTGGGTACAGGATTTCTTTTGGGGGTGATGAAAATGTTCTAGAATTAAATAGTGATGGTGGTTTCATAACCTTGTATATAAAACTACTGAGTTATACACTTTTTAAATGGTGAATTTTATGATATATGAATTGTCTAAAATTTTTTTAAAATGTTAAAAAATAAAAAGATTACAAGCTGGGAGCCAGCCTGCCCGGGTTCCGATGCTGGCTCTACGTCCCTGACAGCTATGTATCCTGGGGCAACTCCTTAACCGCTCTGTGCCTTGGTTTCCTCATCTGAAAGGAGAGCTAATGGTGAGCATACTTTTTCGTACTGCTGTTAACTGAATGACTAAATGTTTGTTAAAATACTTTAGGACAACACACAGCATGCTGTCAATAAATATTAGCAATTGTCCGAGCCAGTGGGGCAGAGGGAGGGTGGAAATTGGTCAGAATTATTCGGCGGGAAGGTTGGAAGGGACATATTAATACAAATGTATCCTCAGCTGAGGGGATTTTTTTTTTTCACCAGGTCAAACCCAGATTTGTCAGGGGGAGCAGATAAAGGGGAAATTCCACCTTTCTCCAGACTGAGGGGGAGGGGAGGGGCCTGGGGAGGGGCAGCAGAGGGGGAGGAGGGGACCTGAGCTGCTCTCCAGGGCCACAAAGTTCTGGGCTTTGGGGAAGGCATGGAAGGTGAGCTGCCGCCTCTCCCCCAGTCGCGGTGCTGTGCACGCGCTTGGCGCTCCTGGGCGGCTCTGAGCAGCCCGCCCTGCTGAGCTGGGCAGGGGCCCAGGGCCTGGCAGATGGGAGGCTGGCCTTCCTGCCCTACGACACGCTGCTCTTCACCTTGCCCTACTGCAACCGCTCCTACCCGGCCCCGGGCGACGGCAGGCACCTGCAGGAGGCCTGTGGTGCGGTGCTGTCAGCCTGGAGTCCGGCCTCAGACACAAGGACTTCGAAGCTGCCGGGGCCGCAGAGAGGCGGCTGCCCACCTGGAGCCGGAGCAGGGAGGTCGGTGCAGACCTTCGCGGGGCCCGGGGCGCGGGGCCACGGACAGGTGTGCACGCCCCTCACCCACTCTGGGCCTTCCTGGCCTCGGGCAGTCACCCCCTGGACAGCCGTCCTGCCTCTGCTGGGGGTACATGACCTGTCCCTTATTGGACAAAGTGTCTCTCTGCCCAGTCCCTGGGTGTACTGTCTGTCTGTCTCTTTCTGTCTCTTATAGGTGTGTGTGTGTGTGTCTGTCTGTCTGTCCATCTCACTTCTTTCTCATGTCTCTCACTGTCTTGGCCACTTTGTCAATTCTTCTCTTGTGTCTCTCCTGCCTCCATTTCTCTATCTCTGACTCAGTTCCTCTAATTCTCATCTCCGGCGCAGCTGCTCTTCCTCTTGCACACATTCTTCCTCTCCTTTCTCCACATCTCTCTAGCACATTGTGAAGATGAGAAAGAGAGAGCAATGGAAGTTTGGTAGAGCAGGAAGGTTTTCTGAAGTCACTGCTGTGGATCTGAAGAGTGTGGGTGGCTGGGATGCGGCTGCCGGCTCAGTTTTGGCTTATAGGACTCAGCTGCCTGAGTCTCTCCTGGGATGTCTGCTTCTTGGTGATAAGAAGACCATAGTGTCCGGAGGTGGTGACAGGGATGTGGATGACGATGGAGGGTCATTCGATCAGTCACTCATCTGACACATGTGGGTTGAGTCCCTCTCATGTGGCACTGTTCGAGGCATCAGGGACGTGGTGATGGGTAAGACAGACTTGGCCTTCAAGAAGCATCCATTCTGTTAGGGCAAGACAGACAATAACCAAGCAACCCAATAACCAAATTTAAATAGTGATTGTGTCGCCAAGAAAATAAAACAGGATAAAGTGACAGAGAGGGGCTGGGATGGAGTAGTGGGCAACAAGAGACAGGATAGGCAGAGAATGGAGGAGGTGGCACTTGAACTGAGCTCTAAATGATAAGGAGGCGGCCAGGCGAAGATCTGGATGAAGAGCCACCAAGCAGGGGAAAGAGCAAGTGCAAAGGCCCCGAGGCAGAGTGAGCGTCAATGGCCAGAGGAACAGGAGGAAAGGGAGTGTGGAACGGCAGGACCGTCATGAGTGATGGGGAAAGGGATCTGAGATGAGCTTGGGGCCTGATCACGTGAGGCTTTGTCAGCCAGGTAAGGAGTCTGATCTTACAGATGAAATGGAAAACCATCAGCGAGGTTTAAGTAAGAAAAGATTTATGTCTTTTAAAAACATGGTTTGGTTGCTTTTGGGGGAATGGTCTGAAGAGGACCAGATGAAGCAATAAGGCCCTTAGGAGGCTCCTGTGTGGTTCAGGTGAGCAGTGACGGGGGCTGGGACCCAAGTGACAGTAGTAGATGTGGCGAAAGGTCAGTTAGATTGGGAACAAATTCTGGTATAAAACCAAAAAGATTTGATGATGAACTGGAAGAGAGAAATAGAGAAGTTGGGGGCTTCCCTGGTGGTGCATTGGTTGAGAGTCTGCCTGCTAATGCAGGGGACACGGGTTCGAGCCCTGGTCTGGGAAGATCCCACATGCCGCAGAGCAACTAGGCCCGTGGGCCACAACTACTGAGCCTGCGCATCTGGAGCCTGTGCTCCGCAACAAGAGAGGCCGCAATAGTGAGAGGCCCGCGCACCGCGATGAAGAGTGGCCCCCACTTGCCACAACTGGAGAAAGCCCTCGCACAAAAACGGAGACCCAACACAGCCAAAAATAAATAAATAAATTAATTAATTTTAAAAAAATGTTTAAAAAAAATGGTAAAAGAGAAGTTGGGAATCAAGCCTAGGCTTGAGAAACTGGGCATGTGGTAGTTCCATTTCTTAAAATCTGGGAGGAGTGGAGTTTGGTGCGGTAGAATCAGGAGTTCAGTTTTGGGCATATTAGGTAAGTCTGAGATGTCTGTGAGTGGTGGTGGCCGCCATGATGGTGGAGATGGTGAGGCTTCTGAGTGGGGACTGAAGTAATGGTGGGACTGAAGAAGGCACTGCATTGGGGAATGGGGAAAGGGGATAATAATTCAAACAATTGCTGCTGGCAGGAGGGCCAGGACCCAGAAATGTCTGGGAGCCTATGCCATGGGGTTATGGGGTTGAGGGACCTTCTCTTCCACAGGTGTCCCCACCCTTTGGAACCACCTATGATGCTGTTTTCCTGCTGGCCCATGCCCTGAGCAGCTCTGAGAGCCACGGGGCGGGACTCTCAGGGACCCACTTAGGGGACCACACAGGGTCTCTGGATGTGGCTGACTTTAGCCAGAGGATCTGGACAGATGAGAAGGGCAGGAGGCTGGCTCAGTATGTCATTTTGGACACAGATGGTCGGGGAAGCCAGCTGGTCCCCACTCACATCTTGGACACAAGCACATGGCAAATGCAGCCCCTGGGCAGGGCCATACACTTTCCAGGAGGAACCCCTCCGGTACGTGACTCCAGCTGCTGGTTTGACCTTAATACTCTCTGCATGAGAGGTAATTCATCTATCCATCCATCCATCCACCCATCCATCCATCTGTCTATCTGTCCATCCATCCATCATTCATTCATTAAGGCTCTCCATGTGGACAGTCACGTGAGGAGCAGGAGAAGGAGCAAGGAAAAGACTTGACCCGCCATTGAGAAGACTGACCCAGAGGTTGTGAAGCTCCAGGGAAGACTAGCAAGGCCTCGCCTCAGCCTAGCAGAGCTAAAGCATTTACAGAGCACGTTCCCATGTCTCAGCTCTCCTAAACTGCACCGCAGCCTTGTGACAAGGACACTGTCCTCTGTGGGCCCCAGTGGACAGCTGAAGCTCAGAAAGGTTAGGTGACTTGCCCAGGGTCACACAGGGAGCCCTCCAGTCTTCGACTCCAAGTGCAGGATTCCCTTTACCTCATGACCACTGGGGAGTGTGAGCTGTGAGGCCCACACGTTCTCATTTCTGACATTCATCTACCTGGATTTTCATCCCTGATGGAATTGCGCTGACATGCAAGCACATAGGTAGATAGAGACGAGCACACATCTACGTGTATACGCAAGTGCACCCACACGTCCTAGTGCACACCTAGTTACGGTTACCACCGTCGGTGGGTAGATTCAGGTCTGGCCAGGCTCGCTTATGTCCCTGCCCGCCCCAGACCTTCAGCAGCCACCCCACCCCGTGACCTCGGCTCTGCTGCTCTGTTAGCTCCATCTCCCAACACTGCTTCTCTTCTCCTTTCCCCAAACACACGCCACCCTTTCTGGCCTCCCTGTGCATGTGCGTTTTCCTCTTCCTCGAGTGCTCCCACTTTGCCTGGCTAAATCCTTCCTCTCCTTGCAGAACAGCTCTGCAGTCAGGGCTGGGAGCCCACCTCGGTGCTCCCCATAGCCTCTGGGCGCACGACTTCACAGGATGTGTGTCCTGCGCTGGGGAGGACCAGTGCCATCTGTCCCCAGACTAATGGGAGCTCATAAGAAGAAGCCTTCACCCAACGGTTTCTTTGCCTCTCTTTTCTTCCACAGATATTGATTGAGGACTTCCTAGGCACCAGGCAATGTGCTCAGCCCTAGGGAGGGAGGAATGAATGAACCATCGTCCCTGCACTGGCTTAGAGCACTGGCCCTCACTCCTGACCCCCCAGTACACCGTGAGCTCCATCACAGTGCTGGCTGGCAGTGACCGTGACTCTCATCTGCCGTTGCATCTTCAATTCTCGGCACTGAGCTCAGCACACAGTGGATGTTCCAGAAACGTTTGCTGATGGATTTGTTGAATGAATGAATGAATACCTGTCAGAGGGTAAAGTCTGCGAGCCAGGGCTGATGGAGGAGGTGCTTGTAGAGATCTCTGGGCTCCAGCGGCCCCTGGCTGCCTCCATCACGGCTTTACCACATTGTGTGGTGTTATCTCTGCTGTTCCCGCCTCTGCCACCAGACAGAATCCCCCAGAGAGTGGAGCCTGGGGCTGGTCTTCGAGAATATTAGCTCCATGAGGGTTGGGACGATGTTTCATTCAGGCTCCCGCCACCCCTCAGTGGCCTCTCTTACTTGGGTGCCTAATTGGCATCTCCAACTTGACTTTGTCTGAAATTGAATTCCCGATCTGCCCCCCGGCCTCCTCCCATCGTCTTCCCCACTGCAGGTAATGGCAACCCCATCCTCCCCGAGGCCCAGGCACCCTCGTCTCCTCACACCCCACACCCAGCCTGTCAGTAGCACCCCGGGGCTCCATCTTTAGAATTCGCCCAGAAGCAGAGCCCTGCTCACCACTCCCCTGTCTCCTCCCTGGTCCAGGCCCCCGTCGTCTCTCGCTAGGTTACTGCAGCGGCCTCCCCACAGGCCTCCCTGCTTCTGCTCTTGTCCTGGACCTCACCGTGGCAGGTTGGAGGATCCTTGGAAAACACAGTCAGATCTGGCTCTCCCCTGCTCAGGGCCTGCAGATGCCCCCCTTGCCCGGAGTCCAGCCAGAGCCCTCTCTGCCCTCAGCTCCCTGCCCTCCGTCTTCCTCACATGTGGTTCTGCCCTCCCGTTGAATACACCAGGCACACTCCTGCTTCAGAACCTTTGTGCTTGTGGCTCCCTAGGCCTGGACTGCTTTCCTGTCTATGCTTCTTCCCTCACCTCCTCCAGATCGCAAGTCAAGCTTCCTTTCTAGGAGCCTGGGTGAGGGGCAGGGTGGGCGGTGGTTGGGAGCCCAGATGCCTGAGCAAGGCTGCTTGGGTTTGAACCTAGGCTCTGCCACTCACAGACAGTTGCCTATCTCTCTGCTTTCTCTTCCACAAAATCATGGTCATGACTGTACCTACTTCTAGAGGTCATTGTACAGAATAACTGAATTGAAATACGTGACATCCTTAGCATAGGTGTTTAGTGCAATACAATATACAATAGTATAGTGAGTACTACAAGCTATTCAGTACTATTATTATTACCTGGACTTAACTCAAATTGGGGGAGATTCATCAGCGAGCAGACAGACAGTGCTTATACTTCAGCAAAAGAAAGGAAGGGAGGGAGGCAAAGAAGGAAGAAGGTATGCCTCCCCCCCCCAACTTCTGTGGCAGTGGAGGTCAATGTCCTCTCTCCAGAATAGGGCCTGGCATTTCACCACCTTGCCAGCCCAGGCTGAAACTGGGGTTGCCCAAGCAAAGTAGCCCTCTCCACCTTGCCCAGCAGTCCTGAGCAGCCTTTTCATACCCAATCCTGATATGAGGGCTGGAGAGGTTTAGATTCAGTGTAAGGAGGGCCCTTCTAACAGTCAAAGTGAATGACACTGAAATTGGCTGCCAAAAGAGGTAGTGAGTGGCCCATCGTGGAGAGTGTGCAAGAAGTAGGATAATCATTGACAGGGATCCACAGTATTTATTCAGCATCTTGCTACTTGGGCCTGGGCACTGCCTGCGTGGGTCTACCCCGGGGCTTCTCTCAGCAATGGGCCAACCTAGGTCACCCTCCTGCTTGCTTTGGCAAGGGACAGTGAGATCCTGGGTCCCTGAGGCCCTGAGTGGGGGGCAGCACCCAGCCCAGGATAGCCTCTGGACAGAGCCTGGGCCACCAGCTGACAGGGAAGCTGGAAGGTCAGAGGTGAGACCAGCAAGATTTTAAAGTTGCTGAGGACACTGTGATTTCTCAGGGGCTGGGTTCTCAAATTCAACAACTGACTGATGCTCTGACTCTCCTCTTCGTGCCCCACAGTTGATGAACCGGGCTAATTATTTCTAGGGGAAGCGGCATGAGGCTCTTGCTCCTTCTTTTCCACCTTCTCCCTCGGGGAATCCCATCATTTTTCTCTTCTGCTGAAAGGAGGCTTTAATGATGTACAAAGCATGTTTTGTCTGCTCCTCTGAATGAGCTGTGGGCGAGGCTGAGGCAGAAATCCATCAGTGACGAGGGGAGAGAAGGCTAAGGTTACAGAAAGCCCTGGGCGAGGACAGAGCCCCTGCCCAAGGCCCCCGCCTCTCTCACCCTCCCCTCTCTCCTCCCCTAGGGTTCCTGGGTCACAGAGACCCCCTCACTTCGCTGGGTTTGGGGTGTCATAGGTGCCCGAGGCCTGCAGAGTGAAGCCGACCTCGGCCTTGGGAGCTAACGCACTTTCTATCCACTATCTCGTTAGCCCTCTCCATGTGGGTGTGGGTGTCATCCTCGCTTTACAGAATTGGGACGTGAAGTTCAGAAAACTGAAGTCACTTGTCTGAGGTCGCAGAGCTAGAAATGGTAGAGTGAGGACTAGAACTCAGGTCTGTCAACCAAAGGAGACAAAGTCTGACTAGTTTCCGCTGGCCGGGCTCTTCCTGGCTTGAAGCACACAGAAAGAGCACATTTATGGCGAAGAAGCTGAGGCTGAGAGAGGCTGAGGGTTTGCCCGAGTTGGGGACCAGCAGCGGGTGAACTCTTGTTGTCTTTTCTTAAACAGGGAGAGTGGGTGTGGCTGAAGAAATTTGAAGCTGGCACAGCCCCTGAGCTGCGGCCGAGCTGCCTCAGCCTCCTGAGAAATGTAGAGCTGCAGAGGGCGTGGAGGGTGGGCTGCGGACGGGGTGCTGTCAGGAGACCCTTACAGGTCTGGATTGGTCTCTACTCAATGCAGAAGCTTCTAGCCTCAAAAAAGGAAGTGCTTCCTATCATTATGATCACTGCCCCATTGTCATCACAGATATACCCCATCACTGTCAGCATCACACACCAGCATCCCCAGCGTCACATCACCACCCCAGTATGATCATCACCATGACTACCAGGGGCACAATCCTCTTCATCACTATCATCACATGGTACAGTCAGCACCGCTGAAGGACCTCAACTGTATCCTCCATCCCTCTACACATCCATTCATTTGTCCACTACTTTTTGAGCACCGCCTATGCTCTGGGCTTTGGGGACACAGCAGTGGAGAAAAGAGACAGGATTCCTTTCCTCGGGGAGCTTCCAGTCACCTATCGTCACTACTCACATAAGCCCCTTCACCCCCGAGATGGTCACCATCCTGAGAAGCACTGTGGGATGGAGGACAGAGCATAAGATTTGAGTCAGGAAGATCTGAGATGGAATCCTGCCTCCATAGGACACTTAGCTTTCCTGTAAAATGGAGCTGATGAAATCCACCCCAGGGGAATTATGAGGATTGGAGAGAACAGATGAAATAACCTAGAACTGTCTCTGGCAGGTAGAGTGCCTTTGGAAAATCGTGGGTTTTATTATTATTTCCAACACCACCACCATCTGAAATCAGCTTCGGAGAGATTCAGTGTCTGGAGGTTTAGGTTAGGCATTTCCCAGTGGGAATCTTGCAATCAATATGTGTAGATGTTTCTTAAAAGAAAAGGTTCTATCTGTGGGCAAATGAGTTTGGAAGTTTCTTGGCTTAGACACAGGACTTCTCAGAACCTTTACTATGCTGTTCTGGTTATCTATGACTGTGTAACAACTTATCCCAAAATGTAGTGGCTTTAAACATCAACCATTTTATAATATCTTACAATTTTGTGGGTAGGAAATTTGAGCAGCGCTCAGCCAAGCAGTCCTTCAGTTCCACTTGACCTGTATTGGGGGTCACTCAGTGGTTTTTCGGCTTGTAAATGGGCTGTCAGTGCTTGGCTCTCAGGTCAAACCAAGTCTACTGCCTGTTTTTGTAGAAAAAAATTTGATTGGAACACAGCCATGCTTGGGCCTGGGCACTGCCTGCGTGGGTCTACCCCGGGGCTTCTCTCAGCAATGGGCCAATGGGTTCGTTTATGTAACTCTCTATGGCTGCTTTCACACTGCAATGGCAGAAGTATTTGTGACAGAGATTGCAAGGCCTACAAAGCCGAAAATATTTACCATCTGGACTTTAACAGGAAAGTTTGCTGACACGCTGTCTAGAAGGCCTCAGATGGCTTCACTTGCATGCTTGGGGCCTTGGCTGGGTGGTTGGAAGAGAGGGCTCATCATGACACGCCTTCCCACAGTGGGTAGTCTCAGGGCCTCCCCCCGTGGTCTCGCCAGTGTGGTGACTCAGGGTAGAGTGACTTCTTATGAGCATTCAGGCCTCCAACTGAGAGGGCGCCAACAAACAGGAAATGGAAGCCGTCAGTCTCCTAAGACCTGGACCCAAAACACACAAGATCACTTCCACCGTGTTCTATTGGTCACAGTGTCACAGAGCCTGCTCAGATTCAAGGGGAGGGGTCAGAGGCCCAAGCTCTTGCAAGCAGGAGTGTCAAAGGATTTGAGGCCATTCTTACCTCACCGCGTATGCTAATAAGCATGCAAATCTCTAAGGAGGGGGAAGAGTATTCAGGTTTCCTCCACTTAGTTGACCCCTGAACTGTTTTATCGAGGAAGGCCATGCCAGACAATGGTTTCATCTTTCCTGCTCAGGCGAATGCTAGCCTTGCTGGCTGGATTCGAGCTCTCTGACCTGCTGGACTGCTTTCTGCTTGTGCCTGACCTCTTCTGTTTTTCTGCTCATCAGTCTCTGAGTCTTGGGGAGAGAACTTACACAGTTTCTAGGTCCATGATGTCACTTAGGTTGAGAATAGTCCTAGATCCCTATTCTGTGGAGTTGGCTACAGCTTATTCACTTATTCATCCGTGATGCTTCCACACACTCATTTTGCTGGCTCATTCATTCACCCATCCGCCCATCTATTTACCCATCCACCCATTCATCATCCATCCACACATTCATCCATCCACTCATCCTTTATCCATCCATCCATCCATCCATCCACCCATTCATTATTCATCCATCCACTCATCCTTTATCCATCCATCCATCCATCCACCCATCACATCCATCCAACATTTCTGATGCCTCTCTGTGTTCAGCTGTGTGCTGGGTGCTAAGTACTGGGGGTCAGATGTCCACACTTTGAGAGTCCCCTGGGGGCTGCTAAGGTGACCATTGCCCTGGCAGATGCGGGAGCTGCGGCATGAGAACATTGCCACCTTCCTGGACTTCTTTGTGGCCCCTGGGGTCAGTGCTCTTGTGTTGGAGCACTGTGCCCGGGGCAGCCTGGAGGACCTGCTGCAGAATGAGGATCTGCGGCTGGACTGGACTTTCAAGGCCTTCCTGGTGCTGGATATGATCCGTGTGAGAACACTTCTCAAACCTGGAGCTGTGGAGGCAATGGGGAGGGAAGGGAGACAAGAGATGCTCAGATTTCCTAGGCCTGGGCTCTTTCTACTTTGTCTAACTGAGAAAAATCTGACAGTGTGGCAAAGGGTGAGGGAGGCAGGAAGGTTTCCTGGGGTCCGTGGGAATTCCGAGAGAAGCAGGGGTCCTTCTCATTCACCACAGGCCTCAGGGACCCCCATTATTCCACCGCAGGGGGTGTGGTATCTGCACCATCGGCATTTCCCTCATGGCCGCCTCAAGTCCCGAAACTGTGTTGTGGCTGGACGCTTTGTGCTGCAGGTCACTGACCATAGTTATGCAGAGCTCCTGGACGCTCAGCGGGCTGCCCGCCCCCGGCCAGCCCCGGAAGGTCAGCTCAGGGGTGGGCAGGAGGCTGCCAGTAGGTTCTGAGACCTCTGTTTAAACTGGGTGCTTGTGAGGCAAGGGGAGAGGGGGAGATGTCCGGTGCTCCGGTACTTCCTGTGGTGTGACCTTGAGGTGATGGCTTTTCCCCTCTGAGCCTCGGGGCCCTTACCTGTGAATGGGGGAGGACAGAAGCACCTCCCTCCTCCGGGGCTGTAGGGACAGGACGACGACACCACATGTGTGAAGTGCCGCCCAGCTTGGGTGGTCAGCGGGTGACGGCTGTGTGGCCTCATCCTGTGATTGCAGAGCTGCTGTGGACGGCTCCGGAGCTGCTGCGGGGGCCCGGGGAACCCGGGCGGGGCACCCTCAAAGGAGACACCTTCAGCATCGGCATCATCCTGCAGGAGGTGCTGACTTGGGGCCCCCCCTATGGCTCCCCAGGGCTCTCAGCGGAAGGCACAGTATCCTCCGCCTCCTTCCTTGGCCTGTCTCGGGCGGAGACGCCACGTAGTTGAGGAGCTCTGTGAGCATCAGGAAATTGGGGCCTGAAAATAACCACACAGACACACATGCCTGGTTTGACAGCAAGAACTGGGTTTCTTTGACTTAAGCCAGGCAGCCTTCAGCAACTCTGCCAAAATGGCAGCTGACCAGCTCCAGGGCTAAAGACGTTGGTTTCTGGGTATAAGCCCAACCCCTTCCTTCCTCTCCCAATGTCATTGCCGTGTCCAGAGGTGCTCATGCCCTAACCACCGGGCTGCCCAGCACAGGCTTTGAGTCTATGTAGACCTCAGTTCTCCCCCTGGATCACTTACTTACTACGTGACCTTACACAAATCACTTACCCTCTCTGAGCCTCAGTTTTCCCATCTTTATAGTGGGGATCAGATTTTAAAATGTGTCAGACATCTGGTCCATGCCTGATGTCACCAGTCGGCTCAGTATTTGGGGGCTTGGTCCTCTGCCTGAGTGGGGCCCCTTGAAGAGCATCTTTGCCCCCTGCTTTTGGGTGTAATCACTCACACCTTCCTCATCATCACCTGGTCTTAGGCATTTTCTCTTCTGACCCCAGTGCCAGGGCCCAACTTCAGAAATATTTCCTCCCCTTCTGTGTTCTCTGTCAGGGCTCCCTGGACTCTAGGCTGCTCTTCTAATTGTCCCCCTGCTGCCTCTGCCCCGTTCCAGGGACCTGTCTCACAGATACCCTGCATCTCGGCCCGCAGTACAGGCAGGGATGGAGCAGAACCCACCACCCCTCCCACCCCAGATGGATAACCTTTAACTCACGGGGAGGCCTGGCCTCGCTTCTTTTCTCCACAAAGCATTGCTCCATGAATAATGAGCATTCCAGGCCCCAGATTTATGGGGTGGAAGAGTGGGAAGGGAAGGGGCTTGGTCATGCCGTTTGTTCAACTCTCCTCAACTGCTCCGCCACCCCCGGCAACATCTGCCTGCTGAGAGAGGGGGGACCAGCCAGATGGGTCTGTCAGCCATGCCACCGTGCAGGGCCCTTCAGACCGGGGCTTCTCATGCTTTAGGGGCGAGGTCTGGAACCCCAGGGTCACCCCTGGATTGGGTTGTCAGTCCTGGACCTGCTACTGCCTGGCTGCAGTTTTCCCGGTCTCAGGCGGTAAAATGTCAAGAGCATAGTCTTTGGGGGACACGGACTTGAGACCAGCTCCACACCAGTTCGCCTTGTGACTCTGAGTAAATCTCTTTCAGGCTCTGAGCCTCAGTTTTCTCATCTGTAAAATGGGGACCATGATGCCTGCCTCCCAGAGTATTTGTGAGGATTCAGTGAAATGCCTTAGACAAAGCGCCTGGCATACGGTGGGCCCTGGGCGGTTTTAGGGGCGTGCTAGTGGGGAATCCCATGTTCTCTCCTGACTCTCCCAGTTGGAAGCAGACCTCCTTGCTCTTAGAAATAGCATCTTTTTAAGATCCTGTGGTGGCTGGGGGGGATACTTGTGGTTTCCAAAGCACTTTCATATGCGTTATTCCATTGGACAACCCTGTGAGGTGGGCTAGTGCACTCTTTTCAGAGATGAATGAAGTGAGGCTCAGAGAGGGGAAGGGACTCCCTAGCGGGAAGCCATGGGTCTAGGATTTGGGTGAGCTCAGTGCTCTTGCCCTAAACTCGCCTGGAGTCGTCCACGGAGCAGCTTCTCCACGGAGCTGGCTGTGCAGCCTACCCGGTCAGCGGCCAGCAGGGCTGATCGGTCACAGTGATGCATGGGGTGTGGACGGCGGGCCCGGCCTGGGGAGGGAACACGAGACCCGGCCTGGCCTGGGCCAGGGGTTCCCAACATGCTTGCCTGTGAGGACTCCACTTTAATGACAAAAAAGTTTGGAGCCTCA
This sequence comes from Balaenoptera physalus, assembly GCF_965194825.1. Classification (NCBI taxonomy): domain Eukaryota; kingdom Metazoa; phylum Chordata; class Mammalia; order Artiodactyla; family Balaenopteridae; genus Balaenoptera; species Balaenoptera physalus. The sequence continues at coordinate 58,948,417 of NC_138889.1, forward strand.
CATGCTACTATTTGACTTTTAATATCCGCTGACTGAGGAAATGCCCAAAGACAAAAATCTGCTCTGAAATCAGCAACACTTTGAAATGGATCTGTATTTTACGCATCACAACACCATCCAAATACTTTTGAAAAAGAGCTGGACGTGTGTGTGTGTGTGTGTGCGATATTATTGGTTCCATCTGCACACACTCCTTTGCAAGCACATACAGCTTCCCAGACCCTTTACTCAGAGGCCCTCAGGGTCTGACGCCTGCAGACCGGGAACCTCTGGGCAGAGAAAATCGTGCCAGGCTGGGAGGCGATCAGGCTCAGTTCCGGCGTCTGCTTGTTACTGACCCTGTGGCTGTGGGTGACCTAGTTCACCACCCCGGAACCTCAGTTTTCCTGTCTGTAAAATGGGACAGTGAATCATGGGCTGCCCCCAACACGGAGGCCAGCCAAGGGAAATCCAGAAAGAAGCTTCTCCTCACTGGTTCCAAGGGACCCACCTCCTCACCGTCTCTGAGGAGGATCACAGCCCTCCTCAGAGATTAACCTGCTATACCTCTAACAGCCCTGTGCGGTCTGTACTATTATTATGCCCTTTTGATAGGTGAGGAAACTGAGGCTCAGAGAGATGGCATAACTTGTACAGAATATAAGTGGATAATCTCGAAGTCCTCTCCTGTGCCGCTGAGAGCCTGAGCTTGGTACCCAGCCTCACCTCCTCCCGGTGCTCCTGTGACTCTCTCAGCTCCCACAGGCCCCACTACAGCTTCCCGAGGTGGGGTTATTTCCATTGGTTGTTAGGTGGGGAAACCGAGGCACAGAGTGATGGCAAGTGGCAGAGACGGAGCTGGATTGTTGATCTATCTGATCTCGACTTAGTCTGTGGTCTTCGTCATGTGGAGCGGGGACAGGAAGATCTACAGCAGGGGTGGTCCTGGGAAAATAGTCATCATGATGGTGATAATGATAAGCAGAGAGTCTTGCTTCACACTTGTGGAGAGTTGGTACCAGACAGCCTCCAGGTGGCAGGGCTGGTAGAAAGAGCTGCACTGTGCAGGTCTCGAGCACATTCGTGGTCATTGCTGGTAACAGAGCAGTAACAAGTTGTGCAGGGTTCAGGGCTTGGAGTGAACCTAGTACCCCAAGATCTAGCATCTGTCATCTCCTCCCTCAGCACCCCTCTTACGAAGGCAGTTTATTAAGCTCATTTCACAGATGGGGAGACCGAGGCTCAGAGAGATTGCTGTCCTGTTCACCATCTCATAGAGAGGTGGTGGTGGATCCAGAATTCAAACCCTGTTCACCCGTCTCCCAGGCTGAGACCCCTTCCCCGGCCACACTCTGGGGCGGACCCAGGAAAACAGCGATCCTGGTCCACTGGCCAGCACGTCCCGGGACACAGATCAAGGGGCTGAGGAATACCCTCGGGGCCTGATGTCTGCACCCCACGGGCCCACCCTGCCCTCCCTCTCAGGATCCCAGGCCCACCCCTTCCCACCAGCCCTCCTGGGGACCTCAGCCCCACTGCCCGGCCCGTGCTTGTTGCAGAAATCATCAGGAAGGTGGTGTCTCCCCCTCCCCTGTGCCGGCCACTGGTGTCTCCTGACCACGGGCCACCTGAGTGCATCCAGCTGATGGAGCAGTGCTGGGAGGAGGCTCCGGAGGACAGACCCAACCTGGACCAGATCTGTACCCAGGTCAGTGTCCCCAGAGGAGCTGGCTGCTCACAAGAAACGGCTGATCAGTGCACCTCACTTTCCCCAGTGGGGGCCCCGCACTCTCCCCGGGGCCTGGAACCACTGTGCAGAAAGGGGGCAATGGGCCAGCATCGTCACCGCTGAGGGTGAGGCCCGAGGTCCACCATCTGAGGAAAGCTTTCTCAGAACTCTGGGTTCAGGGACATTTGCCTTCCTGAGCGCCAAGACCCGTGCTAAGTGCTGTGCTTACTTCATTTAACCCTAATGATAGCTCTCCAAGGAAGCATTGCTGTTATCTGGGCTCTACAAGAGAGAAACCCAGGCACAGTGAGGTGAGGGGACTTGCCAAAGGTAAGTGAGGGAGTGAAAGGTGGGGCTGGAACCCAAACCCAGGTTTGTCTGTGCAGTGCTGATGCTGGGGACCCAACCCTGTGCCGGGCCTCCTGGCACCAGAGCAGAGGGGCCATTTGTGGCTGTGTAGGCAGCGCTGGTTCCCCGCATCAGGGGATGGGAGATGTGAGGGGGACTGGGGCCCCCCAGGCCTGCCTCGGGGACTGCACTGGGAGGGGGGAGGCAAGCCTGTACGAGTTTGCAGGGCGGTGGTGGCGTGTGTGGGCCTGACTGAGCTGGCTAATGGCTCCCACAGAGCAACCCATCAAGCCTGAGGTGACATCTTTGTGCCTCCCGTTCCTGCCCTCCACTCCCAAGCCGCAGTGGAACGTTGCCAAGGAGAGGTTCAGTGAGCGAGAAGGGCTTGCAGACAGGTGATGAGGGAGAGAGAGGCAGGAAGACAGGAGAAGCACACAGGTGTCCTATGGGAAATCTGGACTCAGAGTGAATGAGCTCTCAGTGGCCACTGTGAGGGTGGGTTGCAGAGCTAGGACGAGCAACCAGTTCTTATAACACCAGCCTAGAATCTTTCCAGGGGTCAGAGATTGCCATAGCTAGCGAGGTGGGGGAGAAAGCTCTTGCCCTGAGTGAGGGGTGAGCCTGCGTAAGGCTCAGTGGCAGAGAAGGCAGAGACAGGCACATGATATGCGTCACATGCAGAAGGTGAGAATTACGTCACATTGTGGGGAGGCTAAGGGTCAGAAGGCCTGCATTCAGATCTATGCTCCCACTTACCTACTACTTGATCTTGGCCAAACTGATTGCACTGTTGAGCCTCAGATCTCCTTAGGTGATGCCTAGAAAGACTAACTCTTGTCTAACTTGACATGTTGGTGTGACCATCAAGTGAAATAACCAAGCCAAAAAAAAAAAAAAAAAAAAGCAATTTTCTGAGGAGAGAATGAGGAGAAAGGGCACTGACCTTGAAGTCAAAAGACTTGGGCTATGTTCATATAACATTGTTCTGGGAGTACCAGCCAATGCAATTAAGCAAGAAAATGAACGTTGTAAAGGAAGAAGAAAATGATTGTTATTTGTAGATCCTATGATTTTGTTCCTGGGCAATGCAAGGGGAACAATGGAAAACACATTCCAAATGATAAAATAATTCAGAGGAGTGGCTGATGATAACATTAATATATAATAGACCTCAGTTTGAAACTCTGTTCCACCATTACGTTGTCCTATAATAAGTTATATTTCTCAGATCCTTTATGTCTTACTTTATAAAATGGGGGCCTTCCTTGCAGAGATAACCTTACAGTCAGCTTCTTGTCCATATTGCTGTCTCAAGGTCAGCAGCTGTCACACTCATGGCAACTGACCCCTAAAGCTTATGCCTCTGCTTTTGATGAGCAATACAAAATAGGTACTCTTCAGGGGCTGCTGCTACTCCCTACCTTACAGACATTTGCCTGAGAGAAGCAGTATTAATGAAGGTTGGATATGCACACCTATACACACACAAAGGTCGAGATGCTGGATTTAGACAGGAATGAACCCCTCCACTTTGATCATCATTAATTTGCTTCTCCTACTGACTTCACTTTGGGAAGGTGCAAACCACACGGGGGAAGGTTCTAGGAAGTCTCCCTAGGAAACAGGGTGCCATATTTCCTATAAGGTTGTTGTTGAAGGTACAATTTATAACAACATGTGAATGTCCTCTTATGAAGACCTAAGAGAGGTACTTCTCTCTGCTCAGCACCAGCAGTAGTTGTGTTCCTTTTGAGCAACTAGTTTAATACTCCATTGTCTCATGGACTCCATAGATTATGTAATCTCTATTTCCCTCTTTGCTTTGTTGCTAGGAAGCTCATATCCAAAATTGTGACCAAATTCTAGCATGCATTTTGCATATAGACCTCACTCCTGGATTAACTTTTTTTTTTTAACCTTTACTCTCCTTTGGTCCCAGCGCCCGTACATATTTATTATTTTATTTTGTAAACAATTTTTTGAAAAAGGAGAGAAATAAAGAGGTAGAAATAGATTATATACGTAAATAATCTACATACATTGCTTTTATCTATTTACCCATCTCTTCATCCATCCATCCACTTATCTTTGAGAACAAAGAATGCCTATTCCACAGTGTTTTTGTGAGAACCAATGTGTTTGTTAATGGTGATGCAATGCTGGGCAAACTTTCCTGTGCAAAGTCCTCTCCCTGCCTGTTCACCTCATAGAGAACCAACCCATTTTTCCTCCCAGCCATCTGTGCTTTCGCTTGTCAGAGTTGCCACCCCTGGTCTATTACATATCTGCTCCCCACCATCTGGCTCTTCCAGGCAGGGACTATGTCTGGTTCATTCCTGTGGCCCAGATTCTCAACCTGAGGGCCGAGTGTGCTGACCTTCATGGACAAATTGGGATTTTCATTCCATTTTCAGTTCAAAAGCATCAACCAAGGCAAGAAGACCAGTGTTGCTGACTCTATGCTACGGATGCTGGAGAAGTATTCCCAGAACCTGGAGGACCTGATCCAGGAGTGGACTGAGGAGCTGGGGTTGGAGAGACAGAAGATGGAAAGGTCGCTCTCTCAGATGCTCCTGCCGTGAGTGGACTTGATTGTGCCTCTAGCCTCAGTGGCTCTGAGCATGGGACCTGGGACATAGTAGGTGCTCAGTAAATCTGGGTTCCATGAATTCATTCAATTCATTCATTGTTTATTTATCCAACATATTTTAATAAAACGCTTACATGTATTAGGCACTGCTGGGGGCACATGAGTGTTGAATTTCTGCTGCCTCTTTCCCTAGGGAACAAGGACAAGGCACAGGGTCCCCCATCTGACCTCAGAGGAAATAATGTCCAGAGAGGGGCAGGTATTTGCTGGAGGGGAGCCAGCACACCAACAGAGCTATCCCAGATCCCCTGACACCCAACCCAGGATTTTCCCCCAAATATCCCTCTCTCACTTCCAACTGTGGAAAGAGGGTCCTCCCACCTTGTGACTCTGGCCCTTCCCATCCCTTCAGGTCTGTGGCTGAAGCTCTGAAAATGGGGGCGACTGTGGAGCCAGAGTACTTTGACCAGGTTACCATATACTTCAGTGACACTGTAGGCTTTACCACCATCTCAGCCCTGAGTGAGCCCATTGAGGTGGTGGGCTTGCTCAATGACCTCTACACACTGTTTGATGTTGTTCTGGGCAACCATGACGTGTGTAAGGTGAGAGGACCAAGAGGCAGGCATTCCATCTCTCCCTCCTCTATGTTGTGTTTGCATCATACATTTACTTCCAGTCATTTATTTATGCATTTTTTAAATCAGTAAGCTATTGTTGTGTAACAAATATCCCCCCAAACCCAGTGGTGTAAAATGATAAGCATTTATTATTGCTCACAAGCCTATAGGTCCAGCTGGAAATGTCCCTGGACTCAGCTGGTCTCACTCAGACATCTGTGGTCAGTTGTGGGTGAGAGGAAACTCTGCTGATCTTGGCTGGACTCTGGAGCTTTTGTTGAGATAACTCAGTTCTGGTCCACATGGTATCTCACCCTCTAGCAGGTGAGTTGGTATGGTTTACATGGTGTGGCAAAGTTCTGAGAGAGAAGGCAGAAGCCCAGAAGCCTCTTGAGATCTAAGCTGGGATCAGGCACATTGCCGTTTCTGACATATTCTATTGGTCAAAGCAAGTCAAAAGGCCAGCCCAGATTTAAGAGGTGGGGAAAGATATTCAACCTGTGCCAGGCAAGGGCCGACAGGTGAGTCAGCTTCTGTGCCTGCCCTCGGGGAACTCTCAGTGCTGGAGGCTGAGAGGGCCCCCAATCCAGCTAGGAGTAGATGTGTAAAGAGCAAGGAAGGCTTCCTGGAGGAGGTGTTGTCTTCCTAGCATTGTCCAGCCTGGGTGTGGTTGCTCCAGGCAAGCAATGGGGGAATAAAGTGCTAAAGCTTGAGGCTTGAGAGGGTGGACCTAGTAATTGGGAGGGATGCTGAATGGGTTGTGATGGCTAGACATGAAGTGGGCCAGCAGTGGGAGTGAGTGGTGGGTGGGAGATGTTGGAGTGGGCAGCAGGGGCTTGGCAGAGCCGTCAAGATCCTTCACAGTCTAGTCCCTGTGCACTTCTCGATTCTGGGTTTGAGTCCCACCCTGACCACCGGCTTCTGTGTCACTTTGGCTTCCCCAGTCTGGACCTCTGTTTCCTTATCTATAAAACAGGAATAATGACTTCAGTTCCAGGGGTCCACATATGATGGGCAGATCCTCTCCCCCTGGTAGAAGTGCTGTGTAAACTGTGAGCCTGTGAAAGTGAATAGCTTTCTGCCCTCTATGCCTGCTTTGGGGACCTTCCCACCCCACCCCTTCCCCTGTTCTGATCCAGTTGCTGGGGGGTCCTAGGTCAGCCTCAGACACAGTGGATGAGGTGGGGAGGAAACAGCTATACTCTGGCTCCCCTGGCCTTAGCCTTCGTTTGTGACATGCCAGCCCCCTTCCTGCCACCGCCCTCCAGGAAAGCCGGGACTGGGGAGGGCCAGGCCCTGGGCTGAAGCCAGGATGGAAAGGATACATGGGCAGGAAGTTTCAGAGGAGAGAACTAGCGCTTTGAGGTGCCAGGAAGTCTGCTGGTAGCATTACACACAGTGTCCCGACAACAGTAGTCGCCAGTACTTATTGAGTGCTTACTGTATACCAGACACTGGTACACAGTCTAGATGCCTTATATGTATTAACCCATTTGATCATCATAACAATGTATGAGGTAGATAATAGCACCCCTAATTTACAGATGAAGAAACAGGTGGTTAAGCAGCTTGTCTAATTACATAGTCCCAGCAGGATATGAAGCTGAGACTTGAACTTGGGCATTCTGGTCCCGTAGCCCCACTTCATCAGGGCTCACCATCCCGGGACACGGACAGCCTCAGGATAAAGCCACACGTTCGTAGCGGCCCCTAAGGCCCTCCAGGAGCTGGCCACCCCTCCCTCCCCACTGCATCTCCGCACTCTGCCCCTGCAGTCCTCTGTATTCCTCACACAAGCTTTGCTCTCTCTCTAACCACAAGGCCTTTGCACATGCTGTTCTCTCCTCCCGGAACCCTGCTCTCTCTCCCCTTCTGCTCCCTCCTGGTCTCAGGTTAGCTTCCCTGCCCTCCCAGACATGGTTAGGAGCTCCTGTGTGATGCTCTCATAACTACCCCTGGACCTGTTGGTTCCAACCTAAACGACTCTGTCCCCAGTGCTTGGCAATGTCCTGTACATGGTAGGTCCTCAGGAAACAGGTGCTGACTAAATGAGGAGCTCACTGAGGCCCAGAGAGGGAAGCGCCTTGCCTGAGGTCACACAGCTGGTAGGTGACAGAGCCAGGACAGGAAAGTGCCATGTCCACCACCACCGCCCAGCTCTGTCCACTGCCCCACACTGACCCGCGGAAACCTGAGCCACTGGCATTCCTAGCACACATCTTCCTTCCCATTCCCCGTTCAGGACCCCACGTTCCTGCCCCAGCCCGTGGTCTGAGGCATTCTCTGTCATGCTGGCTGAGTTTCCCTCTTGCCTCCAGAGCTACCATGGGCCCCAGGAAAAGATTCCTCATGTCGTCTTGCTGAGCCCTGCAGCTTTGATGTGCCGAGTCACCCCTAACCTTGTCTCTTCCTCCCCTGCTAATCTTTTCTCACACATGTGTCCCTCCCAGCTCTGAATCACGCTTTCTGATCTGCTCTGAACTCTGGCCAAGAGGTCTGCATCTTTCTGGCAGAGTGAAATGAAATAAAACAAGGCCTGCACACCCATCCAGATGTGGGGAAACAGGAGGCCGGGTCCCCCCCATGTGCAAGCGCATCTCTCATCGCTCACGCAGCCGCCTTGGTTTCCCCTCTGTCCCAGCAGGATCTGGTTACGGCTCTTTAATCCGGTCTGGGCTGGGAGGCAGCCAGGCGATCATTTCCTGGTTCCACAGGGGTCTGTGATTCCCTCCCAGCACGCGCTGAGTGAGCACTTTCATGGACATAACTCTGGAGCAGGGCTCGAGTGGGCTGCGGGGGAGGAGAGGGTTTATCTCAGCCGCTCCGCCCGGCGGGTGGGCCTGGCCCCGGCCATACTGCTGAGCCACCCTGGGCACATCACTTCACCTCTCTGAGCCTCAAGTTTCCACTTGTAAAACAGAGGTGAAAGTGCCTATGGCCTAGGGTGGTTCTGCAGATTAAGCAGTGTGAGAGGAAGTGCTGTCGTTCATACCAACACGATGATGAGCGCCAGCTCGTGCAGGCGCTGAGGCCTCCCCCCGAAAGCACAGAATTGCGGGGGGGGTATAGATGTACCAGTTAATGTCTACAGAGGACTGGCCTGGCCTACGGATTGTCACAGGATATCTCATTTAACCCTCGAAATGCCCCTCAGAGGGATGCATTATTATCCCTACTGTACAGATGAGGATACAGGCTCAGAGAGGTGGGTGACTCGCCCAAGGTCACACAGCAAGCCAGTGGTGGAGTTAGAATTCACCTCTGTGTTTGTTAGTATGGAAACCTTTGCACCCACCTCTCCTCTGGCTGTGTTCTCCCAGCAGCAAAAGGACCACACCTGTGCACAAGGAGCTGCGCAGCCCTCGTTTGTAGCTGAGTGCCCCTTACGACAGGAGTCTCTGAGTGATCATCTTTGTGAGTCTGGGCTCCTAAAGGGCAGGGCCTGTGCCTGGTCATCTTTCTGCTGCTGGGGTTATAGGGGTGGTTATTAATTACACCAAACTCTCCCTTCCAGCTTAGGTGGCAGGCAGGTGGAGGGTTAGAGGTCAGCTTAGCCGCTTGGAGAATGTGGTCTGGATGTGTGGCCACCTTGGGGCTTTCCACTGCTCCTCCTCCCCAGTTTGGACCTTGGGTCACCCATCTGAGGCAGTGCTGGGTCCCCAGAGCTGGTGTCTCTTCCTGAATTGCAGCTGCACACCTGGTGGGCTGGAAGAGAGGCTAGCAAGCAGTAGATCTCCCAGGCTATGTCTCGGAGGCAGGACCTGGCCCAGACCCATGTGCTGACCATGTGCAGGGCAGGAACAGAGGGAAACCCCACATAGCAGGCAGATTCTCCCCAGCAGAGAGAAAGAAAGAGCCCAAGCCATGTACATCAAGAGGCAGCAAAGCATATGGGCTCTGGAGCTAGACTGAACAAGTTCAAATCTGTGCTGTGTGACGTCGGCGAGTGACTTAACCTCTCTGGCCCAGTTTCTGTCTGCAAAATGGCAATAGTAATAGTACCTACCTCACAGAATTCTTGTGAAGATCTAATTCTTGTAAAGGGTTTGGAATAGTGTCTGGTTATATGAGTAATAAGGGAGCACTTACTTAGTCCTTTTTCCAATCTTGCCAATCAGATAATGTGTTTGTCCTCCTGTGGGGAAGAAGGGTGTGGGCAGAGCGAAAGCCAGAGCTTGCTCATATTTTTCCCGGGGGCATGGGGTGGGAGGTCTCTCTCCTGTGTGGAAATGTACACAGTGGGGGGCAGCCCTGCCCCTGACCCAGCCACATTCAGGCCAGCCCACAGTAAGTGCAGATAATGGGGAGGGAGGGAGATGGAGGTCACAGCCCTGAGGAAGGAAACATCTTTTCCCCAGCTGGTGACCGGGGAGATTTAATGGACTCGATGCAGTGAAAACTGGGCTGATGGAGGGCTTGGATCTCAACAGATAGGGACTCGGGGAGACCATTTTAGGCAGAGGGACTAGACCATCCGGGCCTGGAGGTGAGCAAGCGCTGAGTGTCTCTGCGGAAAGCAGGAAGTTTCCCGTTTGGCTGAAACGTGGGGAACCAGGAGCAAGTGTTAAGAATAAGTCAGGAAATTCTGCAAATCATGGGAGTCCCTGATTGCTAGCTCCATGGGGAGTGAATTTTAAGCCTTTTGCTGTAGGGAACAAATTTAAGTATATGAACAGAATGTGGTATGATTAGGGCAGATCACTTCCCGGTATTGGGGCAAGGATATTCCGGGTGAGGGAAAGAGCTGGGGGACATAGGTAGTAGGGCACAGTCCACAGATAATGGTGTGCGAAAGAAATTTATTGAATTATAGCACCCCCTGTGGGCACGAGAAGCATCATCATTATTATTACTGTCTGCCAGGTGCTGAGGGAGAGTGGCTATGCCTGGCCAGAGGAAAAGCTCTGATCCACAGGTCCGAGGGACGCCTGCATGTGCCTGCTGTAGGAGTGGCAGTGCAGGAGCTGGGCTCTTTAACCTGCAGATGGGAAGACTTGGGGTGTAGAGTTGCCAACTTCAACCTTGGCTGGCCTGGCCTGTGGCAGGGGAGATGGCCATGGTATACATCTGTGTCCCCAGCACCTGGAACAGGGCCTTCAGAATAGAGAATGAGCTTCAGAATAGGAAAGAACTGTGGCTTGAGTTCAGGAGGTAGAGCTGGAACCAGCAGGTGAAAGGCAGGTTACCATTCAACTCAACTTTCGTAAATCAGAGTTGCCCCGAGGGAGAAGCAGCCACCTCAGGAAGGAGGCGAGAGCAGGACCGGACAGCCACGGGGAGGCAAGTGCGTGGCCTTTAAAGTCCCTCCTAATTCTGAGACTCTGGGATTCTATCGTCTCCAAAAGCATTAGCCCAGGAGAAGATGATGATGATGATCGTGATGGTGATGGTGATGGTGATGGATGATGATGGTGATGATGATGATGATGATGATGATGGTCACGAGAGAAGTCGCTGTTTATTGAGCATCTATGACAAAACTGGCTCTTAAATCTTTATCTTTAATATGCATTTCATATAAGAGGAACTGAGGCTTGCACAGGCGAAGTGGCCTGACCAAGGTAAATGGCAGAGCCGGGGTTTGTATCCACATCTCTCGGATTTCAAACACTACATTCTTTTTAGTACACCTTGGAAGGCCAAGGGTTTGGGAAATAGGCTATATATCCAATATACATGCACTCCTCTCCAGATGAAGCCCTGATCTGCTGCTGCGGCATTGTGCAGATGGGGCACCCAGGGCTGCTGCCAAGGAGCTCATGGTCTGGGGTCAGAGGTGAGACCTGCAATTCAGACAAAGGTGATCTGAAATGTGTAGGTCTAATCATTGCCAGAGCGGCTGGGATGGGAGGCCTGGGAAAGATGGCACTGTTCGCCAGAGACTTGAGGGCTGGGTCAGGGACTCCAGAGAGGTGGCCTTGTGTGGGATGTGGGTCAGTCCAAGGAGGGGGGTTCTTGTCCTGGACCATGAAGGCTGTGACTTCTTGGTGGAGGCCATTGGGGATGCCTAAATGGTGGCAGCGGGGCTGCCCCGGCGCAACAGGAGCCAGCATGCAGCTGAGATCACCAACATGGCCTTGGACATCCTCAACTCTGTGGGCGACTTCCGGATGAGGCATGCGCCCACTGTACCCATTCGCATCAGGGTTGGCCCGCAGTCAGATGTGGACTTGGGGCTGCGGGAGTCTCCCAACCCTGCCTGGGGCGCTGGCTGGGGCAACCCCAATGGCGTGCTTCTGGAATCCTGAGATTCTAAAAATCCATAATAGAAAATTTTTACAATTCTTTTTTTCTTCTATTATTTTAAGGTTCTAAGATGTCATAAATCAAAGAATCTGTGATGCTCAGATTCACACATATATATTTTTTTATCTCAGCATCTGTCAAGGTCATCTAAGTCCATGCAGAGGAGCTGATAGTCTGATGGAAGAGGCAGAACAGAGACCTTCTTTGCTCATGCAAACAACTAAATATTTGCTGGGAGGGGACTAGGCGAGACCTCAGGGTCTCTACTACAGAATATCCTTCTCGTGCCCTCACCCCTTCCTTCCTCCATAACTTCACCTGCGGGATAAAGTCCAAACTCCCCCACCCCCCTCATAGCCTCCAAGGCCCTTGCTAATCTCTCCAGCCACATCTCCCACCACTTTCCACTTGGTACTCTGTCTATACCCAGCCACTTGCAGTTTCCCACAGGCATGTGGGCTCTCTGCCTCTGTGCCTTTGCACCTGCTGTTCCCTGCCGACTCATTCTCTCATCCTTCAAGACACAGTTTAGGTACTGCCTCCTCCAGGAAGTCCTCTGGGCTGGGTCAGAGTCTTCTTTCTGGGCTGGCACAGCCCTGGTGCTTCCGTCTTCACAACACTGATTAGCGTTTATACATCTCTCCCCACCAGGCTGGGAGCACCCTAAGAGCAGAGCCTGGCTCCAATTTATCTGTGCCCCCCTACCCCCAGCCCAGAGCCTGGCATAGATGTCATCTCCTCTCTGGGTGTTCTTGGAGATTCCATACAGCTTCATCCTCACCTCCCAGCTGGAGCCCAAGATGTGGGTGGGGACAGCAGTCTGGGGGGAACTGGGGGGGACAAGAGTGTTGTAGAGACTTCTCTTGGGTCCAGGACCTGCTGGACCTCACTGGGCACATCTGAGTTTCAGGGCCCTGCGTGGTGGGGGTTGTGGGTCTCACCATGCCTCAGTACTGCCTCTTTGGGGACACAGTTAACACCACATCCCGGATGGAGTCTACAGGGCTACATGAGTGTCTCATATTTCTATCCTAGGGAAGCCCAGGGAAGGACTCTCTCAGTGACCCCTGCAGCCTGGCTGTTTGAAACAGTGCTTAGTAACCAAATCACCGCCTGGTGGCAGCGTACCCTAGTTATCAGGAAAACAACTAGAAGGAGATGATGTATGTCACTGGTTCTTTTAACTTTGCACAGGGCTTTTGTGATGATCTCATGAGAGAATTAGCAGGGAAAACAATGACTCCAGAGGCAGGAAACCTGGGTCCTCACCCTGACTGGGTCCGGTGTGCTTAGTGTCCTTGAGCAAAATGCTCTTCCTCTAGGTCTTGGTTTCCCCATCTTTCCAATGAGGAGACACCTTTCAATTAAAAAAAAATATGCCGTTTTAGACCCTGCTGGCAGCAGGAGCCTCTCTGATGGCCTGGCTAGAGCAGCTGAAAAAATTGAGCCTCTGCTCCTGGCTGCACATGTTATGTGCTCCCTAATGTCGCTCAGTACATATCCTGCTTAATCAGATGTATGGCCCTAGAGGGGAGCCCTGCCCTTAAAAGAAAAATAACCGTTTATCTGCACTGACTCAGCCTTCAAAGACTTTCCTACAAGTAGAGATTATGTTCCTAAGGTTCTGACTTCATCTTGAGTTCTCCTTCACAATCAGTCCATGTAGTTTCCTTTCCCTTGAGACCTCCACTTTAGTGCCCAGCAATCTACTAGGGGGACAAGAGGGCCAGGCAAAAGGTATTGCATGAATCAGAATTGTGTGCCTGACTGGCTGGAACTGGGGCTGTTACAGGCTCTTAATGATTTTACCGAACACTAGGTATGCTGTCACCAGGTGGTAACTTGACTACTACCTTTCTTCTCAGCATACAGAATTCATGTCTGCATAAGCACCGCCCAGACACTGCTCAGCCTGGATGAAGGCTACAAAATTGATATCAGAGGCCAGACTGAGCTAAAGGTGAGAGACTTTCTTTCCTGGGATTGATGGGAAATCAGTCTCCAGAGGTCCAGTTTCTGCGGGCAGCAGGAGAGAGTATCATCTGACTGATATAGCTAAAGGAAATGCCGGCCTGGGAGCTGATCACCTTTAATGTCCTCCTCACTCCCCAAATTCTCAGGAAACATTTCTTCCGGGGAGCCCCTCTCTCATTTGGCTCCTCATAAGGAGAAGGGCCGGGGCAGAGAAGTTACTTCTCTTGATGACCTACCTGGGCAGCACACTGGTGCACCACAGATAGTAACATATTTATTACCACAGAAATAATGAAAGGAGGATCCACGTCCCCATTTTACGTTTGAGGAAATTAAATTTGAGAGGCAAAGAGATTTATCCAAAGTCACAAGCTGAATCCTAGGTCTGGTGGCTCCAAAGCCTGTGCCTTCTCCACAGCACTGTTGGGCTCCTACTCATCCTTCAGAACCCTAGCACAGACCTTAGCTCTCACCGAAGCCTGCCCTGACCCAGGAATATCCCTCTTCTTCCTTTCTCCCAGAAATAACTGTCATGCCTTCTCTGTGCACCCACCAGTCCCACAGCTGGCCCTCTGATGTTGTCAGTGTGATATTGGGTTGTACCCGCCCATCAGCCCTCAAAGGCAGAAACTGGTCTGTCACCTCTGCATTCTTTTTTTAATGTTAACGTTCAGTAAGGTAATGGTACCATCCTATGAATGACTTTTCTTCCTACCCCACCCCCTTTCATTTCCCCAATTCCTCAGCTAGAGCCAGGCCTACTGGAGTGACTGGAGCAGCTGGGGCATTTAAAGGCCCAGGGTTGCGACTGGGCCCCAGAAATTGGGGGACTCCCGTGGGGGGCTCCACGGGACTCACTTCATTAAACGGTGAAATGTCAGAGCAGCAGCTCAGAGAGGAGCAGTAACTTGTCCAAAGTCTCACAGCCTGTGAGGGCCAGCATAAGCGGAATCCTTTGCTTTGCAGGCTGAGGTTATGGGCGAGTGGAGTAAGGGCAGGCGTGTCTTGTTTGGGGGAGTAGGCACTAGATGTCCTAAGGAACAGAGGATTCTGATGACAGAAGGGGATGCAGAGTGGGAGTTGGGAGGGCAGTATGCTGACCTCAGGTTCTTTGGGCTGACCTGAGGGATCCAAGGGGTAATACCCATCCCTGGTCCAGGTGGCGTGCGAAACTTCTAGGACAGCCCATCCTGACCCCCCAGGTAGCTGCACCCCCATCCCAGGGGAGACCACTGTATCCCTCAACAGTTTGGGAGAATCGCAAATCACAGAATCCTGGGATCTTAGCATTCCATGTCTGCTGGTTATAGAACTCATGAGTCATTATTTATTTATTTCTCTAACGGATAAATATTAATTCATTGAATCCTCACAACTCTATGAGGTATTCAGGAAACTGAGGCACAGAGAGGTGAAGTAAGTTGGCCAAAGTCACACAGCTAGAAGTGACAGAGCCAGGATTTGGACCCAGACAATCTGCCTCCAGGCTCTAAGCTGCTTTCCTCCCAGCTGTGGGAATCGTGCCTCTGCCCTGGCTCTCTGTTTGAGAAGGTTTGTTCAACTCTTTTCTTCTCTCTTCCAGGGGAAGGGCTTCAAGGAGACCTACTGGCTGGTGGGGAAGGCGGGCTTCCCCAGACCCCTCCCTACACCTCTGGACATCAAACCCCGGGTGAGTAAGTGGAATTTCCCCCAAAGCTTGGCCTCTGTTGTTTGAAATTTGATACTTGTTATTTTTCTGATTATAAAGGTATTACCTGCCTAGCGGGGAAAACTTGGAAAATACAGAATTCTTTAATGATTAAATAATCACCATCTTTCCACTCCTGAGAGACAGCCACTGTTAGCACTTTAGCATGGTTCCTGCCAACCTGTTGCTGATGTCTATGTCGTGGATGAGATGATGCTGCCTCCATAACTTCTCATTCTGGTCTGTGCTCTCCACTCAACGTCCTGAGCGCCCTGGGTATCATTCAGAGCACTTCACTCACACTTGTAGTTACAGCATCAGGATTGCAACATGTGGCGGCCGTCATTAGCTCAACCTCCCTCTTGTCACTCAGCATGTGGAGTCTTCCCATTCTGAGCCCATTACAGGTGATACGTTGATAAATATCACTGGGCATTTGTCACCATTCAGACTATTTCCGCAGGGGGTATAGCTCAGTGGTAGAGCATTTGACTGCAGACTATTTCCGCAGACGAGGAATTTATAGATCAAAAGCCCTCATATTTTAGGGGCCAAAAGAAGCAGATTCTCAGAGCTGGTGCCTGCCCTGCAGTTGGGCTCTTTCCTTTGTCCTCTGTCCTTTGCGACCCCATGTCCCTCGCTGAGGGCAACACAGGTGAGATGGGGGAGCTGGGGAAGCAAGAACATTTTACTGCAACGTGCTGTTCCTCACTCTCTTCCACTCGAGCACCGGGCGGTCCACAGAGGGCCACAGGGCACAGGTTTTGCCCATAGCTGAGAATTAGTTTCCTAGAAATGAGGCGGCCCAGGGGCCCACAGGCGCCCACGGGCTCATTCCACCAGTGGGCGGCTGGCCTGGGGATGGACAGAGCCCCATCAGGGGCCCACAGCACGACCACATCAGAGCTTCCTGCCCAGGGTCTTTCCTTCATTAGAACTTCCAACTGACTCCTCTCAGCAGTTCCAGGATGGCCCCCTCCCATCTCTCAAAGACCAGAAACGTGTGGGGCACACATGGGCTTCCTGGGAAAAGACCAGCACTAAAGCAGCCTAGGCTGCACGTCCTCCAGGTGGAAGGATCAATATGGACAGGAGCTGAGGGCCGTTAGAGCATCCCTGCCCCCCAGCTATCAGGCTGCCCCCAGGCCTCAGGACCCCAGGGAACCCGGGCAGAGCAGTGCCTGGGGGCAGGCAGTGCCCTGTTCATCTTCATCCCTGAGTGCCTTCCCTGACACACACTGGGGTCCGGCGAGGTAGGGAGGAGGAGGGGGATGGATGGGCGTATGGAGAAGCCCTCAGGGTGCAGCACACACACAGATGCACCCTTTTTATAAGGACACTCCAGATTCCTGGGTGCAAAACCAGCTTGTGTTCACAGAAAGGCCCCCAGGCAGCCCTGGGTCCTTCAACTTTGCAGACGGTTTGCCGGGAGAGGACCGGGCTCGGGACTGGCTGTGTGACGTGGGGCAGGTCCCTGACCTCCCTGGCCTTCCCGTGGACCACAGCAGCCCCAGCTTACCCACCCCCAGGGGAGCATCTGTGGACCCCCTCACCCTGTTCAGTCCCTCTGGGTCCTCTTCTCCAGCTGCCGTCCTCTGACCTCACAGCCGTCGGGCCTCCACCCCACTTCTGCCTCCACGGGCAGCCAGCCTTCTCAGAAGGCCCGTCTGCTGACGCTGACTTCACTTCCTCATCTTCCTCTCCTGCCAGCCCTCACAGCCTGACTTCCACCACCACTCACCCAGAAGGCTCTGTGAGGTCACCGGTGCCCTCCACCCATGTCACCAGCTCCGTGGGCAGTTTTAGTTACCAGCCTGATTGCATGGTAACATTTCCCCGGCCTCCCTCTTCCTAGAAAGGTTCTCCAAGGCCTCCTCGGCGCCCTGGCTGTGCTTCCCCATCTCCAACTCTTCCCCCACTGGGCTCCCCGGCAGCTCTTCTCTTCTCCCCAACTCTTCCTTGCTGGGGCTGCACAGGGCTCCTCCCCGGGGCATCCCTTCCGATCCTGATGCTGATGACACCCCTTCTGGGCCTCGGCCCCAGACCCCTTCAGTAGTTCTTTTGGAGCTCTCATGGGACCTCAGACCCACCAGGTCCATCTGGCAGCCTGGCCTCCACCAGAGTTCTCTTCTTCTCTTCTCAATCAGAAAGCTGGACACTGTCCTGGAGTCCTCAGCAAGTCCTGGAGCTCTGCTTCCATCACAGCCCGAAGCTGACGACTTCTCCATCACCTCCGCTCTCCTGGTCACTGCGGGGGCTCTCGCCATTTCCCCTCATCCATCTCTGCCCGGCAGACAGAGCAATCTTTCAATAAAACACAAACACGATTCACATGGGAGTTCCATGTTTAACACCCTCGGGGGCTTCCTACCTGAACTCTTTCATGCTGCCTCTGAGGTCGCTCTCTGTCCGGCCTGGGCCTGCCCCTCGGGCTCAGCTTTCCAGTACCTTCTGCTATGAGTCACCTCCTCGGGGCCTCCCTGCTGCTCCTTAAGACACACCGAGCTTCCCACCTCAGCACCTCCGTTCTCGCTGTCCCCTGGCCTGGTCCCTCCCTATCCTGCAGGTCTCAGCTCTGTTGCTGCTTTCTTCACGAGGCGACTCTCATCACACACTCTAATCGGAGCCCTGCTGTAGCCACCGTCCCATCTCCCAACACTGTGTCACTGTAGCACTTGGTTCTCCCTGATATTTCTTGCTGATGCATTTATGGAACTTTCCCCAGGAGAGTCTGGCTGGCCGATATGCCTGCGGGTCTGCCAGTGGCAGGCACCCAGGGAGGTGAGCTCCCAGCCCTGCTCCAACCCACCCCGTCCTAGGAGTGGGAACCAGCAGGTCTGGCAGCCATTCGTCATCCTGAGCTCTCTCAGCTGATGACGTTTCCACTCCAGGCCAGAAACTTTAGAAAGTGCCAGCAACATTTTCATCTTCTTGACTCAGGGAGGGAAGAGAGCGGACATTAGCCCCAATGAGCTCCACCTGACCTGGGAGCCTCCCAGGCCTCTAGGCAGCAGGGAAGAATCCCACACCCACCTAGGCCCACGGGCTCAGATCCAGCAGGTGGGCGCACAGGGGCCCGAGCTCCCAAGTGCACCTGCATTCGCACACACACACTCCTCCTGGCATGGGCATCAGATACATACAAACGTGGAAACACTACCACGTGCCCCTCCATTTGCTTGGAGATGAGGTCACAGATAGACCCACAGAAACACTGACAGACATGCAGGCAGACACACAGAATCTCTGCAGGAAGGGCCAGCTGGATGGGAACTTGTCTTGGACTTGTGTTTATGAGGCAGTTAACAAATTTTTACTTGAACTGTGTGCTATAGCTTGATTTTTAAGTCAAGTTTTCTAAAGTTGCTTTTATCCTCACTTTCTGTATTTGCCATATCTGCAGAAGTTATTTATCTTTATATTTGGAGATGTTTGGGGAAGCTGATGGAGATCAGGGGAAGGGGACCAAACCCCGCGCCCCCCTTCGTGTTTTGGTATGGCCACGACCCAGGCAGCAGTGCCCGCAGATGGGCCTCCCATCACGTGTCACAGAGACACTCCACACAGGGGCCCCTTTTCTCCGCTCTGCCCCTGACAACCAGGCTCAGAAGTATCCCTGCCAGGTTGCTGTGAGGCCGTGGCTGTCACTCACAGCCTTGTTCCCTTCTCCGTGCAAAGGCGACAGCCCCATTCTACGCTCCTCTGGGCACACGTGGGAAGCAGACGAGAAAATGAAAGTGTAAGCAGGCTCGGGGGCCAGTGTCCCTATCCTGATTTGTATCACAGAGCCCCTCACTTCAGAGCGTTAGGGGACAGAGCTGGGGCTAGCTGCCCATCTCCTGGGAGGCCTCTGGATTCAAAGCCACAAATGCAAATGAGTGAGTGGCACTTCACCTTCCTGGGCCTCGGTGCCCTGAAGTTCGAAGTGCAGAGGGCAGTGGTATGCCCGTCACAGGGCTGCTGCAGGGATCAGGAGAAGCCAAGGAGCATGAGGGGCTCCTTGTAAGCAGCTGTGGGCTCTAAACGCCCACCACTGTTGTTCTGGGTGGGGTTTATTATTCTTGTTGGTCCTTTTCCCCGAGGGACACCTGGCAGGACCTCATAAACCAAGAAATCAAGGTGGCCTTTGCCAAAGCCCGCCAGAGCAGAGACGGGCCCTGGAGCTCGGGGAGGGCCTTGGCCAGGCCCTGAGGAGAGGGACGGAGCAATGTCCAGCTCAGAGACTCCTGTGCCTGGACACCCCAAGCCCTCTCCCTGCTCCACTCCCCACAAAGAACTCCCTTGGGAGCTCCCTGGCCGCCAACAGGGCACTCGTTAATATGTGCCCTAGAGTGATAGTAATTGATGCGTTCCTGTGTGAATCCTACAGGTAAACTTGCCTCGTGACACAGAAACAATAAAAATAGAAATATTCTCTCCTTTCCCAGAGCGCTTTGTTCTGGACAAATGGTTCTGACTCTGAGAGCTTGTTAATAGAGTTCACTATTCCTTCCATTGAGAACACCGTCCCCATCGTATAGCCGAGGTGCCCAGGCCCCAAGGGAGGAGGTCATTTGTCCTGAGTGGCACAGCTGCCCCGGGGCAGAAGCAAGACGGGGACCAGGAGCTGGAGCCAGGCAGTCGAGGGCTCCAGGTGCCACTGGACCACCTGCTCACATTACACCACTTCTCAGAGCTTCTGTTTTGTCATCTCTAAAATGGGTGTGGAGTGGGCCCGCATGAGGCTTGTTCCTGACAGAGGGCTTCAGTGCACAGCGAACGTTCAGCACAAGCTGCCTCCTTCCCCGCCTCTCCTCCCTGAGCTGGCCTAACCTCTTGGGCATCTGTGAGCACTGTGTTGGGAATCCGGGTCTTGGGCTCCCAGAATCTAAGGGGAGGGGTCGGGAGGGGAGTCATAATTCCTGGGTTCTTAGGAAAATGAGACTTCTGTCTTACAGAAAAAAAAAAAAAAACACCCACATCCAACTCATTAAACTAGCTTCCAACATCAAAGTGTACTTTCCAAAGCCCCCGAGGCTGATTTCAGAGCAGACAGACCAGGCACACGTGGAATTCATTTCCTTGACTGAGGAGAGAGGGCGGGGGCCAGGGGGCAGGTTAAGCCCTAAACAAACTCGTCCTTCTTCAAAAGACCCCTTGGGAGGGGGAGCTGGCGCTAAAACTGAAGTGGGTGTCGTGGGGAGAATGCTCTGCTGGGGGCTGTGCCGTGTGTGTGTGTGTGTGTGTGTGTGTGTGTGTGTGTGTGTGTGTGTGTGTAGATGTGGGAGGGATGCGGGCGATGTGTGTGGAGCCATGAGCTGCTGTGTGGTGGAAAGTGTTAGACTCCACTTTGGGAGATGCCCCTGCCATCCCGACCTGCACAACTTTGGGCTTAATCTTTTTATTCCTCAATTTCCTCAAATGCAAAATGGGACCGGTCACCCTTACCTCCCATGTCGTTGCGAAAATTAATGGAAAGGACTGGAAACACCACAACTGGCCCCAAGCAGGCCTGCAGGAGGGCTAAGAAGGGAGGGTGCACACATGCCCATCTGTGGGACGTGCCCACGGCTCTGTGCGTGGTGTCTGCACGTGCGGTGCCCCTGTGGCCTGGAGGCCAGAAGCGTGGCCCTGGTTCCTCCAATGAACTCTGTGTGGCCCACATGGGGCCTGTGGATTTTCTCTCTGGGCCTCAGTCTCTTCATCTGTAAAAGGAGCTTTTGGTCTAATGGCCATGAAGTCCCCCTGGGCGTGAGGCTCCGTGCGTATCCACGGGCACACAGGTGGTATGTGGAGACCCAGCAGCAGGCAGACACAAGACCAGAATTCAAACCGGGATTCCATTCTGCTTTCCTCCCAGGAACTGGTCTGTGGGCCGCTCTAAGCCCTCAGCTCCTCACTGCACAGTGGGGACCAGCACCCTGCCCCGCCTGCCTTATAGGGATGCTGTCAGGTCAAAGGAGACAACGCTTTGAAAGCACGCTGTCCCCGAGGAGAGTGTGCAGCGGCCGTGACCGAGGGCACACGTGTGTAAACAGACCTGGGTGGCTTCGTGTACGTTGTGTGGATGTCAGCGTTCAAAGGACCCTGAGCAGACAGGTGACCGTGTTCCCGTGCACGTGACTCCATCTGCATGTGTGTGCTTGTCTGTGGATGTCTGTGCGTGTGCCGTGCCTCTGTGTACGTGTGCATGGATGTGTGTGTGCATCGGTGTGTCTGCATGTCTGCTGCCTTAATTGTGTATGTTATGTGTCCAGGTGTGTCTGTCTGGGCACCGAAGTCTGGGAGCAGCGGCAGATCTTCTGATATTCGTGTCTGTGCCCACAATGTGGGTCTGTGTGTGTGGTGTGTGTCGCAGTGCATACCTTGTGCGCGTGTGGGTACATGTCATGCTGTGCCTGGATCTGACCTGGGTCTCCTTGCTCTTGAGCCCTCCAGAACAGTAGTGAGGGGAGAGTAGCCCCTGGCACTGAGCTGCCCAAGCTGAGAAGGGCTGAGGCAGCTCTGTTCTCAGAGGCCTCGGCTCAGACCCCCCAGGGCAGAAGCGGGGGGCTCCAGGGAGAAACTCTCGCCAAAGCCAACACACTGCATATGAACAGACCCCACACGCCGGGGTCTTCACCTCTCTGCAGCCTTCCCTCATCAGTTGAGGACCCAGGAGGACGGCCAGTGCCTGTCTGGCTCTTGCATTGTGTCCCCTCCCGGGGTGGGGCCGGTTTCCTCTGCCCCCAGAGGCTTTGGGGTTCGTTTATTTTACATTTGCCCGCTGCCTGGCCCTGTGCCTGGAGCTCCCACGACACTATCTCAACCACAGCCACCACTGGGGCAGGAGGGCTTTGCCCACTTTCTAGAAGAGAAAACAGAGGCTCAGAGGGGCGAAGTGACCTGTCCACGCCGGTCTCTGTCTAGCTCCTGATTCGAGGTGGCTGCACGGTGCTATAGAAGCCCAGAGAAACAGCGGCACCCCAGAGGGGGTGGCCTCAGCAACTCACAATTTGTTTTTTTTTCTGTGAACGAGGTGAGGACAGAACCTTCCTCATGAGGCTGAGGAGGCTCTCGGGGCTGGCCCTTCCCTCGTGAGGAGCCGGCCTAGCATTTGCATGGGGCTTCCGTGCATATGCTCGTGTGGAACCTCAGAGACAGGGCCCCAAGTCATGACTTTCATGATGAATCAGTGCCAGCTGGTCCCCATGAAGTCCCCTACCCTCCCCCCACCAACCCGGGGTTATCCTCCTGTCCCTTGAGGTCAGTTCCCAGCAATGGGACACTCTTGGCATCTCTGGTGGCTGGGGTTCTCGATATGGCAGATGGGGCCATGGGGCCCTGGAAGGTCCTCGCAGGCCCTGGTGATCTGGAGTTGTTTGGTTCGGGTCCTTCAGGCAGGCACAATTTGGGATGGTCTCCTTGGAAACAATGAACATTTTAGCCTGGCATTCAAGGCTCTACTCACGCTGTCTTCACCTCATCTGTCCCCTGTACTCCCAACTCTCCGGCCTTGTCAGACTGCTTATTCTTCCCCATACCATTCATGATGCCACAACTTATTCTTGTTGTTTTCTCTACCTACATGACCTTTTCAACTTTTTCAACATTCGATGAACTCCTACACATCCTTCAATGTCCATCTAAAAAGCCACCTCCTTGCAGTGGTTAAGAATCCACCTGCCAATGCAGGGGACACGGGTTCCAGCCCTGGTCCAGGAAGATCCCACATGCCTCAGAGCAACTGAGCCCGTGCACCACAACTACTGAGCCTGCATGCCACAACTACTGAAGCCCATGTGCCTAGAGCCTGTGCTCCACAACAAAGAGAAACCACTGCAATGAGAAGCCCACGCACTGCAACCAAGAGTAGCCCCAACTCGCTGCAACTAGAAAAAGCCTGTGTGCAGCAATGAAGACCCAACACAGCCCAAAAAATAAATAAATAAATTTTTAATTTAAAAATAAATAAAAAGCCACCTCCTCCTAAAACCCTTTCTCAACCTCCCTCTGTATGTAATTAGTAGTTGCCTTGCCTGACCCTCACGTGTCGGTAGGAACCTTATCTAGTTCATTCCTTTCGTCCGATGCCCAGGAAGAGCCGTGCACTGGGAGGTTGAATTGATGAATGAATAAGCTAATGAACTAGTTAACCCAAAGGTTTCGATGAACCATCTCCCCTCCTGCATGAGTGCCAGCTTCTGAGTCTCCTGCCTAGTTTCTCCTCTGCTGTATCTGCATCTAGGCTTGCTTAGTCTAATGCTTAGCTGGGATCCTGCATGCCAGGTAGGTGTGGGCAGTGTGTCAGTCCGTGGCTCCCATGGCTGCCCTGTCTCTCCTCCCCACCACCCATCCTGCTGCTATGGATGCTCTCACCTCCAACCCCTGCACAAGACTGCGTGCTCTTCCCCAGCCCCTCTGCTTCCTACTCCTTCTGGCCAACTCCTCCTCACCCTCCATGCCTCTGCTCCTTTGTCACTTCCTCCAGGAAGCCTTCCCTGAAACCCTCCCTTCCACCCCTGCGTATTGCAGGAGGGGCACCTCCTCTGCCCTCTCAGACCCCTGGGCACTGAGCCCTGTCCCTGCAGACTGGGGGCTTCCTGAGGGCAGGGCTGAGTCGAAGCCCTCTTTCTGTGACTTCGATGGGAGAAGAAATGTAACGGGGCAGGGGAGGTGGGGAAGGCCACCATGGTGGCAGGTGAATCTCGCTTTAAGGAAATGCACCTGCGTGAAAATCCAGATTTGCTCAAAGACTTTAGAGCTAAGTCTACACTCTTACAAGGGGAGGTGAAGTGACTAGAGCAGGAGGGAAGGGCCCCGCCTGTACTCAGCATGTTGTGTGTGCACTGTCTCAGGGAGTGGTCCTCGCAGCCCTAGGAAATGGTGCCTTCACCACTACTGCCGCTGAGTTCACCTGGGGCTGTGGGATGAAAAGCCCGGTGCTTTCCAGAGGGCCAGCCATGCTGTTTCTTGTCCCGGCTCTGCCCCTGGACTTGCTTGTAGAAACCGCTCCTGCTTGGGGCTCCAGCCTCCCCATCAGGACATGGACCGGGGGTGGAGGGTGGGGTGGGCGTGGTGATTAAATAAATCTCCGAGGTTCCTTTCCAAGAGGTTTCCCTGAGTCCTTGAGACTCTTCAGAAGTCCACCAGGGGGCAGGCAAGCTGTTCCCGAAAGAACCAGAGCCCCTCCAGGAACCCCAAGATTCCGGGCCCCTCCCCAGGCTGTCAGGCTCCCTGGGCTCAGCTGTCCAGCCAGGGAGGGAGGATGGTGCTGAGCAGAGCGATAGGCATTGACCCCACCCCACAGGGGAGCCTTGCCTGGGGAATCTCCCTGACGACCGACGGGCAGTGAGCGGACGACAGATCTCAGCGTCTGTCACCATCGGAAAGGCCTGGCCCGAGTCAGCATCTGTCGGGGGTCTGTCCAGTCTCCAGCCGTTTGCATTTCCTATTAAATAACACAGAGGTGATGCTAACCTTGTCCACGGCTCTCCTGGACGCTGGCTCACGCAGCCTACCACACCCTCTCCAGGGAGGCAGGGGCGATGGTCCCCACACACAGATGAGAGTGAGGCTGGCAGGTCTCTTCCACTGCTGACTTAGACCTTCCTTCTGGGCTGCAGCTCAGCACCCGGCTGCCTGCCACGCATCTCCCCAATGAGCCACAGGTCACCCTGACTGTACTCTGCCCTGTCCCCTGGCCAGAACCAGGGGTGACCACCCTCTTTTTCCTGTCCTTCCCATGACCCTTTCCCTCACCCCCATAATTAATCCCCGAGTCTGTCCCACCCACCATGACGGTCTCTGCCTTGGTCTAGGCCCCATCATCTGCGCCCTCAGCAACAGCCCGGCCTCTGTGCCGCTCTCCGGCCTCTATTCCCTCCGGCCCGAGCCGGCCCGAGTCTGCCTGCAGCACCGCCCTTGCCCTGTTGCTTTCCTCCTTAGCACTCCCCCGCTGCTGATGGCCAGGGCCCGTCATGGAGCTCCTGCCAACCATCTCCCCTGACACCCAGCCTTTCCCAACCCCATGCCCAGCTCTGTCTTGTCCTCTCAAATTGCTCAGACCCCCAGTTTCAACCTAGAGGATTTTTATTGTAAAAGCATTCCTATTAGTAGTTATAATAACCCCCCAAGACCTGGGACCAGTGGTCTGGAGACTATGTAACCTTGGCCTGTCACCACTGTGTCCAGATGCAGAACACTTCCAGCCTGAGGAACACCAGAATATCCAGTTGGCCCATTTCCAGAGTTGTCATTAGGCGCATGGTCTGGGGGAAGCTAGGCCGTGGGTGCAGGCTTTGTTCTCCCTGTGTGTCTGCCTTGAGCCTACACTCAGTACTTGATACAGCCCTAAAACCAGGTCCAAACTCCCAGTGCAGCAATAAGAAATTTGGAGTTTGCTGGAGATTTCCTGGGAGCCAGAGAAGAGAGTACGTCATCACCCATCATGCAGCCAAGCTTCATGAACCCCTCTGAACCTCAGTTCTCCACCCCAGGTCCCTCCCCAGCAGCTACCCCCTCTTCCCCCTCCTCTTCTCCATCACCCCCTGTTGCCCCCAGTCAACCAGCACCCAGCCTCAGCTTCCTGCTTCATTGGTAGTTACCCAAAGAGCAACTACAGGATTGATCAAAGGCCCAGGAGCCTTTCAAAGGGCTGATTCAGGCCTTCCAGGCACTGGGCAGGAGGTCTTCAAGGCTCCCTCTGCAGGCAGCCCATGGGAGGGTCTTTATTTCACTGAAAAGAAGGACCTGAGGTGGATGGAGTATCTGCATTTTAGTCCTCACTACAATCAGGCAAGGGAGACACATTCTCCCTGTATTTTCAATGAAGCTACTGCGACTCAGTCCAAGGTCACCCAGTAAACCAGTGGTAGAACTGGACCTCAACTCCAAAGACCCCACCACGCACGCCATCCTGGCTGCCTTGTCAGCCACAGCCTCATACCGCATGGAAAAAAGTGACGCAGGCACAGTGACAGCCTCAGTCACCAGCCGCAGGGTGAGACCAGCCAAAGGAAATGCGGTGAGTTCTGGGGTGAGGTCTGGAGGGGCAGGCAGGTGCGGCTGGGGCCCCGGGTGAAGCCAAGGCCAACAGTCAGGTGTCCGGATGGTGGATGGAAGAGCCGAATGGGGCAGACGTCCGAGTGTGCTGTGGACAGAGGTCAAGGTCGGAACCTGCAGTGTGAGTGAGACACTGGGAGAGTGAATTAACTCTGACCATCCAGGAGCCTTTTAAAGGGCTGGTTAAGGCACTGGGCAGGATGTCTTCAAGGCTCCCCTTGTGGGCAGCCCAAAGGAGGGTGGGTTTCTCATTTCTGTGGCCACAGTCTCCCCTCTCTTGGCCTCTGGACTTCTGTGGCATGGACATGAAGAGCCTTTTCAGTCAGAGGGCTTAGCTTTTTTTTCTTTTCTTTTTGTATCGAGCCCCACAAGCTAGTTCCTACAGCCCTCCCCTCTGGCAACTCTAAACGGAGACAGAGACAGAGATAGAGCAGAGAGATGGGAAGGGAGAGGCAGAGGGAAGAAGAGAGAAGTGAGGAGAGGGAGCTTGACAGATGACTGTGCACAGTTGGGACAGATCCGGAAAGGAGAGAGGAGACGATGGAGGATACATGTGGCCGCTTGATAGGGACTCTGGCCCCTGTGAGAGTGAAAGAGACAGGAAAATGGGAAATGTGACATGTGCTTGGACCCCCAAGGCCATCAAAGAGTTTTAACCAGGGGAGTGACCTGGTCAAATCTGTGTTTTAGAGAGACTCCATCTGGCCGCCACGTGGAGGATGAATGGCTGGATGGATGAACAGGAAAGGGAGATCCCGGGACAGGAAGCTCTCCTGAGAGGAAGGTGAAGAGAGAAATGAGCAAGGCCAAGGGGGAGGGAGACCCATTTAAAGGTCAGGAGGAGGAAGAGGAAGATGAGGGGCCAGAAAAGGATGCAGGAGGAGGTGATGGAGAGGTGGGAAGAGGACCAGGAGTGGGTGTCGCAAGGAGTCACAGGAGCAGGCATCTGTGAAGAAAGCCGTCAAGTGACCAAGTGACCAAACGAGCTGGAGACGGAAGAGTGTCTGTCCGTAGCAGCTCCGGACGTGGAGGCCGGGGGTGAGCTGGGTGGAATGATGGGGCTGGGAAATGGAGGTCACAGGAGTAGGCAACAGCCTTGACAGGCCTGGCCAGGAGGAGACAAGAGGGTGGGTGGGCAGTGGCTGGCAGGGCACCTGGGAGGTCTGGAAGGGAGTTGTGAAATAGGGGCATGTCTATGCTGATGGGAGAAAGTGCAGGGAGAGGAGCTGCCCAGAAGCCTTCCCAAGAGGTGGCCACCGCCAGCAGAAAGCACAGTCTGTCCCCCGGGAGGCCAGGTGGGCCCTGATGCAGGCAGAAGTGAGGTTGGTTTTTGGGTCTGGTTCAGGCCTCAAACCCAGGTCTCCTATTCCCTGGGTAGGGAAGGCAAGCAGGAAGAAGTCACACAGCCCAGAAGAGGCCAGAGGGCAGGAGTCTGTAAGGCTGAATACCCATCTCTAAGTTTCCAGACCTAGAGAGAGGGGCTGGCTTTGGGGACAGGGCAGGGCGTACACTCCCCAGGGGACAGGGTCCAGCCCTCTGCATTCTGGAGCCCCAGCCCAGCCTCCAAGTTCCTGGGATTCTGAGCCCACAGCACCCATAGGGATGAATCACGGAATCCCTGGGAAGCCACGACAGTCTAACTGTGCCCTTTCCCCTTCTTCCCTTTCACACCCCAGGGAATTAGCTCTAGTGGGAGCCACTCGACTCGTGTGTGGTCTGCTTCTGAGAAAATCAGCTTCACGAGCAATTCGAGATCACAGCTTTGCTCCCACGAGTGTGTCCACACACACAGATGGTACACACACAGATGGTGTGTTTCTCTGTGCACTGTGTCCTGTGGGTGTGCACTGCTTTTGGGAGCCTGGGTATTTTAAGTCTTCGCTGTATATTTGGGTTATGAAGTGTGTCTGTGGGCAATGCGTATGGAGTGTTTGTGACTGGCGTTTGCATGGGAGATATATGCACTGTGTACACAACATGTGTGTTCAGTGTGCACGCTTGTGGTGTGTGCATGCATAGTGGATATTCGAGAGTTGAATTTGGGGGGGGCGGTGTGTCTGTGCGTGGTGGCTAGGTGACTTTTGAGGGTGTCTCTGAAATGATTGAAATGTTTGTGGACAATGTGTGTGCCTGTGTGACATGTGAGGTGGATGCATGCTTCCTGTTTTCCTGAGTTGCGGCCCTGTGTGTCCTGTGTTGTCTTTGACGGTGTACATGAAGGCTGTGTGTATGTGTGTGTGCTGTGTGTGTTGGCGGGAGAGTGTGCTTTTGCAGGTGACTGTGTCTGTGGGGGGAGCGTGTGTGTGAGGAAGGATGTCATGGAGGGAGGTGTGAGAGCCCAACACAGCAGAAGGGGCAGAGATCCAGCCCCAACTTCACCATCTCCCAGCTGTGTGACCTGAGCTAGTTAGTGCCCCCCTCAAGCCTCAGATTCCCCCCAAGGGTCAGTACTTGATGAATTCTAGGAAGGCCCTGTGGTCATGAGGAGGAAGGCAATGTGAGTAGAACAAGAAGGGACCACTGTGAACTGTACTGAAGAGGACCGTCCCAGTGAGAGCTGAGTGTGGCCAGTCCTCTGCCCAACCTCTGGGGGCTCCACCTGTCCCCTTGCAGGATAGGAATGCTGCCCCCTCTCCTGAAGGGCAGCCACAGCTACATTTTAGGCAGGTCCTCTCCCCACATCCCTTCAGCACCAACAAGGGATGCTTCCTGAACCACTTCACTCCTGCCCTGAACTAAACGAGCATGAAGAAAATAGAGCTGCTGCCCCCCAAATGCAAACAACGCCTGGCCAGGAATCACAAGCACTGCCACAGACTGGGTGAGCGCCATGGACCGGGTAAGAACCACAGCAGGCACTTGACACCAAGGAGCTCACTCTCCTAACAGCCCCAGTTGTCCGTCCATCTTTGCTCCACTTTAGAGACGGAATGAGTTCAGAGATGTGAGGCCACCAGCCCAAAGTCCCACAGCAGTGGGCAGCGCAGTGAGGACGGGAACCCAGGTGAGTCCCTCTCTGAAACCTGGGCTGCTTCTCCTCCTCGCTTCTGTCCTCCTCAGGTCCTTCCTCACCTCACCCAAGAGGGGGGAAAATACAACTCTACACACAGGGGATGTCATGATAAATTTAAAAAATTCTAGATTACTTGCTCTTTCGGCTAATTAACGCTCCATCATGTGACAATACAGTAGAATATTAAGTGGGTAGGCGTTGGAGCCCCACTGTCTGGACTCAGCCATACTGGCTGTGCAAACTTGAGTTAATTACCTAACCTCTCTGGGTTTCCTCTTATGTCGTCTGTGAGATGGAAGTAATAATAATAATAATAATATCTACCTCACTGAGTGTTGTAGGATTAAATGGGTTACAACATGAAAGTCGCATTAGAAAGCTGCCTGGGCCAGCCCATCCCCTTCTCAACTTAAAAGTACAGGGGCCTCACACTGGTCTCAGAATTTCACTCATGGTGAGAAAGATTCATAATCCCGTTAACCATAACCTTCATGTTTCACCCCTTCATTTCGGCAGCTCAGTGGGGAGGGACTGGGGTTACCTCCATCTCGCCACGTAAGGACCACGGAGCCTGGCCGCCCCACGCCCTCGCAGGCGCAGCGCTTTTCAAAGGGCGCCTGCGGACGGGCAGGCAGCATCAGTACCGCTGGGAGGTGCTCAGGATTCGGGTCCCGGGCCCCGCCTCAGACCTACTGAACCAGACTCTCGGGGGTAGGGCCCGGCAATATGCCTTCACAAGCCCTCAGGGATTCTGATACTCTCTCAAGTTTGAGAGGAACTGGGTGAGGCCTCCGAAAAGATTGCTCTGTGAACCGGGAGTCCCTCACGTGAGGCAAGTGAAGGAAAGTCGGGTGGCGGGGGCGGGGGGGGGGAATCACCCACATGTGACCTCATGCTCTCTGGGCCTAGAATCTGCTGTCCTTCCGGGAGTGGAAGTAGAGGAGGCAAGAAGGAGCCTCTGAGACTTCAGCAGGTGACCGTTATCTGTGGGAACCGTCTGGGTACAGGCGAGCCGGTTTCTGGAAGTTCTGCCAGGCCTTGGGGCTTTGACCACCTGGAGGGAGACAGGAGCCGATAGCCTGCGGGAGCTCAGCACAGTGGGGATCCCAAAGTCTGGAAGGGTTGGGAATGTGGGAAGGGACCTCCAGGGGACACCTAGAGGCAGGGGCACCCCACCATGGGTTGTCCTATCTGGGTCACAGCCCTTCCCCCGAAGGGCCTGGGACCCACCTCTGCCCTGGGTCCTGAGCCCACAGCGCCACGGTCCCTGCGACTCTGCCCCTCCCGGTCGCTGTCACCCATCACTGGGTCCCTTCAGTCTGCCGCCGAGTCACAGGCTTTCGTGTGAGGAAGGCCATGTCAGTCATTTTGACCCAGTCCCCATTCCAGTCAGCTTTCTACAATGTCATCCTCTCAACACCCCCTTGAAGTCGGCAGAATGACTGTCCCCATTTAACAGATGAGAAATCAAGGCCGCCAAGGGAGAATGACTTGCCCAAGGGCGCCCAGCTCCCCGTTGGGGGGAAGCCGCCCCACAGCAGCCTCGCCTCTAATTAACGCTGCCTTCGGGGGCACTCGTGTGTGTGCAGCTATCTCACCCCGGGCTCGGTTCTGTTGCTCATGTGTTCACTTGGACGTGACATTTATGACATCACAGACCCTAACCAAGCCCCATCCTGATAACCCTGGATCATCAAGAAAAGGATTCATGGGGTTTAAGCTTCAAATGGTTAAAACAGATGAAAAAGTTGTGTGGCTCAAAGGGACAAACCCTCAGGTTCCCAGCAGCCTGAGGCCTGCAGAGAGCTGTGGTTTCACGGTCCTCGGAGCAGCACAGTCAAGCTGTGGAGACGCTTCTGATCCTGCCCTGCCTTCTTCACCCAGTCTCGAAGTTTCTCACCTAACATCCCCCCCTCCCCCTTGGGGCCTCCGGGAGCCTCCAGACTCCTCAGCCCCAGGTCTCACTAATCAGACTCAGAGCCAAGAGCCTCCCGTGTGGCGGCCAAGGGGTACACAGCACCCGCTCCCCCCGCATTGATGGCTTCGAGCGCCCAGGGAGGGGGTGTCTCGTGTCCCCACTGAGAGCAGAAAACCAGCCAAGCCAGTCGCTGGCCACATGCATGAGGGCCTTGGAGTCTGAGGACTCGATGGGAAGGGCTGCTGTGCCCCGCCCTATCAGCTGTGTGACTGTGGGCAAGTCACAGGACCCCTGAGCCTCGGTCCCTCTTCTGTAAAAGGGGGGGAACAATAGCCTCCTTTTGCCGGGTGGCTGTGAGGAGAAGACAGTGCAAGTAAAGTACCTGGCACCATGCCCGGTCCTGCAGCCCTCATTATACCCATTAAACACGTAAGCTAGTCCTCAGAAGAAAGGAAACACCACCTGTCTCTTTATCAGCGTTTGTTTCCCAAGCACCCTAGGTTGGTTTTTGGCTCACAAACTCCCTACAGCTGACACCAAGCATTTTCTCTCCTATCCTACTGTCCCTCTGGGAGGTGGCCCATAGCTGGTATGGTCTAAACCTAGCTGCCCTAGGGAGCATGGGAGGGTGGGCAGGAGAAGAACTGGGGAACCCAGGGTTTTGCCACAGAAGGCAGGGCCCCAAAAGGGGCTGATGAGGAAACTCCCTGACTCCCTGGGGGCCCACAGAGGTGCTGGGCAGGGGCAGGGAGTGAGGAGAGCCACATCCTTGCACTGCGATCTGGTCTGGGAGTCTGCGAGTCTGGAGACCCAGGTTCAATTCCTGACTCCCAAGCTGTGTGACTTGGGCCAGTTACTTAACCTCGCTGAGCCTCAGTTTCCTAGTCAGTAATTGAGACTAAAGACACCTGAGGCTGTCTGTGGCTATCTTTATTCTGATTTGCCACATGAGATAAAGGATTGGCCCACAGTGGGCGTTCAGTAAAAAGAGCAGCAGAAACTAAGTTAGGGGTGCCATGGTCCTTCCCACCCCATTTCTACAGTTAGATGAGGCCAGCAAGGCTCAGAGAGGTTTAGCGACTTCTCCGAGGTCAGATGGGATGTGCACATCATTGCTTTCCTGGGCACTCACTCCTACTTGGGACCTTTGGTTATCAGCCAGGCCTAAGAAACCCCCCCAGGGAGCCTTGAGCCTGTCTTCGTGCCTGGGAGGGTTTTCTCATCTCGGAACGGTAGTCTTGAAGACACAGGAAAAGATGTGTCTCCTATCTTTACTGACAGATGCATGAGGGTATAGAAGCGTTTCCGCAAAAACACCAACACAGTGAAGATGAGCTTCCCATTGCTGAGCTGTCCAGGAGAACGCCCCATTGCTGGAGGGGTGTGAGCAGGCGCTAAGCAACATTGGGTGGAAAGTTGGCCTTGGTGGCCTTTAAAAGAAAGCCACCCTCCACATGGCTGCCAGGCAAATCCAACCCTGCTCAGTTCCCACTTCTCCTCCCGCTTCAGATCCAGCTCTGACTCCCGGACTTGGCCTTTGAGTTTTCTGGACTCCATCATCCTATGTTCTCATCTGCCTCCCATCTGGTCTGGGAGCTCCACAAGGGTAGGTCCTGTATGTTTTGATTCCGGGACCTGCCAGGGAAGGGAGGTCATGTTTCCTGGGCAAGGACCACAGGCCAGGCCCCCGACCAGGTATTTACACACGTTGCTGCAATTTGGGCTTCACAACAAGCCAGAACATCAGGTGTTATTATTAGTCTCACTTTGCAGATCAGCAAACTGAGGTCAGAAAGATCAAGCAAACTGCCAAAAGTCCCACAGCAACATGAATGTTGAAGAAGTGAAAAGGTGAAGGAAGGGGCGTTGAGCACGTGGGGTTCCCGATTTCAGCCCCTAGTCCCAAGAGGCATCTGCAGCGGGTAGGCACGCTTGGTTGCCCATCCGTCTCCAACTCTTGGGGAGCCCCATCCAGGCACTGAGTGAAGTGGACCCCTGTGAACTGACTAACCACAACCGCAGCGTTTGGGGGTGTGTGGGAGGCAGGTCGCTCTCCCCCGAGCCCGCCATAGCCCCAGCCCCGCCCTACCCCAGCCCCAGCCAAAGCTCTGCGCCAGCCCAGCGGTTTCTGCTGGCAGCAGCTCAGAGAAGGGTGAGGTGGCGCTGGATGTGGGGGGAGCAGGTCAGGTGGGAGAGCCCAGGAATTGTCTGAGTCCAACTCAGCCATGTTCTGCCCATGCTGCTGGGCTGCTGCGAAGCACTTCCTGGACATTTGGCCCCTTGGACAAGGATCTGGAAAAGGAAGCCCACAGGGTGTGGCAGAGGCATCATTAATTGCCACAAGAAAGACAGCCAGAAGTTGCCTAACACCCACTGGGTGCAGGCCCCAGGCTAAGTCCGTTATTCTTTGTTTTGGCACCAACCCGAGAAGAAGCTACTATCTTTCCCATTTTACAGATGGGGAAACTGAGGTTCCATTTGACCAGATGAGGACTAAAGCCGGCGAGGCGGGTAGAGGGGGTTGACCAGCTGGGCCCTCCCTCAGCATAGATCTGAGGTTCCCAGTGGCTGGGAGGGAGAGGAAGGTGTGGACACCCTTCCCAGGTCCTGTGACCTTTCCTACCTATGCCCTCATAGCAGCTCAGGTCCCTCCTTAGGAAAGCTTTCCCCGATCTCCTCCTCTGAGTTTAGGTTAGGCCCTGCCCCACCCCCACCCTGCCCTCCTAGCTATCACAGATTGTCTTCTCTGAGCTGTCTCCATCTCCCCAGGCCTGTCCCCACAGTAAGCCAGATGGGAGGAAGGAAATGCAGCTGCCATCTATATAGAATTCAGGGAACCCAGCTTCTAAGTCTAGCTTCACCCTGATTTACCACAAAGCTTTGGGTGGTCACTTTCCCACCGGTAAAATGGGACACGCTGTACTACTCTCGGGGCTGGTGACCATCACAGAAGAGAAAAATTTTGGAGGAGGAATTCTCTTCTACCCTTGGAACCAGGGCCTGAAGGACAGCTGTGACCCTCCTCTCCTAGGCTCCCCTTCCTCAGGTCCACACCCAGCAGGGCAGGGCGGGGCAGCTGTGATCTGGTAGGGCCAAGGCATCTAGAAGAGGAGGTGGTTTTGGGAAGATGCGCCTCAACCTCCCACGTAAAAGACAATAATAGCACCGTGCTACTTTTTGCACAGCACTCAAAGACAACCTGACTAACATAGTGCTGGAAAAGTGTACCCAGTTTGGGCAGGGCTTAGCTTTGTGGACAGACTGGGGGGAAATCCCTGTCTCTTATATTCTGTGTGACTTTGGATATGCTATTTAACCTCTCTGAGACTCGGTCTCCCTAAATATAAATGGAGACCTTACTAGTCCCAGACGAGTGATTTTTATCTGTACTCGATGACCCCATCCATAGCTTGTTTCTCCAGCTGAATTCTGGGGGCTTTGATGGGACCTTTTCACAGGGCTGCTTAAGGTTCCAGGAGATGATGAAGGAGGAAGAGTCTGGACACTAGACCACAATCCAGAGAGGAGAAGTGACCTGCCTGGACTCACCAGATGGGATGGCTGCGGTGTGGGGAACCCCCTCTGTGGCCACCCCAGGGCCAGCAAAGGGTCATTTCCTTCCGCGTTCAGCCCCGCCGTCACCTCTCCTGTTTCCCCGGCTAATTGCGGCGGCGCCGACAGCGGGGGAAATCGGGGCCAGGCCGGATTTCCTCTGCGGACCCGCGGCTGCTAGAGCCACCCGCCCCCCTGGACCCCGCGGGGCCACGAACTGCACGTGCGGCGGCCCGGGGCGGCCTGGCTGGCACAGCGCTTCCTTAGCGACCCCTCTCCATCCCCGCCCTCTTCGACCCGCCCCTTCCCAGTCCGGGTTTCAGTGTCAAGAAAAAGCTTCACCCCCTCGCGGGTTCCGGATAAACCGAGTCACACGGGGGCGTGCCGGCCCGGCGCTAGGACCCCGCGGCTGGGCCTAGGGGGTGGGCGTGGTGGGGCGGGTCGGCGGGAGAGGTATTTAAATTGGAGCCCGAGCCGCCCTCTCGCGGGTCTGGCTCCCGTGGGGCTGTGGAGCGGCCGTGCGCCTCCTCGGGCCGTGACCCCGGGGTCTGGCGCGGGGTGGGACGGGAAGGGCAGGTTTGCGCAAAATGTGCCGGGGCTGCCCGGGAGAGGAGCGGCGGCCGCGCTGAGCCAGGTAGGAGCCGCCCAGCGGGCGAGGCTGGCCGGCCCCCTCGGGGAACCGGCGGTCCCGCGCCCCTCTCGGGCACCCGGCGCGGAGCTGGGCTGGGACTAGTCCATCGAGACGCGGATCTTTAACAGTCCCCACCCGCCACCGCCCCCTGCTTTGCGCGTGGAGCCAGGGTTGACTCCAGAAGTCTCCAAGGCTCCTAGCTCAGCGGATCTTTCCCGCGAAGGGCGAGGCCGGCGTTCCCATTTGACAGATGGGAAAACAACCGCAAAAAGGCCAGCACTTGAGCAGGGAACACACAGCTAGTCAAGGGCAGTTCGAGATTTGAATCTGGTCTGCTACTGCCCTCTGACCCTGGCTGGGCGTGAGTCTTCCCATCCCACCGCACCAGATAGCCTACCCATCTCTAGGGGTGGGGATGGGGGGCGGTGGTGGCACCCACCTCCCTCCAAGGAGCTCCGCAGCCAGCCTTCTTCATGGGTGGTAAGACGTGTGGGACCCCCACCCCCACCCTCAGCTGCCTGAAATTCCGCCATCACAGCCACATTCCTTTGGGTTAAGGTCTAATTCCCCCGTGGGATGCACATGTCTCCAGAATGGGGCTTGCCCTTAGTGATTCACTGCTCGCTGGGAAGGTCCACAGCAGCTCTCCCAGGACCCCACTCTGCCAGTGATCCAGGCTGAGAGGAGGGAGAGGAGCACGCTAGAGCCCAGCACTGTGAGCCTGTCTGCTGGGGTTGGGGGTTGGTTGGAGGGGGTTAGAGAGGGAGATCTTGGCCTGGTGTTGTGGAAACATTTGCTTTGGAGGCAGACAGGCTGGATTCTGATCCTGATTCTGCCATTTACTGCCTGTGTGACTTTGAGTAA
Organism: Balaenoptera physalus; assembly: GCF_965194825.1. Classification (NCBI taxonomy): domain Eukaryota; kingdom Metazoa; phylum Chordata; class Mammalia; order Artiodactyla; family Balaenopteridae; genus Balaenoptera; species Balaenoptera physalus. The sequence goes on from NC_138889.1 coordinate 58,984,590, forward strand.
GTCACCTCTCTGAGCCTCGTTTCCCTCATGGGCAAACTCTACAGGAGGCAGGCAGCTCAGCACCTGCTGGAGAAAACACAGCATTTGGGTCATACAGACCTGGGGCTAAATCCCAAAACACTTATGAGCTGGGTAACTATGGGGTAAGTCACTTCACCTTTCTGAGCCTCAGTGTTCTCATCTGTACAATGGAAATTATAGTAACTGCTTCACTGGCTTGTTGTGAGAATTAAATGAAATGATATAGGTCAAGTGCTTAGAAGAGTATCTAACATCCTTAAACACTAGGGATGGGCTTATTATGGTAGTAGGTGTTGCCCTCCACCCCATTTCTCTCTCTCTCTCTCCCTGCATTGTGTGCACGCACACACGCACACACACAGATATTCTTTGGCACTTCTCCCTCCGGTCAGTGTCCTAAGATGCCTCCTGCCTCCTCTTGCCTAGGCCACTTGTCTGCTGGCCTGGGGCCTCCCTCTTCAGCACTCCTCACCTCGCCTGGGCTGCTCAGCCCTGTGGGTTTGTCCCAGCTGGGAAAGACAATATGTGTCTAGGGTGCCTTCACAGCCATTCTCAGCTTGGTCATCACAACCGTTGGGGTCAAACAGTGGCAAAACAGGAAGCAGGCTGCTTGCCCTACAGATGGGACACTGAGACCCTGAAAGCTTAAGGGACTTGCCCCAGGGAGCAGGGCTGGTGAGCAGTAGAGGCTGGTTGGGAGCCTGGGTCTCAATGATCCCAATCCTCCCTCTTGAGAGCGAGTAACCCTCAAATTCTCCACACTGTGTCTGGGGCACTGCTCAAGGGTGTCCACTGCCGAGAGGCCCCTTTCTGTTAGATGGCAGGGTGGAGTTCCACGTGCTGCAGGGAGGGACCCTCCTGGAGGCTCAGATGCTCACCTCAGGGATAGAGTGGAATTTGGCAGGCAGGGGAGGGGGAAACGAGTGCCCCTTTGGGCAGCAGTGCTCTCAGGTTCAGAACTAATCCAGGTCCTTCCTTATCCTCACCTCGCACTCACCGCTCAGCCCTTTGCCGTGGACTGCTACGCCTCACTTTGCTGTTTGTTCAGTAGACTTTTTGTGAGCACCGCTTAATAGACCCCTGTTCTCATAGAATAAGAAATAAACGATCGGGAAATGATCAATGAGAGGAAAACAATAAAATACGTGCAGATCTGGGCAAGAGCATTCCAGGTGGAGGGAGCAGCAAGGGCAAAGGCCCTGAGGCAAGAATGCACTTGCTGTGTTTGAGGGATGGTGAGAAAGCTAGAATTTGGTGAGGGAAGAGCACATGGTAGATGGAGTCAGAGAGGAGATTGTATAAGCTTGGATTTTATGGGAGGTTTTCAAGCAGTGAGATTCATGATCTGATACATGATTTAAAGACATCACTCATGCTGCCATGCTTAGGACAGACTAAAAGAGGTCAGGGTGTTGCTGGGGTTGAGGCCCAGGGTCGTGGTGGTGCCTCAGTCTGTGGCAGTGATGGAGGTAGGCAGATCCAGAGTCTGTGTTTTAGGGAAAGCAGACAGGACCCGCTGATGGGGGGAAGGAGTGTGGCGGGGAGGTGAAGGGAGAGTCCAGGAGAAAAACTGCTCTCACCAGCGTCACCATGTCACCGAGGCGCCTCATGTCAATTCTCAGCGCCTTCCCCAGCCTGCACAGTGTAAGATGGTTCCCAGAGGAGAGTGAGGCCCCTCTGCCCTGGGGGCACTTCCCATGGTGGTGGTGGGGGTTGGTGGGTAAAGGGGAGGGAACCACGGAGTGATGAAGTGCTCGGTGCCAATATATAGCCCAGACTTGGGGAACCAGAGAAGGCTTCTTGGAGGAGGTGACATCTAGGCTGAGACCCAAAGGATGAGGAGGTATTCAGCACAAGAGAGGGGAGGAAGTGAAGGTTTGGGGCAGTGAAAAGATGCTCAGAGAACTGAAGGAAATACGAGGCTTCCAGACCACAGAGTGGGAGAAGGGACAATGAGAAATGAAGCTGGAGAAAAGAGCTGGCTGGGCAGGGCGCACTCCCCAAGGGCCTCGAAGGCCCCTCTGAGGGGTTTCCACTCAGTTCTGAGTACACTAGCATTCAAAAGGGTGGTGATGTTCTGCTTTTTAAACAGCAGAACAAAATTTCCTGTGAAAACCCAACCTGTAATGCAGGTGAGAGGAGGACATCTGCGGGGCAGGGGGTCCATGGCCCCGGGGGAACCCAGGGAACAGGGCTTAGAAGACACGGCTTGGGCCTTTGCATGTTTGAACAAGAAAGGACCTCAGAGCACCCACCTTCATTTAAAATTCATAGCAAGGATGCTTATGGGTTCTAATAGTCAAGACTCAGCCATAAAGTTTCTATAAATGCCTCTTCCAAAACATCCCTCAGAGTCACAATTCAGCACTTATTTATTGAGCACCTGCAGGAGACCTTATAGTGTAGAGGTTAAGGGCACAGACCCAGGAGCCCGACTTCCTGCCTGCCACTTGTTAGCTGTGTGACCTTGGGCATGTTGCTTAATTTCTCTGACCCTCAGTTTTCCTGTATGCACAGTGGTAATGGTGATCATGGAACCAAGTCGTTGAATTATTGGAAGGATTAAATGAGTTCATACGTGTAAAGTGTCAAGAAGAGCGCCTGGTGCATAATGAGGGCTCTGTAAGTGGCACTTTCATAGAATATGTCTCATTTGATCTTTAACAAAACTTTGAGGTTGGCATTAGCCTCAGAAGAGGAAACTGAGGCTCAGAGAGGTGAAGTGACTTGTACAAAGTCACACAGCAGGTAAGCGGAGGAGACAGAGGGAGGAGTCTGGTGTGGGTGACTGGGTCCAGTGCTCTTGGAGGGCATTATGTGTCTCCCCTTGTTAATGTTTTGTATGTATTATGGTCTCTTCTGTGCCTTTATTTGTGTCCCCAGTTCCCAGGACAGAGCCAGACAAGAGGAGGCATTCAGTAAAGGTGTGAGTGAATGAATGAATGAATGAATGAATGAATGAAATTGATGGACTGAGCTGTGTATTCCTAGCACTTGGCCCAGGTTCTCAGTGAATGAGCCCCTAGCAGCACTGGGATGTGACCCTCCTGAGGGCTTTGTGGTCCCCCTCAACCTCAGCCCCGCTGCTCATAGCGAGAAGGGCTGGCCCAGCATGCCTGGGTGTCCCACTGCGTGGGCGGTGGCTTCAGTGAAAGTTAAGGGCCTGACAGCCTGTTCCTGGGGAAGTCCACGGCCCGCAGTGCTGGGGGCAGGGCAGGCCTCCTGGCGGGGCTTCCTGTCAAGGCTCCAGGCCCAGCCTTCAAACAATGGCAGGGACTCGAGAACCAGAAAATCAAAAGAGAAAGGGCAAAATAAAGGTCTGCGGGTTGGGGGATTGAGGAATTCCGTTTGGGGCTTGAAGAGCTAGGATGGGGGGACCTGCTTGTGGCCTGGGTGGAACTGGAGTCAGAGCCCCAGCTCCCCACCTCACCCCACCCCAGCCCTGAGCTTGGCCAGGGCAGCCCTTAGGGCTCCTCTACCTCCTGCTCACCTCCTCCAGGCTGTCTTCCAGGTAGGGTCTTTTGAAACCCAAATCTGACCATGTCACCCACTGCTTAAAAACTCTTGTCCAGGGTAATGGCCTAGCTCCTTGGCCCGGCACTGAAGGCCCTTTGTGATGGGCTGCAGCCCTTTTTCCCATCCCCTTCACAAGGTGCCCCATTCACAGCACCTTTGGTCCAGCTACAGCTGCGGTCTGGGGTTCCCTGAGGGCAGGTGCAGACAGGAAGGAGCGGTGGGGGCTGGCGGTGGGAAGGAGCCTGTGGTCTTACAGCCTTCCCCTTTCCTCCTGCCCTATGCAGAGCCATGAGCCACCGGATCCTGCTGCTTCTGGCCGTGCTGACCCTGGGCCTGGCTACCTCCCAACACCGAGACAAGGTGCCCTGTAAGAAGGTGAGAAGCTCTGCCTAGGCAGGGAGAACTCCCTGTCTCCCCCTACCCCCTGCCCGGGGGTGTCCTACTGCCCCAGCCCCAGAAGCCAGAGGCTAGAGGGGTCAGAAAAGGAAGGAGAATGCATTTAATGCCTTTAAACCTTGCATTTAATGAGCACCTACTAGAATGTTTAAATGCCTTGTTTACTGTTAATCCTGCTGGGTAAGTACCATTATTCCAATTTTATAGAGTTGGAAACTGAGGCTTGGAGAAGGTAGGTAACTTGTCCAACGTCATTCAACTAGGGCCAATATTGGACTCTATCCCTTCAAGCTGCCCCCAAAGGGCAGTGGGTCTAGCTGGCTGATGAGGAATATGTATATGTGTGGGGGGAATTTGGAGTGGGCATCTGGGAAAGGCTCTTCTGTACTAGGCCCCTTTGGGGGACAAATCCCCTTTCCTAACTGGGCTCCTTAACTCAAGCCCATCTGCCACATCTCTGCTGTGATGCCTGTCACTTATTAGTGCCGGGGTCAAATGCTGCCTTCTCCAGGAAGCTTCCCCTGAGCCCTTCCAGGCCGACCTGGTTCTGTTTGATCCGTTTTGGGGCTCCCACAGCCCTAAGCTTCCTTCCATCTCAATATTGAGTGCATGGGGTAGTTGGTGAATGGTCCACACCTGTCTCAGCTACCAGACCAAGAGCTTCTCAAGGGCAGCGACCAGGTTTGATTCACTTTGTTCCATTTTTCTGCCAGGAGTCAGGGAGACTAGCCCTGAGGTTACTGTGACCCTGTGGGGTACAGAGAAAAGGAACCCTCCAGGTCCACTCGTAAGGCTGGGCAATCATTGAAGTCAAGACCAGAGCTTGGGCTGGGGAAGGGACAGGCCCTCCAGTAGCCCCACCTGGACCTGGGATGGGAAGCTCATGACACAAGATGGGCAGCTGCTTTTGGAGGCTGGATGAGCTGGCAGCCAGGGCCCGGCAACCCTTCCCCGGGGTTTGCAGTGTCCTGCTGTTGCCACCTCACTTCTTACTCCTTGGAGCCCTTCTGGGATTCCCAGAACCCAGAATAACAGGCAGAGAAGGCCTCAGACGTCACCAAATGCAGCCCCACATCTACCTGGGGCAATAGACTCAGAGAGATAAAGGGTCTGGGCCACCCAACAGGCAGAGGGGAACTGGGTGGGCTTTGGATTTGGGGCAAATGAGGTAATAGGCAGGAAAGCAATTTCTGAACTCCCATGGAAGCGGTTATGATGCTTTTCAAAATAGTAAAAACAAATTGCCACATGCTGAGGGCTAACAAGGGGCCTGCTCCACGCTAAGGGCTTTCTCTCATTTAATGAGAGAAAACTCTTCTTTTCAGCTGAGGAAACCAAGGCTGAGAGAAGAGATGTGACCCACAAGGTCATACTGATAGGAGGTAACAGAGCCAAGATTCGAACCCATCTCTCCCGAACTCATGCTGTCCACCGCCGGGTAACTCTCCCTACCCTGCTTCCCTTCTATGTGCAGGTGGTAAAATGGTGATGAGTGGCACCCTCTTCCCTCTAAAAAAAAAAAAAAAAGCTGGGCAGTGGAGTCCTGGCATACCAGAGAGTGGATAGGGGGTCATGAGGGGAAGCTCTGAACTTGATTAAAGGCCGATGCCCCCAAGACCCCTCCCCAAATAAGTCACGCAGCTTGGAGCTCAGGGAGCGGTGGGTACCCGACAAATGGGGTTCTGAGAGCTGCCCACGCCTTTAAGCTCCTTCCTAGACTGGACTGGAGAGCTGGGAGGCCCTGCCTTGTAACAGTCCCTCTGGGCCTCTGTGACAGAGGTCCTAGGCACTGGGTAGAAAGCAGGATTAGGTGCTGGACTTGGCCAGCTTTGTGTCCCGGCTCAACTCTCAGGAGCTGGTGCCCCAGGGAGCCTTTGAGTATTGCCTCTGGGGTGAAACGGGGTGTGGGCTTGCAGGTGGGATAAGCCCCATCCCCCAACACATGCTGTGTTCGTGTTCATTTTGCTGTTTCTTCTTTAATCAGGATGGTTTGGGGAGCTGAGGATACGGATAGGGAGGCTGTGCCCAGTGGCCCCAGCTGGCAGAGACTGTTGTGAGGGAGGAAGGGGCAAGGAGCCAAGCAGGTCTGGCAAGGTGGCCGGGGTAGGATTCCAGTTTGCATGGGTGCCCAACTGCAGGGGTGGCCTCGGGCCTCTGAGTAGGGCAGTATTGTGGAGTTGGAAGCTTCATGGAGCTGGAAGAGTCTCATTGCCTGATGGAGGGCAGTCCGTTCCTCCCCCCACTTCACCTTGAAGCTCTTGGGAGGAAGCTGAGAGCTGGGCCAGGCAGGGAACACCCAGACTGGTGTTCCTGCCCTGTCGGCTCAGCCACTGACTCGCGGTGACCTCGTGCAGGTCACTGCCATCTTTAGGCTCAGTCTCCCCATCTGGGAAGTGGGTGGGCTGGACCCCTTTTGCTCTAACGGTCTTTGACTCTAGTCTGAATATATGCATCATCTCTTTTCTTTTCCTTTCAGAAAAGTGATTCAGTCCATCCCTCAGACTTTTACTAAGCTGATGATGTCTGTGACTCTTTCATTCACTGAAAAATGTACTGAGCACTTTCTATGGCCCAGGTCCACAATAGTCACTCAATCAAACCCTGTTTGCCCTGAGCTTACTGTCTAGCAGGTCTGCACACAAACAGTCACAATTCAGGGGGCCAAAGCTATGAGAGAGGAAGCATAGGGGCTGTGAGAGCTCAGAGGAGGCCCCGACCTGCCCGGCAGTCAGGGAAGGCTTCCAGGTGGAGGAGACCTTGGAGCTCAGCACACAGAGTTCACCATGCTGATCTGGTTGGGAAGAGCATAACCAGCACAGGGAACAGCAAGGAGGAGGCCCAGAGGTGGGTGTGGGAGGGCACAGTGGGCAGTGGGCAGGTGCGGGCTGGGCTGGAGTGGGTTGGGAGGAAAGGGGACAGGTCAGCAGGGGCCACAGACAGCCTTGAACTCTGCTGAGGGTGCTGGACTTTGCCCGGAAGGGGTTTAAGCCGAGGGCAGCACGGTCAGAGTGGAGTTTTTGAGCAGTTGCCACGCATTTGGCTGGGGGAAAAGGGTCAGTGGAGACAGAGAGGCCAGGGCGGAGTGGGCCTGTGCTTGGTGGTTATGGAAGCCAGAGCCTTTGCTGGGAAAGGCTGGGGTTCCTGGTGTGTGGGAAAAGACAGAGGGAGACTGCATTTTCATGGAAAGAATTCTGGCCCCTGAAGGCACATGTGATGGAGTGACAAAAGTGGGGCCTTTGGTTGTTAAGAGACTGGGGTTCAAAAGCCAGCTCTGTTCCTCACCAGCTGGATGATTCTGGGGCCTCCCTTCCCCTCTCTAAGCTTGGGTTTCTTAAAGAGAGGTGATCAGATTTGATGGGCAGGCTATTGTGAAGATCCAGTGAGACAAGGGGTCTGAAAATGCTAAATAAAATATAAAATGCTGAATGGTTGCTGGGGAAGGATGAGTTACATTCTGGATAAGAAACCAGAGTGGTATTGTGACACAGCAACATCAGTCTTGTCATCAAAGAATGTGGGTTGAGACTCTGGTCATCCTTTCCTGCCCCCTACCCCATCTCCAGGGGCCCATCGGGACTGGACCATGCAAAGTGAAACCACTGATGGGGGTGGGGGCAGCAGCAGAACGAGGTCATCTGGTGAGTGTCAGCAAGGAAGGCAGGCTCTGGGACCCGAGCTCTGCCCCGTGGAGTGAGGGCTTGAATGAGATCTGAGGGTGAGAGACCAAAATTAACACCGAAGACAGGAGTGCAAATAGCATTTTCCCCTTTTGGAAACATTTCTCCCAACGTGGTTTTTTGTAGAACATCAGCTGGGTAAGTTTAACTCTCTGGGTCCATGGAAGGAAACTGGGATGTGGAACCAGGAGGCCTGGGTCCCAGTTGGCCCTGCTCCTCACTGGCTCTGGGGCACTCTAGGTGATACATGGCTTAGTCAGTATAGAGTATTTTGTTAGTGCATTTGTCCTTCTATCTGTCTATCATCTCTCTCTCTCTGTCTACCAATCAAAGCTTCCTTGAGTCCCTCCCTGATGCCAGCACTGCCGTACTGGGTACCAGAGACAGGGGCAGGGAGCAGAGTAGGGGTCACGCAGACGTGGGGTGATTAGGCTCGGGGGGAGGACGTCGAGCACGCTGGGAGGACAGAGCAGAGGCCTGGCCAAGCCTGGTGGCGGCTCCAGTCATACTTCCTAGAGGCGCGTGTCTGGTTCCCCCTCCTACAGCACCCACTAATGCCCGCTGCTCTCCCTGCCCTCCCCCTCCCCAGGTGGACAAGGAAGTCTTGTGCCGGGGCCTTGGCCTACTCCAGGTCCCCTCGGTGCTCCCGCGGGACATCGAGGTCCTCGACCTGTCTGGGAACCAGCTGCGGAGCATTCTGGCCTCGCCCCTGGGCTTCTACACAGCGCTTCTTCACCTGGACCTGAGCACCAACGAGATTAGCTTCCTCCAGCCAGGGGTCTTCCAGGCCCTGCCCCACCTGGAGCACCTCAACCTGGCCCACAACCGCCTGGCGGTGGGCACGGCGCTGAGCACTGGAGGTCTGGGTCCCCTGCCACACCTGACGTCCCTGGACCTGTCTGGCAACAGCCTGTACAGCGGCCTGGCGGAGCGGCTGCTGGCGGAGGCGCCCGCCCTGCGCAGCCTCTCGCTGGCGGAGAATAGCCTGACGCGCCTGGGCCGCCACACCTTCTGGGGCACGCCTGCGCTCGAGAGGCTGGACCTTCACAGCAACGTGCTGATGGACATCGAGGACGGAGCCTTCGAGGCCCTGCCCCACCTGGCACACCTCAACCTCTCCAGGAACTCCCTCACCTGCATCTCCGACTTCAGCCTCCAGCAGCTGCGGGTCCTAGACCTGAGCTGCAACAGTATCGAGGCCTTTCAGACGGCCCCGGAGCCCCGGGCCCAGTATCAGCTCGCCTGGCTCGACCTGCGGGAGAACAAACTGCTCCACTTCCCCGACCTGGCCGCACTTCCGAGGCTCATTTACCTGAACGTGTCTAACAACCTCATCCGCCTCCCTGCGGGGCCGCCCCAGGGCGGCGAGGGCCTTCACGCACCTTCCGAGGGCTGGTCCGCCTTGCCCTTCTCCAACCCCGGCCGCAACGCCAGCACCCAGACCCTCTCTCAGCTCTTGAATCTGGATTTGAGCTACAATGAGATTGAGCTCGTCCCGGAGGGCTTTCTTGAGCACCTGACTTCCCTGCGCTTCCTGAACCTCAGCCGGAACTGCTTGCGGGCCTTTGAGGCCCGGCGTGTGGGCTCCCTGCCTTGCCTCGTACTCCTGGACATGAGCCACAATGCGCTGGAGACGCTGGAGCTGGGTGCCAGGGCCCTGGGGTCTCTGCAGACGCTGCTCCTACAGGACAACGCCCTGCGGGGCCTGCCCCCGTACACCTTCGCCGGCCTGGCCAGCCTGCAGAGGCTCAACCTGCAGGGGAACCGGGTCAGCCCCTGCGGGGGCCCAGGTGAGCCTGGACCCGCGGGCTGTGTGGCCTTCTCTGGCGTCTCCTCCCTCCGCGTCCTGAACCTGGCGGACAATGAGATGGAGACGCTCCGGGCAGGTGCCTTCCTCCACACTCCGCTGACCGAGCTGGACCTCTCTGCAAACCCTGGGCTGGATGTGGCCACAGGGGCCTTGGCGGGCCTGGAGGGCTCCCTGGAGGTCCTGGCCTTGCAGGGCAACGGGCTGGCCATCCTGCAGGTGGACCTGCCCTGCTTCAGCTGCCTCAAGCGGCTCAATCTGGCAGAGAACCGCCTGAGCCACCTGCCTGCCTGGACGCAGGCTGTGTCCTTGGAGGTGCTGGACCTAAGGAACAACAGCTTCAGCCTCCTGCCGGGCAGTGCCATGGGCGGCCTGGAGACCAGCCTGCGGCGCCTCTACCTGCAGGGGAACCCCCTCAGCTGCTGCGGCAACGGCTGGCTGGCGGCCCAGCTGCACCAGGGCCGTGTGGACGTGGACGCCACCCAGGACCTGATCTGCCGCTTCGGCTCCCAGGAGGAGGTGTCCCTGAGTCACGTGCGTCCTGAGGACTGTGAGAAGGGGGGGCTCAAGAACGTCAACCTCATCATCATCCTCACCTTCGCACTGGTGTGTGCCGTCCTTCTCACCACACTGGCCACCTGCTGCTTTGTCCGCCGACAGAAGTTCAACCAACAGTACAAAGCCTAGAGAGGCTGGGGGCTACAGACCGCCTCTGTCGGGGGACCCTGCCAGGTCAGTGGGGGAGCCAGAGGCACGAAGAAGGGTGGGGACTGACCCAAGATTACCCAGTGAGCCAGGATCCAAGAACCCTGGTCTCTCAGTCCCAGCCCAGGGCTCCTTTCCCTGTATCCTGCTGCATCAGTAGGTGACCCACTTCACAGGGCACACATGTGGTCCAGCTGTGGAAGCTGGAAGATGGGCAGTTGCAGGAGGGACAGAGTGTAAGGTTGACCCATCGGATCAACACATCTTCACCAGGCGTCTGTTTTGTGCCACACCCTGCCCTGGGCACTGGGGACGCCAGGGAATGAGACACATCCCTACCCTCAGCATCGCCCAGGCTGGGTGGGGAGGTGGCTGCAGAGCATGCAGTGACCACACGGAGTGTGGAAGCCAGGGCTCTGCAGCCCCAGCTGGCTGAGTGTGGATCGTCCTGCCCCTGCTGGGCCAGGGTAGGAGAGGGGTAAGACCAAGAGGATTTGTCTGAGATGTTTCCAAGCAGACTCTTTGTCACGTCTTCTGATAGTGACTTTCAGCTTCTCTGGAACATAAAAAGCTTGTGACCGGAAGAGAGCTGGAGGCACTTGAGTAAGGCTTGGATCCAGTGCTATCAGGCGGGCTGCGGCAGCTCCAGCAGGGCCTGGTTAAGAGGCGGTCTCCCTGGGCTCCAGCCCAGCACTGGACCATTCCGTTTCCTGCTCCGGGCAGGCTCTTTCCCCTACCTGGCACTCTCATGTTGCACACACCGGCCAAGATACTGCCCTAGCCCCCCTACTCCCTGCCCAGGCACCCTGCTCCATCCCAGTCCCACCCTGCCTGGTGAGCCAGGAGTAAGAACCTTAGGTATCTGATTCTGTTTTGCACCACACTTGGCAGTGGTGACAAACCCAAGCCTGCATCTGCCTCTTTATAACAACCCTCTGAGGTTGGTATTTTATCCCATTTTACAAGAGTCTCCAAAAGTCTCCCTCCAGGGACCTCCAGCTAAGAAATGCCAGAACTGAGCTCCAGACTCACATCCTCCTGAGTCCAGAGCCTGAGCTTGGCCACTGCAGGGGCTGCAGGCTGTTAGGTGGACAGGAAGTGGCCCCACGTGGCCGGATCAAGGCCCGGGAGCATCCTGTGCTGTGCACACCCACCCGCTCCTCTCCCTCCTCTCTCCCAGGCGGGCAGAGAGAAGATGCGCAGCCACAGGCCCTCTCCTCCTCCTGTGCCTCATTTTCCCTTATTCCCTCATTTGCAGACTAGGCGGGCTCTCCTTGTTCTCTTCTTGCTCTTGAGTGCCCTCCTTCCCTCTCCCTCCTTTGAGCCTAGCCTGGACTTTGAAACCATCGAGTCCAATCTCCCTGTTGCACAGATAGGGAGGCTAAGACTGAGGAAGAGAATGGGACTTGCTCAGAGCTGCACAAGTCAGTGGCAGAGCCTGTGAAACAAGGTGGATTCAGGCCTCATTGAGGGGGTGTGCTGGGGGGCTTGGTGGTTGGACCTGAATGGTTTCCTTCTCTCTCAGCTGTGACATCACAAGATGATGCTGGCTTCAAACTCTCTTACTAGTCCTCATCATGCAGGGACTTTTTTTTTCCCCTAGAAAAATGGATAGAAAAATCCCATCCAGATATAACCGCCTGTTTCTCATACCCATGAAATCGTGGGCTGTCTGGGAAGAAAGGAAGCCCTGGGATCAGCCCGGGACCCTGTGTCATTGTCTTCACCCTCTTACCTGTGCTTGGCCCGCACTCAGGCTCACGATGGTGCTCGGTAAAGTGTGAGATGATGAAAATGCCCCTCTCTCCACCCCATTTTACAGATGAGAAAACTGAGGCCCAGAGCGGGTCGAGGACTCAGGGAGTCAACGGCAGAGCCAGGGCTAGAACCTGGTGGCTTGGCCCCAGCCCGGGGCCCTGGTGGCGAGTGGGGCAGCCGGTGGGTCCAGTCCTGTTTGGGATCATGACCACAGGTGCTCACTGCACACAAACACTCTTCCTCAGGCCTGGAGGGCAAGGTGTGGGCCCCTCCATGCCTGATCTTTGAGAACACTACACAATGCTGCTCTCACCCCCCAGGACCCAGGCTACAACCCAGGCCTCGGGGCCAGCTCTTTGTGTAACCCACGTGAATGTATTAAAAAATGATTTTGGAGAAACAGTGCAGCCTGCCGGCCTCCTCCTTGCTGCGGGTAATCATCGCGTCCACTTGAATCCTGCCCTCCTCTACTTCCCTTCCAGCCTTTGAAGCCTCATGGCAAACCCCTGGGGAGACAGGCTGAGGACCACTGGGTGGGAGACTGAGGCTCTGGGTCATCACCATCCTGGACCTGGGTGCCTCAGCCCCCATCGTGTCCCTGCCACACCTCTGTCCCCTCACACTCAGCAGACCCCACTCCCCACCCACCCCTGAGAAAACAGTGACTTCCAGCAGGAGCCGCTGAGCGCCTTTCCCTCCTCTGCAGCTCCATTTTCTCTTTCCTCTCCTTCAGCCTTTCCTTTCTGTTTGCTTCTTCCTCTCAGACTTCAGCTGTGCTCAAGTCTTGCCCATCTTACGAACAGTAAGGAGACCCTTAAGCCACTTTCCCCTTTCCTTTACCTACTTCACGGGTAAACTTCTAGGTAAAGTAGCTTCCTCTCCCTCCCCTCCATCCTAACCCATCCCAGGCCACCTCCAGCCGTGTACTTTTCAGACCACGCCTCTGACCCTTCAGCTGCGGGGCCGCTCACCTCTATCCCCCCATCACCCACACCTTCCCCTCGGCACACTCTCCCGACATCTAGGACCCTAGGTGCCTTCCTCTCAGGCCACTCCTTTTCAGGCTCTGCTACGCGCTCACCTTCCTCGAGCCATCAGAATGGTGCTCAGCAGGACTCTTCTCTCAGGAATGTCATCACCCTCACTGACTAGCCACCCCATCGCTCTGACAATGCCCACATCTCTGTCTCCAGCCCCAGCCCCTCCTGAGCGTCCAGCCCCGACACCCTGACACCCAGAGGCCTCCCCAGCTAGAGAGTTAAAGGTCTCCCAGGGGCTGGAGGACTGAGAGTGAGTGGCCAGGCTGCAGTTCAAGGTTGAACTTGGAAGAACCAAGAGGGGCCAGAAGAAGAGCATTCGTGGTTCCTAGAAAGGGGTTGGAGGGTGAGGGTGTGGGCTGTGGGCTCTGGGGGAGGGGACAAGAGCCACCTCACCTGGGGTGGGGGTGGGAGTCAGGCGACGGGCTGAGGCAGAGTCTAGAGGGCAGGGAGTGGTCCCCCTGGCTCTCCCACTTTGCAGCCCCTTGTGCTTGTCTTCATGTGGCCCCGCCTCCCATTCTCAGCTGCCTGACACCCAGACATCACCCCCTTTGCAGGTGCCAACCTTCTCTTCTCCACCTCCTCTCCCACAGGCTCCAGCTCCACCTCCCCCATCCGCAAGCATTCTGGAGATTTCTCCAGCCCAGCTTCCTCCCTGGGCTGTGACCTCTCACCTCCCAGTTCCTGCTCCCAGCTCCTACTCTCCAAAGGAAAAATTGAAATACCTAGTTCATGGATGGGGCTAGGGGGTGACAGGGTATGTGACTCAACGCCCTGGCACACAGTAAGTGCTCCGTGAAGGCCTGCAGGAGGGCAGTAGCGTGGGCTGAGCTCAACCCAGGACTCTGGGAACCTCTGACTCAGCCGGGAGCCCACCAGGCCCCTAACCCCTTTTCCTGGCAAACAGGGGAGTTTGCTCACCTGACCAAGACCCCCAGCAAGGCAGAAATTCCTGTTTTCAGCCGAACATGGACACAGCTGCCAACTAGGTCATCGGAGCATCCGGCAGGTTCCAGGGCGAGAGGATGCCCTTGCACAGACCCTGTCACAGACAGACTGCGGTGTCAGGTCACCTGGCTCACTCAATCCACGAGGACCAGGCCCAACAGGAGCCGGGCTCGCAGGCCAGGTGGGAGGAGAGGAAGCCAGCATCCCTGGCCCACCAGCTGCCTCACCCTGTCAGTTCCCTGTGCTGGCACAATCCCCCAGGATCCAGGATCCACAGTCTGCTTTCTGTGCCCCTGTTGTTTAGCAGCTCACAGGCCCTGCAAGTCCGGGTCCCTGCGGCCCTCCATCCTCATCTCTCTCTGGCCACCTCCCACCTCCTATTCAGAGCTGACAGCTATTGAGCACTTCCAGGTGGGCCCTGCACTGAATACTTGATGTACATGGTCATATATAATTCTAACACTCTTTGAAGAGATTTCTATTATTATCATCCTCACTTTAGAGAAACTGAGACTCAAGATCCCACAGCTGTCAAGTGCCAGAGCTGAGACTTGAACCCAGGTTTGCCCTACTCCTCTCTGGAGCCAGCAATCTTAACCATTAGGCAGCACTGCTTCCTGACCCTCCCAGTTCCGGCTCTCTCCCACCTCCTTTACTTGAAATGTCTCACCTACCCTGACCCACCTGCCAAACTCCTCCTTTTTCAATGCTTACCTGCATCACCTCCTCTGGGGAGACTTCCCTGATTTCCCTCCTCCAGCTGCCATCAGCCCTGGGCTGCCCGGGCTCACAACATCGGGATGTCTGCCTGATCCACCACCAGACCAGGAGCTCCTGGAAGGAGGTCTTACCCAGAGTCCCTTCTGTGTCCCCTGTGCCCGAGCCAACACAGAGGCAAGTTCAGAAAAGGTTTCCTGAATGGATGGCCCTGCCCTCCAGGACCTAAACACTTGTGGGGATTAACATCAGCCCTCAGACCAAGAATGGGTGATAAACTTCTCAGACAGACCCCAGGAACGTAGAGGACACAGAGGGACCGCAGGGTGTGGGCTGCCCAGGGGAACAGGAATCTTCTCTCACCACTCTCATTCCCCTCAGTTCCTCTTGCCTCCAGGACCCTGGCTTCTCTTCTTCATCCCCCTGTCTCCCCCCAACCCCTCTTCTCTTCTCCTTCTCCTCCCTTGGTCATCTCTCCCCCAACCCCCTCTCACTGGGATGAGCTGGAGCTGTGGTGCTGAGAACATGGAGGGGTGGAGGGGAGGGAGGCCCGAGCTGTTTATAGGAACTGGAGCAGCTCCATCCATCAGCTCTGTTTGGAGCTGGAGACCAAGCATAATAAATACCTTGGCTCCTCCCCAGCTGTGCTCTCCCTGAACTTGGCCATTCGAACTCCAAATTTCTCTGGCCTGCTGGTTCTCAGGACCCAGCTCCCACCCCACCCCACCCTACTCCCACCTCCCACCAAGCTGCCCTGGAAAGAGCCCTGCCTCTGGGACCAGAAATGCAGGGCTGAGTCTAGGCTGTGCTGCCGCTTTGCTTTGGGAGCAAGTCACGCCCCTGGTCTGTGCCTCCACTTCCCCATCCGTGAAATGGGGTCATAATCACTGCCCACCCCCCCCAAACACGCAGTGCTGTTCACATGTTAGGCTTGAGCGTCTGCTTGATGCTGGGCCCTGGGCCGTGCGGGATCCCTGGGAACAGGCAGGCAGAGCCTCTGCCTATTGGGCGGAGGGAGGGGCCACACCACAGCCCAAGCAGGAAGTGGTCAGCGCCACGAGGGAGGTCCAGACTTTGTGTTCTGGGAGTTTGTTTGCAGCAGGGAGCGGCCCTTCCAGCTGGAGGATTCAGAGGAGACCTCGAGGACATCTGGGCTGGCCCTGCAGGGAAGGGTAGCATTTCAGCATATGGAGATGGGGAGAGCCTCTTCCAGGCAGAGCAGACTGCCAGAGCAAAAGCTGGGCAGTGGGAAGATGTGAGGGTGGGGGCAAAGAAGAGTCTCCCTCTGTGCATCCTTCATCCTATCACTCCCAACTTTGTCCTCTCTGATCCTCCAGCACCTTCCGCTCTGACCCTCTAGCTTTTTGGAATCTTCCCTCCTTCCCTGGAGAGCTTCAGACTCACCCAGCTCTCCCAGGCTGTGGATGCATTCCCAGAATTATGCAGTCATGTTCCCACTCCCACCTCCCCCCAAAAAGCCACCCTAGAAAGTGGAAGACTCAGATCAGGGGAAAAGTCACTGGCCAAGAGCACGTTTCTGGAATGAATATGGGAATAAATGAATAAAAGAGTGAGTCAATGAAAAAGAGAATAAGTGAGTAGGAAATTATTGAATTCAACTGACATGCTGTGCTGTACATACAAGCTCCCTCCTCTGGTGGTGCTGGTGGTGCTGTTTATTTGGCGGGGAGGGGAATAGGCATTAAATAGATGCTCGTGCGCGTGCGTGCACACACACACACACACACACAATAATAAAGGCAAGATGGCAAACTTTGATGAGTATTATGAGAGAAAATAATAGGGAGACGGAATGAAATGGGCAGACTCAGAGAAGTCCTCTCTGAGGATGGAATCTGTAAGCTGAGACTGAAGGAAGACTTAAGATGAGTGAGTGAATTAATATTCCTTCTAGCCTCTTCCCCTCACTCCCATGAATTTGCAAGAGCTGCACTCTAGACCCTGAGGTCCATTCTCATGCATTGAAAGGTCCCCCTACCCTGGGACCCTCCTGGCCTTCCCCTCCCCTCAGTACCTTGGCTGTCCCATTCTAGAATCATGGAGAAAAATATGGAAGGCCACCCATAAGGGGTGGTGGGAGGGATGGCCAAGAGATGGGTGCCAGGAGTCAAGTATTGTGGGGGTGAGGGACTGGCTAGGCTACAGGGTAAGAAAGTCAAGTTGCAAAGGCCCCTGCTTTATTTGGGGTGGGGCGGTTGGATGGGCTTCGCTCCCTCTGCCATTCCTGAGCCACCCATGTCAGCTTGCACCAACCATACTCTTTCACCCTAGGTAGCTTACTAACATTCTCCTATCTAACCTTTTGTATGTCTTCTCCATAAGCAAGTCACCGTTGACAGATACATTTAAATTATATGCAAATAAACTTATGCATGTATCACTGTTTTGTAAAAATGGGATCGTATCATATATGGTTTCCTGCATCTTGCTGTTTTTATTCAACAATACTTCAAGGAAATCCTACCAAACAAACAAAAAGCTCTGATTCATTTTTGACAGTACGCAATATTCCATTACGTGAATATTCCATAATTTATTCAACCATTCACAATTGGTGGATATTCACTTTGTTATCCTGCAAATGTAAACATGCTGCAAAATCATCCTTGTTCTTATGCCCATAGTCCCTGGGAGTTGTATTTCTGTCAGATAACTGCTTATAAGTGAGATTCTACATCAGTTGATAGATAGATATAGATATAGATGATACATAATTTTATTAAAGCTACTTTTCAAAAGGACAATAATGTTTCATATTTCCACAAACAACCTGTGAGATAACCTTTTTTTTTTTTTAAAGGCAAAGAGCTTTTTAATTATTATTTATTTATTTATTTATTTTTGGCTGTGTTGGGTCTTCGTTTCTGTGCGAGGGCTTTCTCCAGTTGCGGCAAGTGGAGGCCGCTCTTCATCACGGTGTGCGGGCCTCTCAATATTGCGGCCTCTCTTGTTGCGGAGCACAGACTCCAGACGCGCAGGCTCAGTGATTGTGGCTCACGGGCCTAGTTGCTCTGCGGCATGTGGGATCCTCCCAGACCAGGTCTCGAACCCGTGTCCCCTGCATTGGCAGGCAGATTCTCAACCACTGCGCCACCAGGGAAGCCCTTTTTTTTGTTTTTATTGTTGTTTGTTTTGTTTTGTTTTTGCATTTGTTTTTGGTTTTTGTTTCTCTGCCAGAGGCTCTTGGGTTTTCTGGGTATACGATCACTTAATTGACCCCATTGTTCCCATAGCTCCCTTGATGCCCTCACCACAGTAGCATCTGCCTCCAGCCAGGCCTCTCCTCACCTGGACTGCAACCAGGTTGCAGGGATTTCCACCCCCCCGCCCCCCGCATTGCCCACCACAGAGCTCCTTCTCACATGTTTTCTCTTCCCAAGACCAGGGCTCCAATTCCCTGTCTCTCTGGTTTGCAGGAGCAGAGTTGAGGTGTGTATGGGGGCTCAGAATCCTTGCTGCTTTGTTCCACAGAATGAATTTTTTCCACCCTAACTGGAATTCTGTTCTCCTCCTAGAGCAAAGGTTGAAAACTGGTGACCTGTGGGCCAGATTTAGCCCTCAGACATGCTTTATTTGGCCCACACAGTGGTTTATAAAAATCTGGATTGGGTGCCAACATTTAAAAATTGAAAGAGTTGTTTTATATGGGACCATATAAAAACATGGACATCTGATTTTCTTAAAATCCTGGAAAATCTGAGAACCTGAATCCCCAGCCCACAGGGCAGTGAGTGGCAGGAGCTGTGAAATTGCATCTCCCACCTAGACTATGAGCTCCTCAAGGGCAGGGGGCCATCCTGCCCCCTCTGTACCCCAGCACCTGACACAGAGCCTGGCTCCAGGCAGCAGACATGAAAGTTTAATTCCTTTCCTTTTGTGTCACGCACAAGTTTCAAGAACATGTGAGTCAAGAGTCCCATACAGGAAGTGTTCTGACCTTGACTGTGCGTGAACCCTTTGGCAGTCTGATGAGCCTGTGGACCCCTTTTCAGAAAAACGTTTTTTAATTCATAAAACAAAAAAAAATGCATGATTACAAAGGAAATCAATCCTACTGAATGCAGTTTTCAAAATATTAAAAAATAATTGTAATTGGGTAATACATGTTTTTTAATTAACACGTTAAATACCAAAACCTAGTTGCAGATCTAATAATTACTGTAATTTTGAAGCACTGTTGGGCATGAGCAATATTTTGAGAGATCTTCAACAGCTGCAACAAGACATGAAAACATCTCTGATTTCTGTTGGTAGTGGAACTGCTAACATCACAGGTCCTAGTAATGCTTCAGGGATTTGTGGCCCACATTCATGATGGAAAGAGCTATTACATTTCAACTAGAGGCTAATGATGAAAAGAAAGATGTACATTTTTCTCATCCAGGTTCACAGCCCCAGGAATTCTACCCTTGTGTCTCATGGATCTCAGGTCAAGACCCCTGCTTTGGGGAGAAAATGCTAATGGCAGCTACAACCAAGCCACAGTAACAGGGAACTACAATCCCATAGAAATCACCACAGTCTCGGGTATTCTTGCCCAGGGCAGGGATGGGGTGTAAATTAGATCAGTGTTTCTGGAGAGCTACTGGGCAGTATGTTCCAGGAATCTTAAAAATGTGCATTTGCTTTAACCCAGCAATTCTGGTTACATTTCTAGACGTAGCCAAAGGAAAACGACTGTGAGGATGTTTATCACAGCCAAGGGCACATCCAGCTTTTGTGGAGCCTGAAGCTCATACAATTTAGAGGGCCCTTCTTACAAAAAGAAGACAAAATCATGAATATAATATTGCCAGACTCCTCTCCTGGGCATGTGGAAAGGTTCTGAGCAAGTGAGGGCCCTGCAGCTAAAGCACCATCAGCTACATGTAAATAGACAACCATAGCATTGTTAATAATAACCTAAAATTAGAAACAACCTAAAACAGCCAACAATCAGGGTTCAGTATAGTAAATTACAATACATCCATACAAGGGAATACTGATCAGTCATTTAAAAGGGTATGAATGTAGAGGTGGGTTTATTGACATGAAAAGATGCTCAAAACATAGTGTGAAGTGGAAAAGCAGATTATAAAACATGTGTAAGATCCCAGTTTTGTTAAAATAACATACTAGTTATGTGTAATTGTGTGCTAAATGGGACCTTCCTGTCTCAGAATTGCTGCTGTCCCCCAGAACCTCAAAAGCAGCACCAGACACAACCAGCAGGACTCGGGCAGAGATTAAGATGTCCTCATCCCATCACCTGCCTCCAGACTCCCTCCGACCTGGGAGAGGAGGAAAGGGACTGAGACTTGCCATGGAAGGAGTTGTCCAAGTGCTGTGCTTCACCACACAAGGCTCAAGCCTGGCCACCGGGGCTTCCCTGGAGCTGAGACGACACAGAACCCGAGACCACCTCTCACATGGAAAAGTCTGAAGATAAGAAGACGGTGGGAGCTGCCCCTGGTGGTAGCCCAAACCGGGAGTGGGGACTGCTGTGGGAGCAGCCTGTGCTTCCAGAGTTTGGCAACAAAAGAGAGGAATGTTTCTTAGGGGACCAACTGGACACAGTGCACGGTAGCTGGACCTGAGTCATCCCAAAATATCCCTACCCAAGAAGTCTGCCCTCCAGGACAAGGGGACGCTATAGAAGACCCCCTCAGCAGGAATGGAGGGGGCAGGGACAGGTGGTCAGCCAGGGGTATGTGCCCCAAGCCCAGGGACCAGCTGGCAGAGACCACAAAGGGGGCTCCACACAATCCCAAAATTGTTTGCCTCAAACCTTCCTTTTCCCATCACATGTTTCTGAAGTGTATCTGTCTGGGAGCTGTAGGGGAGGAGAGAAGTTTTGAGAAATTCTGTTCGTTTGTCTTTTTGTGTAATTGAGATATAATTTACATATGGTAAATTCACCCTTAATGTACAGTTCTATGAGTTTTGACAAACTCGTAACAGTTATGTAACCACCAGCACAGTCACAATGTAAAGCATTCCCATCAGCCCAAAAAGCTCCCTGGCACCCCTCTGTCATCAACTCCTTCCTCCATCCCCAGTCTCTAGCAATCACTGATCTGTTTTCTGCTGTAGTTTTGCTTTTTCCATATAAATGAAACCACACAGTGTGTAGCCTTTTCAGTCTGGGCTCTTTCACTTAGTACAACCCATTTGAGAGTCATCCATATTGCTGAAAGTATCAAGGTTCCTTGCCATTACTGAGTACTATTCTGCTGAGTGGATGTATGACAGTTTGTCCAACCATTCACCTACTGAAGAACATTTGAGTTGTTTCCAGTTTGGGGCTGGAATTACAAATAAAGCTGGTATAAACATTCACCTATAGGTTTTTGTGTGAGCATAAGTTTTCCTTTCTCTTGGGTAAATACCCAGGAGTGGGAGTGTTGGGTCCCATGGCAAGTGTGTGTTTAACTTCCAAAGATGCTGACAAACTGTTTTCCAAAGCGACTGTTCAGTTTTCACTTCCCGCCAGCCATGAATAAGAGTTCCAGTTGCTGTTCATCTTCACTAACAACTTGGTATTGTTGTCATTCTTTTTAATCCATTTAATAGGAGTGTAGTAGGAGACTAAAATTTTGTTTTGTTTTAACAGACTTTTTAACGAGCAGTTTTAGGTTCACAGCAAAATTGAGCAAAGAGTACAGAGAGTTCTCACATATTCCCTGTCCCCCAAAAGGCACAACCTCTCCCCACTGACGTCGCCACCACAGCGGTACATTTGTTATAACTGATGAACCTATACTGACACATCATTATCACCCAGAGTCCATAGTTTACATTAGGGTTCACTCTTGGTGTTGGACATTCTGTGGGTTTGGACAAATGTATAAAGACATGTATCCACCATCGTAACATCATACAGAACAGTTTCACTTCCCCAAAACTCCTCCATGCTCTGCCTATTCATCCCTTCTTCCTGCAACCTCTGGCAACCACTGATCTTTTTACTGTCCCCATGGTTTTGCCTTTTCCAGAATGTCATATAATTGGAATCATACAGTATGTAGCCATTTCAGATTGGCTTCTTTCACTCACTGATATGCATTTAAATTTCCTCCCTGTCTTCATGATTTGATAGCTCATTTCTCTTTAACTCTGAATAATATTCCATTGTCTGGATGTACCATAGTTTATTTGTTTATTTACCTACTGAAGGACATCTTGGTTGCTTCCAAGTTTTAGCAATTATGAATAAAGCTGCTATAAACATCTGTGTGCAGGTTTTTGTGTGGACATAAATTTTCAGCTCATTTGGGTAAATACCAAGGAGTGCAATTGATGGATCATATAGTAAAAGTATGTTTAGTTTTGTAAGAAACTGTCAAACTCTCTTCCACAGTGGCTGTACCATTTTGCATTCCCACCAGCAATGAATGAGAGCTCCTGTTGCTCCACATCCTCACCAGCATTTGGTGTTGTCAGCGTTTTGGATTTTGGATATTCAAATAGGTCTGTAGTGATATCTCATTGTTGTTTTAACTTGTAATTCCTTGATAACATATGATTTTCATGCAGTTGGTATATCTTCTTTGGTGAGTTGTCTGTTCAGGTATTTTGCACATTTAATAAATTGTGCAGTTTGTTTTCTTATTATTGAGTTTTAAGTGTTCTTTGTATATTTTGGATAATAGTCTTTTGTCGGATATGTCTTTTCAAATATTTTTTCCCAGAGATTGAAGTTTTAATTTTAATTGGACTGGACTTTTTTTTACCTTTTAGTTTTGAAACATATTTAAACTTGCAGAAGAATTGAACTTCCAAATATCCTTCACTCAGTTTCACCAGCTGTTAGCAATTGTTAACATTTTGCCTTGTCATTTTCTATCTCTATATACACATTTTCCCCAAACTATTTGAGAATAAGTTGCATACATCATTACCCCAACTATTTCAACATTTTTTTCCTAGGAAAAAAGACATTCTTTTACATAACTACAGTACAGTTATCAAATTCAGGAAATCTAACATTGCTATAACACCGCTATCTAACCCTCAGGCCAGATTCAAATTTCACTAAAAATGCCCCAATAATGTCCTTTATAGCAATTTCCCCTCTGATCTAGGATGAAATCCAGGATCATGCATTCTATTTGGTTGCCATGTCTCTTTCATCTCCATTAGTCTGAAACAGTTAGTCTTTCATTGTGTTTCATGACATTGACATTTTGATGAGTCTGGGCCAATAATCTTATAGACTGGTTTTCAGTTTGGGTTTGTCTGATGTTTCCTCTGTCAGGTTCTGCCTTTTTGGCAGGAATACCACAGAGGTGATGTGTCTTTCTCAGGTCACCACATCAAGAGGCACTTCATACTCTACTGAGTATAGCTTTTAATGTGCATTAGGGGGAAAAAAAAAAAAAACTGGAAAGAGAATATTCACCACAAACTAAGAGTAAGAGGAGGATTTCCGGTGATTTTTATTTTCTTCTTTGATTTATTCATATAATGGACTCATACCCAGCAAGCATTTAATCTACCTACCCACCACCTCCAAACTCTGCCCTTTCACCCATTTCAAACTAGACCTTGGTCTTTGATGCTCCAGGGAAACAGAGGTCACAGTAAAAAGGTCATTATACAAAGTAATCTTTGTCTTTTGAATTTCTAATATCCCAGGTCCTTCCACTTAAGGGATTATCCAGGGTCATTTTTATTGAATGCAATTTTCACCTTATAAGATCTAATGCCACTGTACATTCAGATTTTCTTTATACAGTTAACTTACATTAGTCATGAGTGATAAGAAAAAAATGCTATTAAAAAAATGGTGAAAAATTACTCGCTTCCATGACATTTTGAACTGTGGATCAGAAAGCTCAGCAGCCTGAGGTGGGGACTGCTCATCCCTTTGCTGCCTCCCCAAGACTGACAGCTGTCACAGAGGGCACCGGGGGCGGGGTGATTTATATGTCACTGCCGACATCATGGAAATTGTCAGTGTGGCATCTTCAGAAGGAGGAGGAGCTTGGACGTAGACACCTCAAAGGGGAAAATATCTCTAAATCAGTCATCAGGCCCACATTTCTTCCTCCTAAATGTCTTTCATCTTCTCTTCATCCTCAGGCCCCTGAGGGTTCAGGCTTTTGTCATCTCTCACCTGGGCTGTGGCCGCCCTGTCTTCAGTCTGTTCTGTAGCTCCGTTCCCAGAGCCCCACTGTTGTTCCCTCTCTTATCCGTGGTTCTCCACCACCCCCACTGCATTCTCAATTAAATGCATTCCCAAACCCTGAAACCCTGACGCCCACCTCTCCCCACCCTCTGGTCCCACCCTGCCTCTGCGCCTTCCCGTGTCCCACACCCTAGCCCCCAGCCAATGGTGAGCTGCTCACTCATTCGTGCCCTGCATTTTCCTGCCTCTGTGCCTTTGCTCATGCCATTCTCCTCACCGGAATGCCTTCCTTTGGTAGCTCTGCCTGTCCAAAGGGGCCACACTTCAAGGGCAAGCATTAGAGTTACCTCTTTCAAGAAATCTCCAGGAAAACTTTGCTACTGTTTCCTGTGGACCAGGCTCTTTGCCGGGTCCTGAAGATACAGCAATGAGAATGACACAGGCCCCGCCTCCAAGGGGCTCACAGTCCAACAGGGAGTCAAGAAAGATAGACGCATAAACAGAGGAACAAAGGGGTTACAAGGGTTGGGACAAAAATATTGTTTATTTATAAATAAATACTAAATAATTTTAAAAAGAAGGTAAAGATAGGAACATGATATTTGTAGCAGAAAAATAAGTTCCCCTTTTAGGTGGTGTGTTAGTTTGCTAGGGCTGCTGGAACAAAGTACCACAAACTGGGTGTGTTAAAACAACAGAAATATATTGTCTCTAGGTGCTGGAGGCTGGAAGTTCAAGATCAAGGTGTTGGCAAGGCTGCATGCCCTCTGAAGGCACTAGGGAAAGATCTGTTCCAGGGCCCTCTCCTGGCTTCCTGGTAGTTCCTTGGCTTGAGCGGCACAATTGCAGTCTTCACATGGAATTCTCACTATGTATGTGTCTCTGTGTCCAAATTTCCCCTCTTTATTAGGACACCAGTCATATTGGGTTAGGAGCCCATCTTACTCCATTCTAATCTCATGTTAACAAAGTAACATCTGCATCGACCCTATTTCCAATTAAGGTCACATTCTGACATATTGAGGGTTAGGGTTTCAACTTATGAATCTGGCTTGGTGGGGGGACACAATTCTACCCATAACAGGTGAGTGGAGGCCAGAGCCCAAAGTGGAGGGATAAGCATGGAGGAATAGAACTAGAGGTGTCAGCTCAAGCTAAATTTGCCCATGTGATAAAGGCAGCTGGGTCAGAAGGGGGATTTGGGGGAAAGACAGAAACAGCTCATGGGGATTTAGAAAAATTTTATTGCTGTGTGGCATGCACTGCCAACCCTTCTGTGCTTCCACAAAAGCTACTTCTGCTCTGTACCCTGGAGTGGGGAAGGGGACTGCAGATGCGTTGGCACTGCCCATAGGAGGCCAGGGCTCCTGGTAACATAGGCTAAACCTACAGCATGGAGGAGATGGGGTGCTCATGGTGGAGGGAGCCGAGTAAGTAAGAGTTTAAGGCAGCATCTTCTTGAGGGAAGAAAGAAATAGACGTAACCAGTTGTATATGGCATCAGACTCTGCCATATGCACTCATTTCTGATGACACGCTTGATTCTCATAAACACCTTATATGGTAGAATTTATTGTCCCTATTTTATGGCTGACAACACGGTGGCTCAAGAGTGGTGTGGCCTGCTAGAGGACCCGTCCACAGCAGGTGCCAACCTAAGTGGGGTTTGAACCCAGGAAGTCTGACAGCAAAGTCCAGGCTCCTTCCAGAGCTGCTCAGGTGCACTCTGACCACAGGCTCCTCTTCAGCAACTCGGGGCACCTCCTGCACACTGAGCGCCAACAAGGCACCTGTACTGAACGATTAAAGAATGTTTCTGTGCAGTCGCCTCAGAAGCCATTGTTACATCCCTTGGCTCACTTCTGATTACAGGCAAAGATCACCTCCCAAGGCCAGTGTCCTACCCCATGCTTGCGCTGTGAGTCTCCACATTGGCCGCAGTTTCTTCAGCACCACCCGAGCTTGCTTGGGCAGATGACACAGCCAAGAGGTCTAAAGGCCCCTCACCCGATGGGGTGAGTGTCAGGATCAACTTCCAGCTCCCCATCCTGCAGGTGGACGATTCTGGGAGGTGTTCCATAGGCTTTGCAGGGTCCTGGTGGAATGCAGTTCCGTTGCCCACTGTGCAGACGGATAGAACACACCTAGTGTGGGTTTTTCTTCCTTCCCTGTCTCACTCCCTCCACTCCCTTACTCTCGCTTCTCAGGATCACCTCCCTATAAACTACTTACACCAGAGCCTTGAGTCATACTCTGATTTTGGAGGAACTCAAACTGAGACAGCAGTGCTGGTGCTGGTGGGAATGAGGAGGAGCTCTTTCCAAGGGGCCCCCTCTGAAATGGACTCGTGGCCATGCATGAAGAAGCCAGCAACAGCTAATGGACCATGGCCCATTGATAGGGTTTTGCTTTAGAGGCAAAGCTGGAGAGGGAGGCCGGGGTGTACCACACAGGTTAAAACCCTGGGCTCCATTTAAGTGCAGAAGAGACACACTTAGATTCGTACTTCTGAAAGACTACTCTGGCTGCTGAGCGGAGGATGGATGGGAAGGAACAAGACTGGGGTCAGGGAGACAAGTCGGGAGGCCATTGTCATAACTGAGTACAGATGATGAGGCCCAGACTAGGGGAGGGGCGATGGCCTGGAGAGAAGATCACAGGGTCGAGAGTAGTTTAGCAAATCGAACCGCTGGAAAACCCGGATAAGGACAGGGGCTGAGGGTATAGAGAGAGATGGTCAGGGGTGACTCCAGGCTTCTGGTGCCTTTCCCTGATGGAGGGGACATGGGGAGAGGAGTTGGTGGGGACATGTTGGGTGTTGGTGCTTGTGGGTTAGGAAGGTCTCTGGAGCATGTGGAGGTCTGTGTGTGGCACTCAGGGGAGAGGTTGGGCTTGAAGCAGACGTGGGTGTCATCCACCTAGTGGTCTCAGTGTGTCCCCTACTCTGGGTCTGTTCCTGCTGCCCAACCAAGAGGGGTCGCCTTGGGTGACCCCCAAGGGTCCTGCAGCTCAGCGGGAGGGGACTCCGCTGCTTCTCCTCCCTCGTCCCCCCACCCCCAGCCGGAGGGTAGCGGCAGGCAGGCCTGGGTTCAGGCACCACCCCCAACTCGCGGGACGCTCTGCTTCTTCTAGGTGAGAGCCCGGGAGTTCCAGCCTGTCCCAGGAGGCAGGGGTCATGGAGGGACTGAGTTCCAGCCCTTGGAAACCCCTGTCTCATTGTTTCCACAACAGCACCAGCCCAGAAACAATGCAGGAGGCCCAGGGAGAGGCAGACCCTGCCCTGTCGCTGTTCTGTCTCAGGTGGGTGTGGATGGGGCCATGGGGGGCATCGCAGTGGAGATGGGGAACAAGGCAGGAAGGTGGGAGAAGGGTCCAGCTCGGTTCCAGCCAGGATTCCAGCAGGAAATTGGGCCACTCAAGGTGAGGCGCTGAAGAGAGATGACTGAAGGGATGGGCAGACTAAGGGAACCAACAGAGGGTGGGGAGCACGCAGACCAGCGACAGTGGGAAGCGGTTACCCTCCTGGGTGGCAGTGATGTTCCCAGAGCCGGTGCTGCCAGCACTGTGGGCACGCAGGGAGGATCAGGGGAACCAGATGCTTTGACCTCTCTCTCTTCCCTCCCTGGCCACCTGCCATAGCCTCCCATTGGCCGAACCCAACAGAAAGGTGAAGCATCCACAGAAGTCAGCCTCCCGGGACACAGAGCAGGACAGAGGACAGATCTGGGGCATTTGGAGAACGACCAGCACAGTGTGGGTCCCGGGTGAAAGTGCCAGCTGCGCCGCTTTCCAGATGTTCAGGGAGGTTTTTCACCGCTTCATTTTCCTCATCTGTAGAGTGACAACTGGCTAGGTGCCTGCCACATAGAGAGCACTCAATATTTCCCTCCCGTTGTCCAGTCTCCCCCACAGATTTTATTCAGCAACAAGCACCCCTACCCCATGTGCACCTGGGCGCTCCCACTGCATCTCCAATCCTGTGACTCTCCACATTAGATTGGATGCTCTTTGAAGTACCTTGGTGTGCCAGGCTTGGACTCTGAAAGCCTGGCTCAAGGTCCTGGCTCCGTTCCCTACCTTAAGTAAGTCCCTTTGCACGTCTGAATCTTGATTTTCTCACCTACTGAAAAAAGCCATCACAAACATTTCATCTTTATTATTTTTACTCACACCCTTCCCCACGTGCCCTGAGACATTCCGTCAGGAAAGAGCTGTTTGCACTAGTTCACACAAGCGTGTAAATGACTGACAACCAACTCAGAGCTCTTGCAAGGCCCTGGGAGGACAAATGGATGCATCGGTCATCAAGTTTATAGGGTGCGCCTTACTCATATCCGCGTCACTGGTACCTCGTACAATGTCTTACTCCTCACGGGCAGAGGGTACATGTTCGCAGAATTGCTAAACTCTCGTCTGATGTACCTCTGTGTTCTGGATACCCAGATGGAACCTGGCAAACGCACATGCACATGTGCGTGTGATCAGTGCATGAAGGGATTACTGAATTCCGTGGGGCCCGAAGACCACGTCTGAGTGTGGGGTTCCCGGCTGGGGGCACCAGGATCTCCCCTTTCTGCATGCAAGAAGTCAACGCTTTGGCAACAGCTGCAGCCAGCTGGCACCAGGTCCCGGCAAGCGTCATTGTTTGGCCAAAACAGGAAGCCGCCAGAGGGGAAGTGTGGCCTCGCCTCAGTGAACCCCTGAAGAATGGCCCCCGAGAAACCTGGGGACGTGCTGGCGGGCACAGACCATATTGCAGCTGTGCCGTCGCCACCTCAGGCCAGGCACCAGACCTCACTTGACCTGTGGGCCCTGGTGCAGGAGGACAGGGCTGGGAACCAGGGGCCTGGGTTCTAGTCCTGTGTGACCTTGGGCTGGTTACTTGCCCCTCTCTGGACAGATCTCCTTATCTATCAACTGATGGATTCGAACTATGCATTTCACCAAATGGATCCATGTCTGGGTGTCTCATTGGTGGTCCCTCTGGCTCCCTGTTTCCTGATGTCTTTTAGTGAAGATGAGGCCCATGGAATGACCATTTTCCACCAGGAGATGGAAAACCTGATGGTTCAGAATTAGTAAAGCATCATCTCCTCATTTCATTTCACTCCCCCAACAATTATGCCAAGAGGAGAAGGTGGGGTTCACACTCCCATCTCACAGAGGAGGACACAGAAGCTCAAAGTCAAGATTCGAACCCACACCCCTGGCCTCGGATCCCTAAGCTCTTGGGAAGCCTCACACCGTGAGCGAGTGTGTGCACGCTCAGGCTGGAGAGGGAGGTGCGTTTCCACACTGCAAGGTGGGTTCTGAGACAGAGCCGCTGGGGGCAGGCACTGTGGAAGCCCAAAGGAGCTTGACTCGAGGCTGGCAGCTGGAGGTCTGCTCTGTGTTTGCTATGTGTTTATTTTTCTCAATTCAGGCTCTGCCACTTACCCACTGTGTGACCCAAGCAAGCCACTCCACCTTCTATGTCTCAGGGACCTCAGTGGTCACCTAGAGAGGACACCCATCCTGCTGACCCCCAGGCTGCGTGGGGATTGGATGAGCTGATAGGGAACAGAGGTTTATCATCCTGTAGAAGTGTTAGTTGCCCATCCAGCAACTACTCCCCAATTTCTTCCTTATAGGACTGCAATTCTGCTCATTCTCTCAACCCCCAGGTTTAACATTAGATCTCAATTAATCTAAGCCAATCAGCACACGCCATTCCCTGAGAAATTGTTATTGATTGGAAACATGACCCAAGTTGTCCTATTCAAACCAAAGAAAGGAACTTTAGTTCAGGGTTGGGAGAGAAGTCCTCTGTTGCACTTTCCTGCAGGACATTCACACAGAAACGTGTAGCCTCTGTTGTCACTGGCAGCTGTCATGGGGCCACAAAGGGAGCCAGCCAAGGACAAGAGGGAAATAGAAAACCCTGTGTTCCAGATGGTACCAGGAGCTGCTGCTGGAGCGGAGCCACCTTCTCTGGGCTTGCAGCGTGAGAGCTGATACATTTCCTTGCTATATTTAGAAGCTCTGGAGGCAGGGTTTTCTCTTACCTGCAGCCAGAGGCGTCTTCAGTGCCCCTCGTCATCCTGCAGGTTCTAATGCACAGAAGGGGAATGATCCGCCCTCCCGTGTTGGCTCGCTCTGTTATTCAGGCCCCAGGACAGTTGCGAAACCTCTGGGCAGCCAGCCGGAGCGGATGACTTGTTCACAGCTTTTTGGAAACTCTGCATTCTTTCCTCTCTCTTCCTCGAGCCAGAGACAATTCCTCCCTCCCTGCAGCTGGCCTCTGGCTTCGGCCCAGCCGCCCCACTGACATTAAGCCTACGAGATTGATGGGGCGGAGAGACAGAGAGCCTGGACCCCAAGACCCCAGCCCCGGCTGCTCTTTCTGGTCAGCCTCTGATTTTATCCCTCCTCTCCCCTCCAGGGACCTCGGCTACTTTGCAGACTTAGGATCAAAGAGTTTTCAGAACATAAGGGCCCCTGGAGATGACCTGTTACAACCTCCTTGGTGTGCAAAAATGGAAACTGGGGCCCAGATATAAGCAAGAGACTTGCTCTGGATCACAGGGATCTGCGACTGGAACCTAGGTACCTCGCCTCCCAGTCCAGCACTCTTTCCCATAGGCTACAGGAAGGTCATAAATTGACATAACGTTTTCTTTTTTGAGTATTGACTATATACCTGGCGTTTCTTATCTTGGCCCTCCTTTTCTGTCCCTGTGGCCACTGCTCGGATTTGGGCTTCATGGTCTCTTGCCTGGGTATTGGTCTCACTTTAACTGTCTGTCCAGTTCCCGTCTACAGTTCTGCCCTCCACACAGCAGCCAGAGGGATCGTCCTTTACACAGACCCGATCCTCATCCCCCTGCTTCACT
Organism: Balaenoptera physalus; assembly: GCF_965194825.1. Classification (NCBI taxonomy): domain Eukaryota; kingdom Metazoa; phylum Chordata; class Mammalia; order Artiodactyla; family Balaenopteridae; genus Balaenoptera; species Balaenoptera physalus. The sequence goes on from NC_138889.1 coordinate 59,015,174, forward strand.
GCATAGGACATGATCCAGGATCTGTAACCTGGCTTACAGGGCCCCTCAGGATTGGTCACTGCCCAACCTCATCTGTCAGGGTAAGACCTATAGTCCCTACTACTAAACTCAATTGATGCCTCCTCCAGGCAGCTTTCCCAGATCCCTCTGTAGTGAACAGTGCTGTATTAGAGTCTATCATGGAGCCCTTCTCAGGGTGGGAAGGTATGACCCCAGATGTCTGCTCCCTGGATGGTGAGTCCTTCCAAAGCAGAGACCACGTCTGCTCAGCGTCCCTACCTGCTTGCACTCTCCACCAGACTTGACCTTGCCTGCCCTGCACTCTCCATCAGGCTTGACCTTGCCAGTGTGCGGTTTCCTCTTATTGGTTAAAGTTATCTGTCAATAGCCCTGGGAAGGCAAGGAGCTCAAGGGCGAATGGCAGGAGATTCTGATTCCTCATCCTGAGTGGGCTCCATGCCTCCCAGCCTGGCCCATCCTCTGATCTGACTTGGGTATGAGTGTGTCCCTGCTTCAGAGCACAGACACTAGACACTAGCCTGGGGCTATAGGAAGTCACAGGGGCAAAACTTAGCAAAGACTGTCCTCTGAGCACAGCCAAGAAAAGCCTTGGACTTGGAACTCAGTGTTGGGATTCTAGGAGCTCCACTTCCAGGAATCAAATCCTAAGGGGGAAAAATTCAGAATGTGAAAAAAATGATGAACATGGAAGAATTTATTTATAATAGCAAAAATCTGGAAACTATCTAGAAGTCTAGCAATAATAGAAAGGTTAAATATATTAACATATACTCGGAGAGTGAAATATTGTACAGCCATTAAAATTATGTTTGCAAAGAGTTGTTACTAACATGGAAAAGTGTTAAGTGAAAAAGAACAGAATACAAAACCATATATGTAGTGTGATCATAAATGGAAAAAATGCATAAAGGCTGGGAGGAAGTAGACTGAAATGCTAAAAATGGTTGACTTGGGGTAGAAAGATTAAAATTTTTCCTTGGGTTATACTTTCTTGTGCTTTCCAAACTTTCTACTATAAACTCATATTCATTTTATAGTCAGAAAACTTATACTATAAACTTCTATTCATTTTATAGACAGAAAAAATAAATTAGACAAGGGAAAAAAAAGAGATCAATTCCAGTTCCGATTCTGGTGGTAATTGGACATGTGACTTTGTGCAAGTCAACCACCCTCTTCAAGACTTTTCTTCATGTGTTTGTTCACCTGTTCCTTCCTTCTTTCATTCTAGGAATCTCTCCAAAGGACCTCATCTGTGCCAGGGACACAAATGTCACTAGGGACCCAAAAGTGAATCAGAACCTAGACGTATGAAAAGATATTTAACCTTGTTCATAATCAGAGAAATACCAATTAAAACCAAGCCAAGATGCCATATCTCATTTATCAGATGGACAAACCTCAAAAGTTTGACAATATACTCTGTTGGCAAGACTGTGGGAAAAGAGGCTTTCTCATACATGGTGTGGAAGCAATACAAAATGGTGCAAGCCCTATATGGAGGGAATTTGGTAATTTCTAGAAAAGTTACATATGTGTTTATTCTTTGACCTAGCAACCCCACTTCTAGGAAACTATCCCAAAGATAAACTGGCAAAAATAAGACAAGATGTCTGCATAAAGCTATTGATGGAAGAAGCACCATTTGTAATAGAAACTACTAAGATGTGCACCAATAGAGACTAGTTGGCCACACAGTATATGGCTCTGCAGCTAGAAAAGGGAATGAAGAGGGTCTCTAGATGCTGTGATGACATAATCTCCAGGGTACAATCTTAAGTAAAAAAGCAAAGTGGAATAAATTGTATATAGTGCATTATCACTTATCAAAGAAAGTGAAGGGAAAACACACATATTTTCTTTAATTTAAGAAAATCAGTTAAAATATAAAAAATAAAAAATTTAAACTGTTGTCTATTGGAGGAGGAAGGAAATAGGGTAAAGGAAGTGGAGGTAGAAGCTAGACTTCTCTGAATATACCTCATTTTGCAGATTACCTTTGGAACCAGATAGATGCTTTACACAAAAATAAAACAAAATTAAATCAAAACAAAAGTCAAAATCAATCCCCCCCAAATCAAAAGCAAAACGAAATTAATGAATCTGTGTTTTGAGTTGATGGCTCCTCCATGCACAGTTGAAATAGTTCAAGTGACTTAGAAATGTGGTGATTTGACTGCACATCACTAGTAGGATATATGTTCTAAGGACAAAAGAACTGCAAACAAATCATAAGGTGTTTTCAGTCATCAGATTGTTTGTAAAAGTAATGACATTGCTACTCTGACATTTTTATAATATATAGAGAAAGTAGGAAACAGTGAATCAGTAATCATGTTAATGTTCATAGGAAGCAAGATTTTCAGCATTAGTGAAAAGAGACAATAATGTAAAATCAAAGAATTTAAGTAAAAGTCTTATAGTCTTAGGTTTTATTTAAAATATCAATATGAACTCTTGGTGTGAATTTTCTTAAGAAAAAAAGTATTTCCCAGCTCTGCACCCTGGAATAACCTAGACATAATGACCAGCCAAATAGCATTACACCCCTAACATCCAGATTTGTGGTCTCTAAATACTACTTCTCACTTAAAGAACCAGAACTTCTTGGATAAATAGCTGACTCCAGATCTGGGCAGAAAATGTACAAGACAAACCTGGACATCTTGTCATACCAGAAAGTCAGGAAGCTACTAAACACTACTTAGGATCTGTTCAAAAGGACTCAGAAGCCAATTAAAGAGATCCCCACTGGCCAAAGTTGGGACGATTTGAGTGATAACAAGGATAATAACTGTAACAGATTAAAACATATCAAATACATTAAAACTATGATATAATAATGATACAAAAAAACACCAAAACCAAAACAAGCAAAACCCAGTTGGTCACCTTTAGAGAATACTAGGGCATCAACTCATTATTCTGAAAACTGATAAATAAGAGGAAAGCATCAAGCATTTATCCTGCCTTTCCTAAGTATATTGTACCTCAGAGAAACCAGAGGTGATGAGAGAAGTTTCTGTCATAGAAGTATTCCAGCTAATAAATGAAGAAGAAAGTAAAATTAAAGTATCATTGTTTTGCAAATCTCTAACAAAATAGTGGATCTAGGCGATGACCATCAAAGTCTTTTAGCAGCGCAGAAAGACAGACAATGAAATATTATGTGCCTTTTGAGGAAAGGACAGTAGTCTCTCCTCTTATGCATGGTTTCACTTTCCACAGCTTCAGTTACCTGCTGTCAAATATATTAAATGGAAAATTCCAGAAATAAACAATTCATAAGTTTTAAATTGTGCACCGTTCCAAGTAGCATGATGAAATCTCACATCATCCCTCTCCATTTTGCCCGGGATGTGACTCATCCAGCCCATTTGTCACTTAGCAGCCGTCTGTGTTATCAGACCGACTGTCACGAGTATCACAGTACTTGTGTCCAACTAATTCTTACTTAACTTAATAATGGCCCCAAAGCTCAAGAGTAGTGATGCTGGCAATTTGGATATTCAGTTTCTGTGCCTAATTTATAAATCAAACTTTATCATAGGTATGTATGCATTGGAAGAAACATAGTGTACCTAGGGTTCGGTACTATCCAAGGTTTCAGGCATCCACCGGGGGTCTTGGAACTTACCCCTGTGGATAAAGGGGGACTACTGTACACACACCTCCTATAAAGTATTCTTGCCAAAACTTTGAATCTGAATTTAATTGTCTTTAGATCTAACTGACAATTTATAGAAAAGTCAGGGGACTGAAGAATATGTTAAACAACACTATGGGGGATGTAGTAGGAAAAGTACAGAATGTGGAAAACGACAGGGGACAAACAACCTGGTTTATTCCACAAATAAACAGGAGAAAAATAAGAGAAGGGAGAGAAATCTACAGATTGAAAGAGACATAAGCGACCCAACAAACAAGTGAAATGTGTGGACCTTTTTGGATCCTGATCTTGAACAAACCAACTTTAAAAGACCATTTATGAGACAATTGGGAAATTTTAAACATGACTGGATATCTGATGATAATGTTAAAATATTATGAAAATAGACATATGATAATGGTATTCTGGTCATGCCTTTATGGTTTAGAAATACATACTGCAATATCTATAGATAAAGTGATTTGATATTTTGGATTTGCTCCAAATAATCCAGAGGGGGAGGTGTTGGGGGATAGAAATGAAACAAGAGCGGCCTTGTACGCAGGGTTCTTTGTACTATTCTATTTTTGTGCATGCTTGAAATTTTCCACAATAAAATGTCTTTGCTTCCCTTAAGGAGGAAGGGAGGAGGACTCAGACACATCAACCAAGGAGATCAGTTTCCTCTGAGGCAATGATGGGAGCAGATCCTGGAGTGCTGCACCTCCCTCAGGAGTGAAGAAGCAGGAATGTGCATGTAGATGGCGGAGTTCCCATAGAGGCAAGAGCATGAGCAAGTGCAAGAAGCTTCCATAATCTGGGGAGGGCAAGTAATCTCTGCACTGAGGGAGCAAAGGGGCATGTCAGGAGAGTGGCTAAGAGGAAGATGGGGACAGTCATGGAGAGCCTTGAATGCTGGGCCAGGAAGCCCCGGGAGTGTTTAAGCTGGGGAGTAACATCGTGGGCTGTGTTTTAGCCATGTCACCCAAGCAACTGGACAGATTGGAGGAAGAGGCCTGAATAGGTGTGGGGAGACCCGAGCAGAGGCTGGGCAGGGGTCCTACACAGAGCCAGGAGGCCTGAGCTGGGGCGTGGCCTGGGGACAGATTGGAGGAGCTGCATAGCGCAGTGAGGAGGTGCTTGAGCAGGCTTGGGCAGCTTGGTGGATGTTCATGCCATTATTAAAATGGGGTGGTGGAGGGACTTCCCTGGTGGCACAGTGGTTAAGAATCCGCCTGCCAATGCAGGAGACACGGGTTCGAGCCCTGGTCCGGGAAGATTGCACATGCTGTGGAGCAACTAAGCCCGTGTGCCACAACTACTGAGCCTGTGCTCTGGAGCCCACGAGCCACAACTAGTGAGCCCGCGTGCCACAACTACTGAAGCCCGCGTGCCTAGAGCCCGTGCTCCACAACAAGAGAAGCCACCGCAATGAGAAGCCCACACACCGCAATGAAGAGTAGCCCCCGCTCGCCGCAACTAGAGAAAGCCCACGCGCAGCAACGAAGACCCAACGCGCCAAAAATTAATTAATTAATTTTTAAAAAATGGGGTGGTGGAGGGAGCAAGTTAGTTTGCCTCATTCTAGAGCCCTGGCTGGGAGGCAGGGGCTGGTTCCTGGCCCTAGCTCTGCTGTCCGGCTGTGGACCCCAGGGCATATCTCTGCCCCTTTCTGGCCCAGGGGTCTCCATCTCTGAAGCCTCAGATCAGGGGTTCTCCAAATCCACCCAGCCCAAGTGTGCATCCTTCTTGCCTGCAAAGTGAGCACGAGTTCTCATCTGGCCTCGCTGAAAATCCAATTGTGTGATGTCAATGGCATTTCCCTTCAGAAAAAGGAAATGAGGTTAGCAAGCGTGTTACCAGGAAAGGAAAGTTAGTTGGGCCCCGCCTTCTGCAGCCCGTGCTCCCCACCTCCCCACCCCGAGCACGCTAGGCCCCTCTGCCTGAAGCTGGAGACAGGACCCAGAAATGTCACACTTCAGACAGAGGCACCAGTACTACACGGGTGAGTGTTGACTATTACAACTTTGACTTCCAAGCAGAGCGGGGTCACCCGCAGCAGAATCAGCATCCTCTCTGGTGCCCGCAGCCAAAATCCCGGCCACACTGGAAGATGGAGGTCACAGGAAGCTCCAGGGTCTCATTAAATGTCAGCAGGGCCCTAACAATGAGCTCTTTGTACGTGAGGAGGTAGAGGCCCAGAGAGGAGTAGGGACATGGCCAAGATCACAGAGCAAATCAGACGAGAATCCAGGTATAGGTCACATGGCACCTGGCAGGTGGTCCCAGAAAGCCTGTCATGCTGCAGAACTGGATGTCCCCAGAAAGTCCTTCTCCAGTTACAAATATTAAGTGCTTTCATTAAGCTATACCACCCCTGACCCTAAGCTTTTGACCATCTGAACATTCTTTAAAATGTTGTTATATGGGCTTCCCTGGTGGTGCAGTGGTTAAGAATCCGCCTGCCAATGCAGGGGACATTGGGTTCGAGCCTGGTCCGGGAAGATCCCACATGCTGCAGAGCAACTAAGCCCGTGTGCCACAACTACTGAGCCCACGCGCCACAACTACTGAAGTCCACGCACCTAGAGCCCGTGCTCCACAATAAAAGAAGCCGCTGCAATGAGAAGCCCACGCACCGCAACGAAGAGTAGCCCCTGCTCTCTGCAACTAGAGAAAAGCCCCCATGCAGCAATGAAGACCCAACGCAGCCAAAAATAAAAAATAATAAATAATAAAAACATTTACTAGAAAGTATGTTTAAAAAAATAAATAAAATAAAATAAAATGCTGTTATGAAGACAAGATGAAAACAAATTCCAATCCATTCAATAAAATTGCTGTATACTTTTAAACTGGAAAAAAAAAAAAACCCTGAAATTAACAAACATAAATTGGTATGTTCAGCAAATCAGTCTTTTGAAAGATTGATCCCTTGGCAAATTGATCGTCAAGTGAATACACTTCAAGGGACTTGATCTTGAGCCTCCCATTGATCACACCCATCACGCCACCTCCTGACTGTGAGCCCCGTAGGCAGGGCCCACGTCCAGCTGCTTTCTCTGCCCTTAACCCCCGGCCCAGCGCCTGGCACAGAGTGGGGGCAGGTGTCGGTGAGTTAATTGCTGAGTTAACTAAGGATATGGAGTTCTGATGTTGGATCTGAACGTCCTCAAGGGTTGAGGGGCTCATGGGAGGAGAATTAGTGATGGTGGCCCTGGTCACCCCCGACACAGTGAGGTAACAGGGTGGGAAAAACCCTCACTTTTGCTCTCTGCAAAGGTCAACTTGGGTCATACTTTCCACTGTGCCCCCTGCACAGAGGGCATCTGGTTCACCCTCCCACACACCCAGGGCTTGGGGGTTTTCAGGTGAGGTGGAACTAGGTGCTTGTGTCTCTGCACCTTTGCAGAATCGCTCAGCAGCAAGGGAGCCAAAGTCAGCGTGTACACTGGTGTGTAGTGCTGCTGAGCTTGTGTGTGTGCGTGCAAGGGTAGGTGTTTGTGTTTGCACATGCACGTGTGGACGGCTGTGATGTGTGGTTTTGCTCTGTATACACAGATGCTCATATCCCTAAGTTTACTGTTACTGTGTATGAATAAGTGTCAATGAAATGTGTATGCACACCCAGGTTTGTATGGGACTGCGGGTGTTTGTGTGAGCATCCATTTGTATACAAGCTTTCACAGTGTGAGTATATTGAGTCTAGGTACCTGTCTACCCATGGAAGTGTATGACGATTGGGTGTGTGTGAATATGCATCTGTTTGTGCATATTTGTGCTTTTTGCATAAACACATGTTTGTGCGCTTCTGTTAATCCATATGAGCGTATGAGATGTGCGTGTGTGTTTTGGGTAAGGTTTGTGTATACTCTGTAGGTGCATCTTAACGTAAGAATATGGATGGGTGTGCGTGTGCGCATATGCGTGCCTGTGGGAATAAGTGTTTTGTGTGTGCCTGTGTGAACATGTGTGTGTAGATCTACAAATGTGTGTGCATAGGTGAATTTGTGCATGAAGCGGGCTTGTGTGATCTGTGTGGTGCGTGTGAGTACATACGATTGCAGGTATGTGCACACACAAACATAGCCTGTTGCTCTTTCTTTTCCTCCTGGGAAATACAGAGCTTCTGAGCCCTAACCATGGCTGGTGACTCTTCCAGGACCTGAAAAGTGACATCGTCAGAGGTCCCATGTGAGTGAAGAAGGGGCGTGGGCCCGAGGCTTGGGCTCCTCTGAGAACTGGGTGGCGGCCCCCAGGGCCACAGCTGTGCGCCAGGCAGGCGATAGGGGTTGGGACACCTGGGGCCTCAGCCCTCACTCTGAGCCCTGGGGAGTGTCACTGCCACCTCCCGTTTTCAGTTCACCCCTCAGTGGCTTTCAAAGCCTTTTATTGGGTAGTAGAGGCAAAATAAAATCTTACAAGGATCCCCACCCATGGAAAACAGATGAGTAAATGGGAATGCTGTGGCTGAAGGCTGAGGCTGGGGAGGGGTCTCCATGGAACTGAGCCTAGGCTGTCTCTGGGCCTGTTGGTTTACAGTGTAGAGTCCAGTTTACAGTTTAAAAAACACACCCATATCCATAATCTCAGCTAATCCTCATGAACTTCTTCCAGCTGTTTGGGGAGGCTGGGAGCAGAGCGATGAAAAGCCCTTGTTCCCCTCCTGTCCCTCTTCTATCTGAGCAACTTCTGTGCCCCCGGCCCCTTCACAGCGAGACTCATGTGAGATCCACATTTGGCACCCGGTAAGCAGCACCAAAATTGTGCTTGTGATATCCTCCTTTTATAGATGAGGAAACTGAGACCTGGAGAGACTCTTTGTCCAAAGTCAGCCTGGAGATGCTGGGAAGGACTGAGCTCCATCCTGACCTCAGATGCCCCGCCCCCGTCATCAGAAGTGTTTTCTTGTTCTTCTGGGCTTGCCCAGGCAGTGGTAAACCCCACATGTGGTTCTGTGGTTGCCCACACAGGCTTAAAAATAGCCAACAGGAGCCCGGGGCTCCCCCTTGGTGAATGGCAGAAGGCTTATTCCCCAGACAGCTTAGCTCTGCCCACAGATGAGCAGGTCCAGTCGAGGGAGAGCTGGGTGGTCTGGGTACCACGCATGATGTGCCAGAGGGTGTGCCAAGCTTGTAACAGAGATTATTTTATTTCGTTGGTTTGTTTTTTTAAAGTCTGAGATGTCCCATTGGACAGATATGAAAATTGAGGCTCAGAGGGATGAAGCAATCCACCCAAGGTCAGGGAGCTTCGATGAGAACCCGAGTTGCTCTGATCCAAGGCCCATGTTCTTAATCCCTCACCCTATCACCACTTCCTTGTCTTGAACCTGGGGACAGCTGGTGCAGGGCAAGAGCAGGACCTTTTGAGCCACACAGACCCGGCTTCAGATCCCAGCCTCGCTGATGCCTCCCTGTGGCCTTGGTAAGTCTTCACCTCTCTCGGCTTCAGTCTCCTCACCCACAGAATGGGGGGCCGCATGGCCCGTTATGTAGGATCATGGTTCAGATGGAATGTAATAGGCATGGAAGTGCCTGGGGTAGGACCTGGCATGCAGAAAGTGCCCAGGAAATGGCCATTCACTGTCTCTCCCCCCTCCCACCACCGAGGACCATGTTTCCAAAGTTGGGGTGAGAGGGACAGTGTCCACTGAGCCTCTGGAAGTGCCTTGCCAGGTTGGGAAGTGAGACTACTGATGAGAGGTTGGGAGAGAAGGTCCCTGTGAAGGGTTTATTTTCCAAAAATGGCCTCAGGAATATTTTCACATCCACATACTGAAAACTTGCCATTCTCCATCAAGAAATGGAGTCCGTTGTCCCTCCCCTTGAAATTAAGCAGAACTCTGTGACTGTATCAGAGAATGTGGCAGACATGACATTACATAAGTTCCCAGGCCAAAATCTGTAAAGGTAGTTCAGCTTCCACCTGTCTCTCTGAACATCTCTGTGTCTCTGTGTTTCTCTCTCTCTCTCTGGAATCCAGCAACCATATTGTGAGGAAGCCCAAGCCACATGGGGAGACCACTATAGGTGCTCTCGCTAACAGCCCCAGTTAAGGTCTTGACCAATGGCCAGCTTCAACCACTGGACTTAGGCATGAATGACTCTTCAAATGATTCCAGCTCCAGACTGCAATCCCAGGTAATGCCAAGTGGAGCAGAGATGAACTATCCCCTCTGAGCCCTGCCCAAATGCAGATTTTAGAACAAAATAAATGTCACCGTTTCAAGCACCAAGTTTTGAGTACACAGCATTAGGTAACAGGAACAGCCCTCCTCCTTCCCCTGCAGCCCTCTGAGTCACCCCAGCCAGACACAGGTAAGCTCCTCCCTGTGTCCCACTCCCACTCAAGCAGGCATAACTTGGAGTCTGTCCTCTGCCCACTGCTGACCCCTCCAAGCCGAGCTGGACAGCCCTGGCTCAAAGCCCAGCTCTGTCACTTCCAGTTGTGTGCCCTTGAGCAGGTCACCAACCATCTAGGACGCTCCGTTTTCTGTGCCAGTGGGAATCAGGATAGCGCCTCTCCGGAGTCTGGGGGATTAATGAAATAAAGTGCCCGGGCACATAGTGAGTGCTCCTTAGGTGGATGAAGGGATGTGAGGCTGGGGAGAAAGGAAGCAGTCAAAGATGTAGCCCCAACCTCTGACTTAGTCAAGGGAGAGAAGAGGAGTGGGTCCAGGGAGCCTGGAAAGTGATGAGTTCTGGTAGACAGTCAGTGTGAGAAGCCCAGCTCTGTGCAGGCAGGATGGGTCCCAGGAGACACTGCCCTCAACTTGCTCCCAGATTGACTGAGATATGGGAGGAAGAGGGACGGTGCTGTGTGGGCCCTGGTGGGATCCTGTCGTGGGTGAATGGGGTGGGAGAGTGGGAGGCACAGCAGGCAGCCACGGAAGATGGAAGGGTGAGGGTCGGGTAACCTGCACCGGAGCCAGGTGGGCTCAGCCACACCTGAGCATCATACTCTGAAGCTTCTCAGAAACCCAGGGGCACCCTCCCTCCCCCAGCCAGGGCCAGCCTGGCCCCATCTAGAGATAAAGTCCCTGCGGGGGCTCCCAGATCAGAGACATCCTTATCAGCGCTGTCGTCTGGGATACTTGGAAATGTAAACGCGCCTGATGTGCCAGCCCGGGAAGACACAAAGCAGACCAAAGCAGAAGAGCAGGGGGACTCCCCCTCTCCCCATCCCCCCCATTCCCTCCCTGTAGCCCTGCGAGCAGGCGGGGAGGGGAGCCCCAGCCTCACGCAGAGCTTGAGGGGTCCTCTACTCCCAACACCAGGGATGTATTCTTTTCCCTTCAAGTCACACTCAGATTTGGAGGGGCCTCAAGGAAGACTCTCTGTTAAGGTCATGCTGGCCAGTGGCACAGCATGGTGCCACCCGGCCGGGATAACGGGAGACGCAGGGTATACAGGCTGACTTGCCTTCACACGCCACCCGGGCTTTCCTGCACACACAGACATGTGGGCCAGGCACAGGAATGGGTGCTGAGGTGAAGTGGGACCCAGAAAACACAGCCCTTCTGCTTCACTGTCTCATGGGCAAGATGGATAAATAATAATAACAATAATAACAAGCTTGTTTTGGAGCACTTACTATGCACCAGGCACTGTTCTGAGTGATGTCCGTGTATGAACTTTTTAATTCCCACACAACCCTATAGTATAAGATTGTGAATATTTCTATTTCACAGAGGAGGAAGCCGAGGCACAGGGAGGTGGCAGCACGTGTCCAAGTTCCCAGAACTGGGATTCAAGCCGCAGAAGCCTGGCCCCGTGGACAGTGTGTTGAGGGCTGTATGGGGGCTCCAATCATAGTTTCTCCTGGCTGATCCCATGAGCTGAGAAGAGACAGGGATGGGGTCAGCGCAGAGTGGGTGCCCCTCAAGGCTCAGCCCCCTGTCCTCCTCTCACGCCCCTTCCCCCCTCACCCCGCCCACAGCCCCGCCCCCGCCTGCCCTGTTGCACTGAGGCCTGTGGCTGGGGGCTTCCAGTCCTGGTGAGGCCCCTTCACAACCACATGCTGCTGGGATCCAGAGGTGCCAACATCAGGCAGTGGGAGCAAGGAGAGAGCACTGGGTTTAGGATGGGACGGAGTTTACATCCTGGCTCTGCATCCCTGGGCCTCATTTTCAACACCTGTAAAATGAGGTGTAGCCTAAAGGACCTTCCAGGGCCTCGGGCTCCACTGACATTCCAGATGCTGTGTGAAGGAGAGTAACTGTGACTGCATCTGCAGAGATGCAAGCAAGGGACCTGGGTGGCCATGACAGGGAGATGCTGCCGTCTGGGGGCCTTCCTGGGGGAGGAGGCATTGAGCAAGCACCTGAAATAAATTCCTTCTTTTCTCCTCCCTCCCTGCCTACTTTCCACCCTTTTCCCTGGGCTGAGGGGCTCCCAGGCTGAGCAGGGGGTTGTATGCTTGGTGTCACCGGGGCTTTCAAGGTTTGTACAGGGTACAATGGGGGAGGGGGCATAGGATGAGGGCGGGGTAAGGGCCACCTTGTGGGGAAATCTTTGGGAGGTGTGATCCTTGAAGAATGGGTGGGTGTTTGCCAGGCAGACCAGAAGGAGAAGAAGGAAAGAGCCATGGGCAGACGGAGTTGGGATCAAAGCCTGGAGCGGGGAGCCCCAGAGGCTGTCTTGTGCGGGGATGGCCAGAGCACAGGGGTTCTTGAGGGAAGCGGGAACCAGTGGAGCACGAAGAAGGGCCTGGACCAAAGGCTGAGGCACTTGGGCTTTCCCCTGAGGGTTCTGGGGAGCCATGGAAGGGTTTTGAGGAGAGGAGGGGTGTGATCTGACCTGTGTGTCCAAAATGTGTCTCTGGCTACTGTGAGGAGATTGAACTGGATCAGAGAGATGGGTGGGAGGCTGGGAGGCCACTGGAATGCAAGTCTGGGGATGCAGACAAAGGCAGTGGGGCAGGGAAGCTCTATTTCAGAAATGAAGGGATGGCCCTGGGACACGAGTACTAGTCAGAAGGAAGGGGAGGCAGGTGACCCCAGGGGCCTGGGTGGCTTGGGCACTTGCGTGGACGATGGTGTCTATCACTGACAGAGACTAGAGGGTGGGCAGTAGAACCGGGGCCCAGTGACAGGTTCTGCTTGGGACTCACAAAGCACAATTTTATGGTGGCCGGACCCTGGGCTCAGCTCTGACCTGGGGATGCTAGGTCCAAGTCAGGCATCAAAATGGGAGGCCGGGGAGGGGGGGAGGGGAGGGGGGGGAAGGCCATTACAGGGGAGTGCAGGGTGGGGTGACTAAGACAAGGAATGGGACTTCGGGAAGATGCCCATGGCGTCTTCCTCTTGAGGGTCCAGAGACGAGGCTTCAGGGGTCAGGACAACAGAATCCTTGTGGGCAGTATGGGTCCCTTGGCCCATCCTTCTGTCTGCAGGCTGGCCTGTGCCTATAATTGTGGATGATTTGAGCTTTATGGGCTGCTATTCTGTGTGTGCGGTGTGAGGACTGGACCAGAAGACCTCCACGCCCCTTCCCTTTCTGACTTTTCCCGACTTCTTTGTTTTCCTCTGCGCCCGTTGACCGTGCGGCTTTATGTAAGGCTTCCCCCCACTCTGGGCCTCAGCTGCCTCCTCTAATCCAGAGCCTGTATTAAGCTGAAATGATCTCTAAGTTTGCACGGAAGGCCTCGGTGTTTGTTCAAAGAGCAAGCGAACCGATTCCAGCTGTCAAGACCCCAGATTTTGCTCCTCTCTAAGGAGTCCACGCTCAGCCCTTCCTCCCCGGCCGGTAGGCCTGCCCCACTGCCCTCAATTAGTCAGCTCTTAGGCTACGGACCCAGACCGTCTGCTCCCAGCTCTCCCACTCCCTGACCCCCCGAGTGCCCTGGAGCTGGAGAGGAGCAGCCTGCAGGCCTGAGGCTTTCCCTCCAATCTCAGGATTAGCGCCAGCTCCTCAGTAAAGCCCCGTTTCCAGAGCCAGGGTGCGGCAGCCCTGCGGCTCTCAGCAGACCCTGGAATTCAGAAAGAAGGCAGCTGGCGGTGGATAGATAATGACCTTCGTCTGGGTTTTTAAGCTTTCTTTAAAAGTGCTGGACTCCATCACACGCCCACCCCCAGCCCCATCTTGGCCCTTTGAGGAAGGTAGAACAGGGAGAGCCATTACTGTACAGACGGAGAAACTGAGGCTTTGAGAGAGATGAAGTAACTTGCCCAGAGTCACCCAGCAAGCTGCAGAGCTGGGAATTAAATCTTGGCTCTGCCACAAAGCCCAGCTTCTGAAGAGACTTCTGACTCCAATGATTCCCGAAGATCCTCCATAACTCACATCCTATCCTAGGGTTCCCCCAGGCAGATGAGAGAGGTCAGGAAGAGGGAAGAGCAGGACAGCCTGAGCGTGGTGAGCCGCGTGCCATCACCTGCACTGTGTGAGAGCCTGACCCTCCTAACTCTGCCTCCACGAGAACTTGAGACCTTGCCACAGCCCTCAAGGCCCTGTGCAGCCTGGCCCTCCAGCCTCTTCTCTCCCCTCTTCCTCCTTTGCCCTATAAGCTCCTGACATGTGGTTTTCTTTGCTTTCTTAAACATACCAGGCTCCCAGCCACAGGGCCTTTGCACATGCACTTCCCTTAGCTTAGAAAGCATACTCCAAGCCCCAGCCCCTTCCATGTCCATGTAATGCCTCTTCATCCTTCTATCCTTTTTAAATAACAGTTTTATTGAGCTATAATTCATATATCATACAATTCACCTATTTAATGTATAAAATTCAATGGTTTTCAGGATATCCACAGATTTGGGTAACTATCATCACAATCAATTTTAGAACATTTGCATCACTCCCCCCAAAAACCCTGTACTCATTCATTAGCCATTACTGCCCTGCCTCCCCCAAATTTTGCAGCCACTAATCTAATTTCTGTATCAATGGCTTTTTCTATTCTGGACATTTCATATAAGTGGAATCATTTAATATGTGGTCTTTTGAGATTGGCTTCTTTCACTTAGCATAATGTTTTCAAGATTCTTCCATGTTGGTGCATATATTAGTACTTCGTTCCTTTTTATTGCAAAACAATATTTCATCATATGGATGATGCCACATTTTATATAAACATTCATCAGTTGAGGGACATTTGGGTTGTTTCCACTTTTTAGCTATTGTGAGTAATACCACTATGACCACTGTTGTACACATTTTGTGTGGACATGTTTTCATTTCTCTTGCATATATTCCTGGGAGTGGAATTGCTGGATCATGTGGTAACTCTATGTTTAACCTTTTGAGGAACTGCCAGACTATTTTCCTCAGAGGCTCCATCAATTTCCAATTTCTCCACATCCTCATCAACACTTTTTATTGTCATATATGTATATGAAGATATATATATATATATCTCCATTGTAGTGAGTATGAAGTGGTATCTCATTGTGGCTTTGAGTTGCATTTCTCTGATGGCTAATGATATCAGAGCAGCTTTTCATGAGCTTATTGGCCATTTGTACATCTTCTTTGGAGAAATGTCTATCCAGGTCCTTTGCCCATTTTTAATTGGGTTATTTGTCTTTTTATGATTGAGTTATAATAGTTCTTTATATATTCTAGATACAAGTCCCTTATCAGATATAGGCTTTGTAAAATTTTTTCCTATTCTTGATGGTGTTCTTTGAAGCATACACGTTTTTTTATTTTGATGATATCCAATGTTTCTAATTTTCTTTTAATTGCTTATGCTTTGGGTGTCATACCCAAGAAATCACTACTTAATTCAAGGTCACAAAGATTTATAACTATTTTTTCTTCTAAGAGTTTTATAGCTTTAGTTTTAGATTTTGATCAATTTTGAGTTCATTTTTGTGTGAGGTGTGAAGTAGGGGATCAGATTCTTTCTTTTGCATGTAGATATCCAGTTGTCCCAGCACCATTTGTTAAGAAGACTATTCTTTCTCTCATGGCACCACTGGTAAAAACTGATTGCCTGTAAATATCACCCTTCATCTTAACTCAAGCATCATTTCCTCAGAGAAGCCTTTGCTGACACCCCTTCCCACCCAACCTCAGCTTAGCCAGGTTCCCTGTATATATATATATATGTGTGTGTGTGTGTGTGTGTGTGTGTGTGTGTAAAACACAGAGAAAACACCATAGGTTATAAATTGTATTAATCTGTTTAATGTTGTAGTCATGAGTACACACTCTGTAGCCAGATAGCTGAGGTTTAACTCCCAGCTCTGTCACTTCCTGGTGGCTTGGTATATTGTTTCACCTCCTGTACCTCAATTTCCTCATCTATAAATAGGGGATTTACTTACCTCATAGGGTTGTCATGAGAGTTGATATGTGTAAAGTACATGGCAGGTGGTGATAAGGTTGAATGTATGAGCTCTTGTTAATCAGTGTCATCTCCTTAGACTTTACACTCCTTGAGGACAGGAATCCTGTCTATTCTGGCTTCCACAAAATCCTCACGGTCATCACTGAGAGCACACAGGGAAGGGCTTCAATACCAGCTTATTGAATTAATTAGTGGAAGAAAGCATGCGTGCTTGAGTGAATGAACCTGGCAGACACAGTTCTAATCCCACCCTCACACTGTCTGGCTGTGTGACTTCAGAACTCAAAAGCCAGACCCTTGGATACTCTCGCGGTTTACTCCCTTCCTCTATGAGGACACAGAACTCTCTCTTCACTTGAAACAAGAGGAACCCAATATATAACTCAGGTTAAGGGAGCTGCTGTGAGAGAAGCCAGAGTAGGGCCCAGAGGCCCGCTCCTCCTGGGCACCCGCAAGGACCCCCAGAGCCTGCCCGACAGTGTGAAGATGCGATCCCATGTTCTCCCCAGGCTCAAGCAGCCTGTGATTCAGAGGCAGCTGATGTCTGACGCTCTTAATTCAGCCCAAATGCTGGAGGTCTGTGTCTTGCGGCATGCAGGAGGTGGAGGGGCACATTCCAAGGGAGAAAGCTCTTCCTGCCTTCTACCCACGGAGGGGAGCAACGAGCCCTGAAGTTGTGGACAAGCACGTCCTCCCTCTCATACCTTCCTTCCCTCCCTGCTTGGCTTCCCAACCCAGACCTGGGATGGCCTGGTCTCCTGGACCAAACTTGCTCCTGCCTGCCCCTCCGCCCTGACCTCAGACCCAGCTCACTTCCAGGGAGGCCCACTACGCTCCTCCCCACGTCACCTCCATGCCCTCATTTCACCTGGAAGACAATCCCTCAGAGGCTTAGGGAAGCGAGTGACTCATCCAAGGTCATGGCGCAGCAAAAAAGTGGCAGAGCAAAGATTCGAACCCCAGGCTCTTGACTCCAAGTCTGGACTCTTCCTTCCATACACAAAGGGGGCACCACCGTCCACATGACCACAGGGGCAGGACCAGAGCAGGAGGCGCTGGGGGTTAGCCAGGCTCTGTGGATCCCCAAGGCAGATCCTCTGGCAAGAGACCGAACGCTTCCCCAGGCAGAGGACCCCTGGCCACAGTGGGAGGGGCTGTCCTGGGAAACATAAGGAGGGGAGGTCCCACCTTGGTAGGGTACCAACGTGAACTTAAGGGCCAGGCAGATCTGTCCAGGTTACCTCCAACCTCTCTGAGCCTCAGTCTCCCCCGACCCCAGGACATGAGGATAACAGTACCCACGTAGCTGGGTAGTTGTGAGCATAAAATGAGGGAAAGACCTCTTAGCCCAGCATGAATGTTGATATTACTGCCCTTGGTGCTAGGGAAGCCGGGCCCCAAAGGAGGTGCCTGGAGTCCCTGTGAGGAGGCGGACCCAGGCTCATAAGGAGGAGACAACTGACTCTCAGATCCCTCCCATTTCTTTGAATTCGCTGAGAATGTTTAGTTTTAGGAACCATATCTCTACCGGAAAAAGAGGTTTATAATGCCAGTAGTTTGGAGGAATGAATCTTGGAGAGTCACTGGTTAACTGGAGAGTTGATTTGAGTTAATTTTTAATTTTTTAAACTCAGGTTTCCTTCAGGACATTATGTGCATTTGTCTAGTGAAGACAAGCAGGGCCTGGGAAGGGTCATGTGCAGGAGCTGCTGCTGTGTCACCCCGCTTTGGAGCCTAGCTCTGCAAGTTATCCAGGGCAAGTTATTCAACCTCTCTGAGCCTCCATTTCTTCATCTGTAAAGCAGAGGAAAATGAGAGGCTGCGTGTGAAGGGCCCAGCCCCTGCTCCTGCTGCAGTGCTGAGTTAGAGCTCCTATCCGGGCCTTTAAAGTGGCGCCTACAAGGAGCTGAGGAAAAGATCCCTTCCAGGCGGGGGAACCTGGGCAGACTTCTTGGAGGCGGTGGCTCAGAAGAAAGAAGGTAGTCCAGGTAGAGGGAACAGCTTGCCCAAGAGTAGGGCAGCGGGAAACCCCAGGGTCCGCAGAGATGGTTGCAACTGGGAGGTAAGATTCACAGAGGGAAGAGCCAGGGGAAGGTGGGGGTGAGGATGCTGCGGGGAGCTCAGGTGACTGGCTCCGAGGCACCCGCACAGGCAGGATTCTAACTGGGGATCTGGGCTGCTTCTGGGAAGGGCTCCTGGGTCTATTCTCAGAGCTCCCCAGGGACAGGGAGGGCCGAGTGATTCAGGTCTGCTCTGCTCTTGACACAGCTTCTGGACACACAGGTTGAGGGGCAGGTTCCTGGATGGCGTGGCTTCCCACCCTCCACCCCCGCAGGCGCTCGACCCACAAGAGGGTCAAGGGAAGTGGGGTCTGACCCACGCCTGAATTATTCATCAAACAGCCCCAAAAAGCCAACAAGAGACGCCCACGTTAATAATAAAAATAACAATTCCTTAAATGTGATCAGAAGTGTGGGAGCTCAGGCTGCCCAGACCTCCTCCCTGTGAGGTCACTCTCATTACCCTTCATACACAGACGAGGAAACTGAGACTCAGGGAGGGAAGTGGCTCCACTGAGGCCAATCGTACCCCCAAGGGCATCTGTGTGTGCACCGTGGGGACGGGGGGTTGGGCACAGCAGGGAAAGGACCCCTGCCTGGGGACAGTAACACAGTGGGTTCCCCCAGCCTTGGCAGGGGCGAAGAGGGGTGTTGCTGGGCCCAGGGTCTCACACTGCTTTCCCCGCAGCAGGAGCAGCGAATTGGAACAACGTGCCGCAGGCGAGCCAGTAACATGGCAGTGAGACCCGGATGGGGTGGGCCAAGCTTGGTGTGGATGCAGTCGGGGCTCGCAGGGACCAGATGAGGGAGGCGGGCTCTGAGTGGTGAGATGGGGGCAGGTCTCCTGGGCAGTCTGAGGGTGTTCCATGGGGAGACTGAGGTCCAGGAAAAAGGGGACTGTATCCCAGGCTAGATTAGAATATACCAGCCCAGGTCTGAAATGAGCTGCCTCTCCCCTGTGGCTCTGAAACCATCCCACGAGGGGTCCTGAAATGCGAGCATCCCAACCTCACCACTGGCATAAGCACAGTGGCCTCCCAAGGGGACTGTTCCAGGGAGCGAGGTGCATTTGGAAGGATGCATGCTAGTGGTGCTGGTGACACCTCTGATATTCCATCTCACTCAAAAGACAGGGACCCTTCCCCCCACACCAAGGGTAGGGCCTGATTTGCCTGCTATCTGAGCACAGATTGTGAATAGACAGACTGACTTTTGAACCCCAGTCCCTGCTAGACCCAGCTCTCGCCTTTGACCGACTGCTCTTCCCCTGGCCTGGCAGCCAGAGCCAAGCCAGACAATGATTGGTTGTTGGACCACTCCCAGGCGTGTCCAGATTCGGCCTGCCAGGCCTTTCAGGGCCAGAGGGGACCTTCCTGCACGGCTCTGACCAACAGGCCCCTGGTTCTGTGTAGCATCACAACAGAGTCTGTTGCCAGAGCGACCTCCAGACCTGGTAGCCTGGGACCTGGGGCTCTGGCCACCCCACACACTGCTGGCATGTGCAACTCCGGTGCAGCCTCCCTGGGTCAGCTGGGCTGTACAGGACAAGGCAGGAGGAAGCCCTGTCTGGGCCTTTGGGGCTGGCTCAGCCTGGGGGGAGAGCAGCAAGGAAGTGGAGTCTCTCTCTCTCCCAGGGCTTTGGTCTTCTGATTTCTCCAGCAGGGACCCCACATGGTCACCTCATCACATGGACCAGGCAGCAGCATGGGTGCCTCTGGAGCTCTGTCACCCCCTCTTCTCATCTATTACCACAGGCATTCTCCTCTCCCCATCCGCCCTGCCTTCAGCCCCAGGCCCAGCTCAGGCTCCCTCCTGAATCCAGTCTAGATCACAGTCCAACCTCCTGTCTAGACGCCAGGCCTCACGTTCCCAAAGTGGCCTCAGTGGATCCAGCCTTTACCTCCAGAATTCCTCCCTAGCTTCCCCATCACAGCCACAGATGAACCTCACCCTCCCATCAGTAAAAGCAAAGTTCATGCAATCTAACCAATATATGTATGCATTTATTTGTAAATTATATACATATGCCACCATACGAATATATTAGATAAGTTATAAAATATATACCAAAAAATAGAAACTGAAAAAAGAATGAAAGAGTAAACCAGTCATTTTATGTTTTGTTTTCTTTTTTCTTTAATGGTCTAAAAAAAGCTTCTTTCTCTGATTAAATATATTATTACTAAAAATTGTGCTTAAGTGTGGTTCATTTTTCATAGAGAACAGACTTGTGGTTGCCAAGGGGGAAAGGAGGTGGGGGGGATGGACTGGGAGTTTGGTGTTAGTAGATGCAAACTATTACATATAGAATGGATGGACAACAAGGTCCTACTGTATAGCACAGGGAACTATGTTCAATGTCCTGAGATAAACCATAATGGAAAAGAATATAAAAAAGAATATATATGCACAATTGTGTCACTTTGCTGTACGGCAGAAATTAACCCAACATTGTAAATCAACTATACTTCAATTAAAAACATAAATAAATAAGTGTGGTTTATTTTAAATAAAATCTTGGTTCAGTGATGTGGTGCACTCATTGACTGAGAATCTGGTACTAAACTCCATTTATATTGTCACTTGGTTTAATGCCTGTTGTAGTTGAAAAATATACATACCTCACAAAGAGCAGAAGCTGCACGTGGAAGGAGAGCGTTCCTGGCTGTGCTTACCAAATCACAAGGTGTGATTTTTAAAATTCTGTGCAGCGGGTTTTTTTTTTTTTTTGCAATTTTGTTTAAACAATGTCAATCAGTTGCTGTTGGAAACTAAATAGAAGGTGCTATTTAAAAAAATTTTTTTGACAGACGAGTTCAAAACCTCCTGAAACTCCTCACTTAGAAGATTTAAAGTAGGTTATAAAATTCTATTATATTTTAAATGTGTAGATGCAACAGACAGACGATGCTCAGCAACAAAATCATTCCAAAATGTCCGTCTGCAAAGTGCTCTCTCTGTAGCGTGAGTTCCTTTCCAAAAGTGGTTACTTTCTAAATCTTAAAACAACATCTTATCTATTTATTTGTTTTAGCATCTGCTGGATAGCATACCCTTGTCGTCAAAGAGCCGGCACATTTGGATCGTCTGTTTTTTTTGTAAAAGAAAAAAACCTCATCTTTAAGGCGGTAACTCTTTTAATGACTTTGCTCTGAGACAACCAGCAAATTTCTGTATGGTACAAAAGATTTTTATGGCCCTTGCCTTTGTCAATAAGATGTTCTGTAAGGATTCTATGATTTAAAGACTTTGTTTTTATAAAATTAAGTGCCTGGATGAATCCTGTGGCAGGTTAACTGAAGGCATCACAGGGGGGTGGGGCACCATTGTCAGTCAAGCCTGCACGGTGGACCACACACTACTTTACTCAGGAGACTTGGGATATGGGACATGTGACCTAACAGGGTGTGGACAACGTGAGGGCACCAATGTCAGTCTATTTGGTTAATGTTAGTAGAGCTTAAATTTTTCTTCCTTCTTTTTTAAAGGTAAAAATAAATATAAATAAAAGTTCTAGAATGTTCTGTCTATGTGAATGGGTCACCTTGTGGACACCATTTTGGACACCTCTGGGCTGCACAACAGGGTCCTTGGCCATGTTCATAGCCTCTCGGGATCTATTCCAATCTTCCTCCCACCTTGACTCCCACATAGAACTAGTTCCAATGCTCCTGAGTACATCATATATTTTTTGCAAGGCTTTTTGCCTGATATGCCCATCCTCAGTGGACTGGCTCAAAATTCTATCCTTCGTTCAAGAGCCACAGGCCACCCCTCCATAAAGCCAATTCTGATTCTCTGGGCAGAGCCATTCATTCAGTTATTCAACAAATATTTATTGGGCACGTACTATATGCCAGGCACTGATCTAGGGGCTGCTGGGCATGTAGCAGTGAACCAAACAGACAAAAATCCCTCCCTCTGGGAACTCGCATTCTAGTGGGGTAGACGATGAAGTTCGAGGTTCAGTCCGCATGCCATTTACCCACAGGTCGTTGGCCATTTACAAGTTTGTCTCCCCAGGAAAGCATCTATTCCTAAGAGCAGGGACTTCTGAACCTGAGCTTTGAGCACAAGTCCTAGCCCAGAGTAGGGGCCCAATAGATAAGGTTGGAATTAACAAATAAGACTGGGGGTAATCAATGCCATGACCCCTGCCATAGACGGAGATCTGACACCAGATCCAGACTGAGGTCCTCCAAGTGCCTGAGCCGGGCACCCAGAACTGTCTCATAAACCTTGTTCCCGAGGGCCTCCTCCCAGCTTCTGGGAGAAGGAACTGGATGGCCCCCTGCAGCCGGCAGGAACCACTTCCACCTCCGAGTGTCCCTATATTTAGCTGTGTGCTGTGACCCTGCAGCCCTCTCTTCTCCACGGCCGGAGGGAATTACCAAGGCAGCTTTGATGGCCTGTTTTCCCAGGCCCTGCTCCTGCTTCCCAGGCCTTCAGCATCCCTGCAGGAGGTGGGGCCTCAAGTCCAGTCCCCAAGCAACTGGCAGGTTCCGTATCCCAAAATAGCATTAGCACTTGGCAAGGAGAGATGGCCACCTGTAGGGACAGTGCTGCCTTGGGGAGGGGAGGAAGGGCAGGGCCAAGTGGGGTGAGAGAGAACGGAGAACTGGGGGTGGGGGACACCCAGGTCGCACAGTCCTGTGTTCCCTGATCTCTTCCAAGTGCTAAGTCCTCGGCCCCTAATTCTTCCCCTTGGCATAAAGCTAACTGCTGACAGCCAAGACAGGCCTTGAGCTCGCTTCCCACCACTCGCCCCCCACCCCTACACACCCAACCTGGACACTAGCCACACTGTTCCTCATGGGTCCCCAGCTCTGAAACCCAGCTTAACTCAGTCCAACCCCACCCCCAGGAACGCCTTCGTTACCTGGTGAAATCCAGTCTGTGAAGAGTCAGTTCGAGTGCCACCTGCGTCCTCGAGCTTCCCCCGGCGCCCTCGGATGGGCTCAGGGGCAGTGGTTACGCTTCAGTGCTCTCCGTCCCTGCTCCCCCCAGCCTGCCTGGCCTGTAACTTCTGCCTGGTTCAAAACCCCCAGACTGATGGTTGGAAGATGCAGGTTCTAGCCCCAGCTTGCTGTGTGATTTTAGGGGTGTGGCTCCTCTGTCTGGCCCTCAGTTTCCCCACTTGTGAAATGTTGAAGTTGTATTACGTGGTCTCTAGGGCCCTCGCAGCATTCTGAGCCTGTGATTCACCACCTGGGGGAATCAGATCAATTTGGTGGAGAGAGCTCGCTCTGACCCTCGAGCTGCTGGAGGTGTGGTCTCCTCCTCCCCACTCCTCACCCTCCGCCACAAGGCCAGGTGTGGGCTCCTGAGGGGCCTTCTCCGGCTGCCGCCAGTGGGATGGGGCGGGTGGCAAGGCAGCCTCCCACGCCAGGAGACCTCCCTCTCCCCATCCATCTGTTTCAGTTTTCTCTGTTTTGTCTCAGCTGGAGCACTCAGCCCACAAGTCTTGTCAACTGGAATGAAACATCCCAAACACAGCACTTCCACGTTGTTTACTTCAGCAGGGCACAGGCCGAGGGGTTCTGTGCAGACCACCAGGATCCTGGCAGGACAATAGGAAATCCCAGCAGAGCTGCTCCGGAACTTAGCGAGGGAGCCAGTTCTCGCTGGGATTCCAGTGAGGCAAAGAGAAGTCCAGAGGATGTTTAGGTCTCACCAGGTTGGTGAACCCCAATGAATTCTCAGGTGTGCCTACTCTCCTTTCAGTAGAGAACGAAGGCAGCTTACAAGAGCTTCAGCATTTAAAGAGAACTGTAAGAAGCCATCTAAACCAGACTCTATGTCCCACCAGGGCAAGGAGGGTGATTATTCAATCGAATCTATTCAGTAAATGTCTACTGTGTGCCAAGCACTATTCGAGGCACTGGGGTACAACAGAGAGTAAAACTGACACAGTCCCTGCCTTCATGCAACTAACATTCCAGTGGAGGGAAGTAGACAAATAAATACATAATATTCTGGGTAAGTGGAAATAAGTGCTATGAGGGAAAATAAAATGAGGCAAGGGGACTACAGGCTGGTCTGGAAGTTGACACTTAAGACCTGGAAGAAGTGAGAGGGAGCCATGGGGACTCTGGGGGAGGAATTTCCAGATAGAACAGCCAGTGCAAAGGCCCTGAGGCAGGAGTGTGCCAGGAGTGATGCAGGAACAACGAGAAAGTCAGCGAGGCTGCAGCAGAGTGAGCAAGGGAGAAAGGGATGAGAGAAAGTAAGTGGATAACAGGAGCTGGGGAGCAGAGCACGCTGAGAAGTCTTTCATTTTTTGTTGATTATAACCCACAGTAAGAAATAAATTTTATATTGCAATTCAGTATAAACATACATATACAAAAATACCACTGAAGTAAACATTTCATGAAATATACCTTTACTATATATATGTACTCTTATATATTTTATTTTATTCTATTTCATCTAAGAAAATAATGCTGGTCAAGATCCTTAAATTGATTTCCCAACTTACTGAAAAGATCATAGCCCACAGTTTGCAAGACACTGATTGGGTCTTACGGAACATTGTAAAGAGTAAGCTGGGAGCCACTGGACAAGTTTGTGCAGAGCAGTGACATGACCTGATTTGCCTTTTTGTTCCATTTCTCAAATTAACACATAATTTACATATGGTAAAATACACCCTTTCTCATGCTAGCTCCTGCTCCTCTGCCTTTGGCTGCTCCTGGTGTCTATGCCCTGGGTGCCTGGCACCACCCACTATGCCTTGAAGAAGCGGTTTGGCAGCTGCAGGACTCTGGGTCTTTGCTCTTGGGCTGGTGTGACCTCCCCAGGGGCTCCTGATCCCTTACCCAAAGTGGTTAGTTTCTTGAGGAATCTGTCACCATCTGGTCCCCATGTGATGCCTGTAGGTCTTTCTGGGGCACTGGAGGATTCCATTCCAGCCAGGGTAACTGTTACCAGAGGTGGGTAAGACTGGGTTGCAGGGCGTGGCACTGCCCAGAGCAGCCAGCAGAGCCTTTGGTGACTTGAAAAGGGGGAGCGTGAGACACAGACAGAGAGAAAATCAGAGACTGGAGGTGACAGAGAGAGACAGAGGGAGACACCAAGACAGAGCAGGGCAAGACAGGGAATGCATTAAAGCAGACGGGGACCGATGGAGGTGGAAGTGACAGCAGGAGACAGAGTCAGGTGGTGTGACAGGGATAGAGAGCCAGAGGGGAGAGAAAGGCATCGAGAGATGGACCTCAGAGAGGGGCAGAGACAGCAGAGAGACCAACATCCAAGGAGAGACCAACAGAGAGGAAGGAGAGACTGAAAGAGAGAAAGGAGGGTAGAGGGAGAGGAGAAAGATGGCAACAAGGGGCAAAAGAACAAAGCTGAGAAAATGCCGGGACACAGGAGCTGGTGAGGATGGCGGCTCAAAGGAGAAACGTTTCTGAGCAGCCGTACCCCTAAGCCCAGGTGGTGCCCATGCCCCCCGGTCCCAGGGCAGCCATGGTCATGCCGGGAGAGGTTGGCTCTTGCCCACTGGCCTCTCAGAGCCCGGTCCCTACCCTGTAGAACCCATCCAAGGACCCCAACGCCTCCCTCCTGGGCCCAGGGCCTGCCACCAAAGTCACTTTCCCACTCGGCTCTAGGAAACCCCTTCTCCTCTGAGGGCGGTCTTGGGAGGTGGGAAGAGCCCTGGAACGTGAGCCTTGGTCCCGTCCCTGCCACTGTTCACCGCACAACCTCTTGTGTCCTCCCTCCCTCCCTCCCTGTGCCTCAGTTTTTTCATCTGTAGAAAGGGCTGGGCTTGCCCATCCAGCTCTGTGTTCTGAGCCCGCAGCAAAACTGAGCTCCACAGGCGGTGGACGGCTCATGAAACGGCCTCGCCTCACACCCACTCGGTCACTCGTTCACTCGTTCTTTCATTCACTCATCCTCTCTGCCAGTCCCTCTCCTTTAGCCCGCTGTCTTTTCCTTCCTCCTTCCCTCTCTCCCTTCTTCCCTTCATCCCTTCCTCTTTGTCTCTCTTTGTCTTCCCTCCCTCCCTCCCTTCCTTCCTTCCTCTTTCTTGTCTCTGAGTGCCCACTTTGTGCCAACCTTGGACTGGGCACTGATGCTTCAGAGGTGGATCTTACAGGGTCCCTGGGTCTGGTGGGCTCAGCCCAGGACTGAGGCGTAAGGGGTGGGGACAGTAGGGGCAGATCAGACTCCTGCCATAAACGCCCCTACTCCAGGCCCGCTGGCCGTCGCTCATGCCACTTGGCCCAAGCCCCATGTCTACATAGCCCTGCTTTAGGCAGTTCAGCTCTGGACACTGACCCCAAGATCCACAGAGGCTAACACTGGCATAATCAAACATGTCCCACGTTAGAGTTAGGAGTGGCCAGAGAGCCCAGAGAGGGGACAGGGACTTGCCCAAGGTAACACAGCCAATCATAGCCTGATTCACTTCCTCCTTTGCCTTGGTCCGTCCTGGGGGGCTGGAGGTTGTACAAATCCCACACCTGGGGTGAGGGCAGCCTCAGCCAGCCCTCTGCCAGACCAGGGAAAATCTGGCGATGGCCAGTCAGAGTGAGGTCGCTGATAGGATCCATGTGTTCAGGCCCTGTCCTACCACAGCCCTTCCCACCCAGCTCCAGGAGGCCCTGGGCAGTAAGGGGGAGAGGGCTGCAGTATGTCAGTCAGGCACTGAGCCCAGACATGATGAATGCTGAGGTCAAGGCCGAAAAACAGGAGAGAAAGTGGTCCCCACCCTGCCACCTTACATCTCCTGATAGGGGAAAGGGGTGAACGGGGAGGGGCTCTGGAAAGATCAAGCCTCAGACTGGAGTGGTATCAGCCTGATGTTGCTGGGTGCACGTAGTCTCCACGGCCTCAGGCAAGCCTGGACGCAGTCCTTCGAAGTTGCCTAGCCAGTCCCCGATCTCTATAAGCCAGTTCCTAGCAATAAGTCTCATAATGTGTATCTCCTGCCGGTTCTGCTTCCCTGATGGAGCCCTGACCGACGCACCATCTGTGGTGGAGACGATGTGCATGCACCATTTTTACGTAACGTTCCTTCCCAAATGCTTTTCTATGTTGCAACCATGTTTTCATTTTTGGCTGCAGAATATTCTATCTTGTGAATGCACCATAATTTACTAAGCCAATCGCCTCTTGCTGGACATTTAGATTACTTCTAAATATCTATATCTATCTTTATCTAAATATATATTTCTAAATATTCATATCTCTCTCTCTCTCTCTCTACCTATCTCTCTACTTTTTTTAACTTTCATGAACATTTTTGTATAGTTTGAAAGTTTTTCTCAAGAGGAATTTCCAGGCATGGGGCTCTGGCTGTGTGGACTCCCTGCCCATATCAGCCCAGCTTCAGCCTCTCTCCTCCCCTCTCTCTACTTCAGGGCTTCCTCCAGTGCCAAGGAAGCCTGTGCAGGGAAATGCCAGAGACTCCATACACCCCATCCTCAATCGTGAGGGGTGGAAGCTGGACCAACACCCAGCCTTCAGCTCCCCGTTTGAAAATTCTGGTGTGTGTTCTCTACACCCGCTCCAAAGGCACCCGGTGGGATTGAGCTCAGGTGCCCACAGCGGTGTCCTGCTCATCAGAGGCACTTTCCTGGGCTCTCTCCCTCCCCGGTCTGGTTTCTCTGTCCCTCACTGTGTTTCCTGGCGTCACCTCCTGAAGGAACTACCTGTACCCGAGTTCTTGGCTCCTAGTCTACTTTAGGGGAACCCGGTTTAGGATGGGAGTTTTGGACACTTTTAAAAGACCCAGTGGGAAAGGGGCCATATCAGCTCAAGCTTCTTCTCAAACTATCTTGAATCCACTTGCACCACACACCATTCTCAGACTTTGGGATGCAGTGTAGGAGAGAGAGCATGGGCTTTGGAGCCAGGCAGCCCCAGTGACAACCCCAAGTGCCATCCTTGGGCAAGTCACTTCACCTCTGTGAGCCTCGATTTCCTCATCTGAAAATGGGGCAGCAGGGCTGTATGTCAGGCTACCTATAGCTCAAGGTCTAAAAGGAACTATAGTCCCACTGCCTCCTTCCTACCCCCAGCCCTGCTTCCTCTTCGTGGCTGGCTGAGTGAAGCTGTGGCCAAAAGCCACATCCTTAACCCTTTCCTGTCCTTGAACAACTACCACTTACGATAACCCAGGCACTGTGCCAGGGCCACACATTGACAATGTCATTTAATCCCCAACAACCCCATAAAGCAGGTACAATGATTGTGCCCATTTCGTAAATGAGAAAACTGAGGTGTAGAGAAGAGGGGACTTGCCCAGCCATGTGGTTGGTATGAGGCAGAGCCCTGATTCACATCCGGATCTCTCTGACTCCTGAGTCCGTATTCTTGAGCATCACACAGCCTGCCTCTCACCCTCATCCTCTGGAAAGGAGAGGGGATTCCTTGGAGCTGACTCAGGGCCTGGGGCAAGGAAGCCACATCCCTGGGGGCTGCTGGGAGGGAGAAAGTGATGCCGGGCAAATTCCCACACAGCGTGGAGGTTCTAAGCAGCTAGACAGCTGGGGTTTGGAGGAAGGGGCTGCGGGCTTTGTTGCCACATTTGGATCGTTGGCAGGGTCGAAGCTGCCTGGGAGGCTGCATGACGCGTGGGGAACTGGGGAGAAGTGAGTGAGGCCACCCTGAGTGGGTTCTGGAACCCAGGAGCTGCCTGGGAAGCAGACATTCTTCAGTGGCTGAGGTTGAGTGGAATTCAGTGGGAATTCTAAAAGCTGTTTTTCCTGGGAGCCTCCAAGAAGATGCCCTGGAAATGGCCTTTCCAAGTTGTAGAGCAGCGTCACCCGATAAAATGTAATGCGAGCTACATATGTAATTAAATTTCTCTAGTAGCCGCATTGAGAAAGTAAAAAGAAACAAGTGAACTTAATTTTAATAATAATATATTTTATTTAACCTAATATATCCAAACTATTAGTCATTTCAGCATGTAGTTAATATTAATTAATTGAAAGTAAAAATCATTAATGATATATTTACATTTTCGTATTGTCTTTCTTTGAAATTTAGTGTAAAATAATAATAATAAAATACAGCACATCTTGAGTCAGACAAAATATCATTTCAAATGTTGAATAGCTGCAGGTGGCTAGTGGCTACAAAGGTAGAGAGCATGGTTATAGAGCCCAGGGATGATCTGAGGTTGCTGGCTTTCCACGTAGGAGTGAAGAGGACCAACGATGGTGCCAGGTGCCGGCCAGGCTGGAAACCCAGAGCTAACAATAAGAATCTAAGTACTGGTTATATATCATTTGATCCTCTCAACAACCTTGTGAGTTTGTACTATTAGCCTCGTGAGCTGGATGAGGAAGCCAGCTCAGAGAAGTCAAGTGACTTGCACAAGGTCACACGGCAGGATAGGGATTTAGTCACCCCTCAGAACTGAGAGGCGGTGGAGCCCACCCCACCCCAGAGGCACAGAAGAGCAAAGGAAGACTCCCCACGCCAGAACTGATGAACTCACTGATCTTCTCGCTGGCTCACCAAGTGAGGGACAGGCACACACAGGGAGAGCCCTTCAGTCACCCTTCCTTCACATGGAAGTGGGAGAACCAAGAGACAGCTGGGCAGCAACAGCTTTTTCTCCTTCATCTTGCCCTGTCAAAGGCTGCTATGGGTGGTGCCAGGTGGACCGACCGAGGATGCGGCTTTTCTCCTTCTTTTCCCACTCTCTTACACACATGCACACACATAGGCACGAACATGGCAGAGCAAAGGGTGCCATTCAACCTGAATAGGGGACTAGGTGGGCAGCTCCATTCAGCAGAGGCACATGGTGAGAGAATCACATAAGATCCAAAGTCCACTGACCATCTCCCAACCTCAGATACATAGCTTCTGTCTCCTGGGCATCCAGCCCGCTTCAAGCCCTGTATGGGTCCCAAACGTGGAATCTGGCCAGTCTGCCCTTCCCTCCCATCCCCCAGGACCTCTGCTGCTCTGGCCTGGACCTCAGAAAGGGAGGCTTGGTCCAATGTTGCAGTTTGAGGAACATGTCCCTTTTACGTCCCACCAAGCCTCCAGCATCCCTGCAAAGTCCATGGAAATTCTAGGATCCAAGATATCAGTTGATCCTACCCCACCTTATTATTCACGTGTGGGAAGAGACCTGCCCGCTGCACAGTCTGCCCCCCAGAGGCAGGGGGTGTCTTTGGCACAACTTTCCTGCAGATGGCAGTAGGAGGAGAGAGGCCTGGAGAGGAAACTGAGGGTGGGAGAGCATCGTGTGAGGATTGGGTTAGCCCAGATCACTCTGCTCCTGCCAGGGCCACAGATACTACCTTCTGGCTTGTCCACATTGGTACATACAGCTTCCCACCTCATCCTCTTCTCACCCTGACCTATCCATGGGTACACACTGTTCAGAGCAATGCCATTCACATCCATTGGTTCAGCCAAGATTACCGGAGAGGTTAACTCTGCAGGGATTTGTGCCCGTTATACAGATGGGGAGACTGAGGCCCAGAAAGGGAAGGGACTTGGTTCCCTGATCGCTACAGGATGTTGGTCTTGGGAGTCTGTCCTCAGCCTCCCGCTAGCTCTCACTGGACAAGTCATGGAAGCCCCCTCCCCGCCCCCCGCCAAGAGGGATGCAGCATTTTGGTAGGCACAGAAGAGGAGGCAGATTTACAGAGCTCAGGGCCCAACCGTGGGCTCTGAGGTTGAAGCCACCAATGGTGGTGGACAGTGTCTGCACGGGTGATTAGACTGGCGCTGGGTCCACCATTAGCAGCAACTTCCCTCCTCCCCAAGCTGGGGTGTTCTGCCCAAGCTGAAGGGGAGCTGAGCCAGTGACTTCAGCACTTGTGGAGGGAGCACCTCCAGCTCCCAGGGTCAGATGGGGTGAGGGGGCAAGAGGGTGGGGAGACGTAGTTGGCTTCGAGGTTTCTGATTTGAGCGGCTGAGCGTGGATGGTGGTGCCCTTTGCTGGGATGTGCTTGCGGCAGTGCGCAAGGTAGGGAAGCTGAGTTTGGATCGGGCAGCATGAGTCGCAGGGGAGAGGCCCAGTAGGGAGCATGAACTGGGCAGGATCTGGGAGGCACCTCTCTGGAGGGGGCTGCAGCCTGGGTGGGTGCAATGGTGCCAGGAGTGTCACCTTCCCGGTGAGCCTTCCCCAAGGACCTGTTCAAACCGCCCCCCTCCACACCTCCTATGCTCCTTCCCTGCCTCATTTTCCCCCATGGCCCTTAGACCATGCAACATACTATCAACTTACATTTCCCTTACCTTGTTTACTGTCTGTTCCCCATGGTGGGTGGAGGTAGAGAGGGGGTTGTGTCTGTTTGTTTGTGTGTTTGTTTGTATATTTGTTTGTTTCTCTGCTGGGACCCTGCACTTAGAACATTGCATGCCTCAAAGATGCATGAATGGATGAACTCCTGAAGGGCTGAGGGCTCAGGACTGGGGTGTGCTGGGGATCAGCATTTAAGAGGTGGCAGAGAAATAAGTACCAGTCAACAAGGTCCACCGCACCCAGGTAACCTCCGGAAAGTCACTTCGTAATCTTGGTTTTGCTCATCTGTAAAAAAGAGATGGGTTAGTTTGCTGGGGCTGCTGTACCAAAGTGCCAGAAATTGAGTGGCTTAAACAACATATGTGTATTCTCTCACAGTTCTGGAGGCTAGAAGTCCAAGATCACGGTGTCGGCAGGATTGGATCCTTCTGAGGGCTGTGAGGGAGAGTCTGCTCCTTGCCTCTCCCCGAGCTCCTGGTGGTTTGCTGGCATCCTTGGCATCCCTTGGCTTGGAGAAGCATCACCCTGATCTCTACCTTCATCCTCACGTGGCGTTTTCCCTGTGCAGGTCTATGTCCAAATTCCCCCTTTATATAAGGACACCAGTCATACTGGATTAGGGCCCACCCTAATGACCCCGTTTTACCTTGTCTACCTCTGTAGAGGCTGTATCTCCAAATAAGGTTATATTCTGAGAGCCTGGAGGTTAAGACTTCATATGAATTTGTGGGTGGGAGGCGGTGGAGGGGGACAAAATTCAACCCGTAACGTGAGATAATAATAATAATATAAACTTGTTGGAGGAGAGGTTTGAAGCTCAATGCAAATTACTGTTCAGGCTAAGCCCCCCTGCCTGACCATGAGGACCACGTTACAGCCTACCGAGACAGACCTGGCTGCACGTGGACTCCCATGAGGAGTTTTCATAAAATGCCGATGCCTAGGCCACACCCAGAGATTCTGGTGTAACTGGTCTGGGGTGGGGTCCTGGCTTGGGGATTTTTTTATAAGCTCCCAGGTGATGCTGACAGGCAGGTGGGATGTGTACTAAATCTGTGGATCCGTGGGCCCCGCTGCCTCATCAACAAACCCACGCTTGGTTGGCATAGCTGCCAGAGCCCTCCCCAAACCCAGGGTTGCTCGGGCAGGGCCAGTGGCGGCAGACAATGGAACAAAGAGGCTTTGTTCCGGCCCACACCCCAGGGTGGAGCCTGTGTACCTGGGCCTGTGAGCCAGGCCTTGGCTGTGGGAGAAGTGGGAATTACAAAGTTACCGCTTTCCCGCCGACTGCCCCCAGGAAGTCCCTATCGGGAGGCCTGTGACAGGAAAGGAGATGGAGCCTTCCGGGCCTTGTGATTTTAAGGTGAAACCTGGGGGAGGTCAGAGCATGGGATGGTGAAAGGGGAGGAGGGGAGGGCAGACCCCCAGAAGGGGAGAGAGAAAGACTGTGTGAGGCAACAGGGCGTGGTGTGGCATTCAAATCCCGGCCTCACCACCTACCAGCAGTGTGATCTTTCACGAGTGGATAACTTTTCTAAGCCTCAGCTTTCACATCTGTAAAATGGGGATTGTAGATATAATAACTAAATCGTTATTATATTATATTATATTAGTTATTTAGTTATTATAATAACTAAATCGTGTGTGTGTGTGTGTGTGTGTGTGTGTGTGTGGTGGTGGTGCTATTGTGAGAAGAAACATCAGAACTGGCCAAAACAGTCCTTTACCTTAGTTTCAATCCTATCCTCTGCCCACGAGTTGAGTCCATCTCTCTGCTCAGCACCTCCCCACCCCCACTGGGGACATGGGCCCGGGGTCCCACCGTCCACCCTGCGCGGAGCAGGTCGCCTGTGGTTTCACACCTGGCTTCTCCGCACAAGACCGAGGACCTAGAGGGAGGGGCCTGGGGCTTGTGCTTCTGTGTCCTGGACCGAAGGCTTATGCTCACCAACAGCAGGTCCCTTCTGAGAACCCCAGCTCCGTGGAGATAAGCATCTCTATAGGTTCTCAAGAAGTACCACACAGAAGCGACAGCCCATTTTGTGTGATGTCTGCCACACACTGTTCCAACAGGTGCTGGGAGGGTTTGGCTGAGGGACGGACAGACGGACGTAGGAGCAGCATTTCCCGGCAGGGCCGCCCCACCATGGTCTCTGTTTACACAAGACCCTGTTCGCTGAGCAGCTGTGCTCTTCTTTCCACGTGCACTCCCCTCCTTGGCTCGCCACAAAAACCTTCTGGGGCGGCTGCTTTGCAGATGAGGAGACAGAGCTTGTAGGAGGCGGGCACTTGTCCCAGCATGTCTATACCGCAGGCCACTCCCGCCCTACCCTCTGCTGGGCACAGGGCCCCGGGAATACCATCCTGTCCCTGCAGGCCCAGCACTGTACCACCCTGTCTGGGCCTGGCTCTGACCTCCCACCAGACTGGGAGCCTGCAGAAGGAGGACCCGGTCCCACACAACCAGCCCAGCACAGGGCCCGGCACAGACAAAGGTTCATTAAGCACAGGAGTGAATGGATGAACGGATGAACGGATGAGAGAAAGCTAGGACCTCTGTCCTCGAGGGGCCTGTGGCCTGGTGGACAAGCACACGAGATGCTCAGGGAGCAGAGGACCTTGGGAAGCACTGGCTTCCCCCTCCGCACACATAGGGAACTACTCACCCAGCCTCTTGGTCCAGGTGAGGGGAGGCGAGGCCAGAGGTTGATAACAGACAAGAAGGGGCTTTCGGTACCACGAGAGAAAGTGCCCCGCTGTGCAATCCTTTTGTACAAGCAGGAAGCGGAGTCCAGGAGGGGCAGGGACGTGGCCAAGGCCACAGCTAGTCAAGGGCAGAGAATTTTCAGGGTCCAGTTTCCCAGCTCCCTGTTGGCTGGCGTCCTCTCCTTCATGCCTCATTGCCATGGTTGTACCATAATTATCATAATCATTACACGCAACCTAGCCCTTTAGGAAGTGTCCTTGAGGGGCTGGCCTGTGCCAATGTGGGAACAATACTAGCCACTACTGGGTGCACCCCACCTGACCCAGGAAGCGTGGCCCACACCCACCTCCTTTACTCTCACAGCAAGCAGTGAGACACAGCGTGCTTCCTGGTGTGTGAAGGAGCAGCTGAAGCTCAGAGGCAGAGCACTTATGCTCCTGGGGGCACATGGCCAAGAAAAAGAAAAAAACAGCCAAGAGTTTGGGATGACTGAAAAGTCCTGGAGAGGGAGGGTGGTGATGGTTGCACAGCAGTGTGGATGTACTTAATGCCTCTGAGTTGTGGCTAAAAAGGGTTAAAATGGTAAATTCTATATTATGTATATTTTACTGCAATTTGAAAAAAAATGGCCAAGGTGGGGTTTGTACCTGGGTCCATGGGGCACCGCGCTTGGGGTCCTTTCCCTTCTGCAGGGTGGGGAAATTTCACCCACTCAGGACACTTTGGTAACCCAGGCTGTGCTCTACCCCTTCCCTCTTCAGCAAATCTTTTCCTGGTTCCCGCTCCGTGCCGGGGCCCTGGTTGGGCGCTGGTGACACAGGGGTGAGGCCCAACCCTCCAAGAGCGCAGCACAGAGGCCAATCCAGGACTTGGAGCAGCCCAGCCAGGGGCAGGATGGGGACTACCATGCCTCTGCAGGCCTCCAGGCTGGGCTGGTAACAAAAGATGAACCCATCAGGGTAAATAAGATGTTCAAAAATGCAGCAGTACACAGCCAGGCCAGGGAGGACCACTCAGTTGGCTCCAGGGCCAGGATTCCGAGAAAGGAGATGAGGCCTGGGGTGAGGTCCCCAACCTCAGTGCAAGACAAGGAGCCTGAGCACAGAGGCCTGCAAACCTAGATTTGAGCCCAGCTCTGCCCCTCACCTGTGGCAGGTCATTTCCACTCCGAGCCTCAATTTCCTCAGGGTGAGACCTGCTTCATCTGAGGCTTGTGAGCATTGTACTCGTGCAGGTACATTGCCCAACTCTAAACTGAATCTTTCCGCCCTCCTCTGCCCCTCACCCTAACCCGCATCCTCTGTCTTAGCTTTGAGACCCCCTGAGCAGAAGACAGCAGGGGGCTTTGAGCAGCTCTGGCTCCGGTCCCCTGTTCCAGGACTGGTTATGGGCTCCCCCACCCGGCCCCAGCTTGGCTCCTCATATGTGCCAGGGGGCCTTGCCTGATGTGCATTTATTTCATCCTCTAGTGAGGTGGGGATTATTAACATCTATTCTACAGAAAAGGAAACTGGGGCTCAGAGAGCAACTTCCTCAGTGTGTCAGGGCTGCCTGACTCCCAAACCCTGACCTTGTCACTCCCCATCTGTTTGGGTCACCTGCAGTGGACCCTGGCCCCCGAGGGCCACTGCCCTCCACCCTTCTGCCACACTTCATTCTGGGAGATGGGCTCAGCCGTGCAGCTCGGCCTGCTGGCCAGGCTTTTACCTGCACAAATTTCCCACAGCCCTCCTGTGTGGCTGCACTAACCGAGCGCACCTGCAGAGGCCCCAGCTCACCTGGACGGACACCCCTGGTGACTGGGTGCTGCTGGGTCCTTAACTGCCCGCTCTGGTGAGTGAATCTCAAGGGGAGGGACTTGGTCCGTCCTTGCCATGCCATTTCCTGAGTGTATGGCATGTACTCTGGGCTCCATAAACGTTTGAGGGAATGAAGGATGAATGACCCAGTGCAATATCCCTGGCGCCTACAGCCAACACTGTCTGTGCGGGACCACGCCACCCCCAGAGCCAGAGCCAGGGCCCTGCCCTAGAGGAGCGACCAGGACAGTGTCTGCAGCTGGGTTCCCCATGTGGGGGAGAAAGAGGAGGCCTGGAGCAGGTTCGGAGGAAAGGCAGGAGGCTGAGGTGAAACCACAGCTAGGGAGGACGATTAGGAGAGGTGGGCTGGCAGGGTGTGGTCCTGGAGAAGACTCCCGAGGGCCCATTCATCCATCCATTCATTCACTAGTTTGTTCCACAAACTTTCCTGAGCAGTCTCCCCAGCCACACCGTGCCGGACTCTGGGGCACAGAGAGGAAGCCAACCCATCCCCGCCCCGGGGAACTCCCGGAGCCCTCCCCCAGCACTGCTGTGCGTGGAGCCTGGGCTGGGGCCGGGGAGCCTAGACCAAATCGTCTGGCTGACAGGCTACAGGGATTGGGCAGGGGGCCCAGGGATGCCCTTAATTAAGATTAAGCAGCCAGTGGATGGTGACAGCACCATAGAGCTGGGGAACATGAGGAAGAGCGTGGGCAAGGCAAGAGATCTGCGTGGGGCACATGGAATTTGAGGTGCTGCTCAGGCATCAGGGGGCCTTCAAAGAGGATGAGAGAGGTGGTCAGGAGACCCACGGAGGACTCCAGGCCAGGGGCAGAGCCTTGGGAACTGTTGGGGTAGAGCGGGCTCTGATGCCCCCTTGCAGATGAGGGGTCGAGCGAGCGTGGGGAGAAGAGTTGACAACCCTGCCTGGGAGGAAGCCCCTCCCCCAGGGGAGCCCAGGCCACTTCCTCCCTCCGCCTGGAGCGTGGTGGATAAGGGCCGGCCTCCAGCCTTGAGGCAGTGGGGCCTTCCTGCTCAGCAGCATGCGAAGGAAATAACTTTATTAGCTCGTGGATGAAAAACAGGAAACGTATGCTGTGACTCGGGCACCAGCCGAGTTTCACTCACATCTAGTTTCTAGGAAACAGTTATGTGGCCTCAGACTAGTGGGGTTTTCTCAGCCAAGTCTTTCTGGAAACGCCATGCTTTTCTCAGGAAAAA
The DNA here is from genome assembly GCF_965194825.1 of Balaenoptera physalus. Taxonomy (NCBI): domain Eukaryota; kingdom Metazoa; phylum Chordata; class Mammalia; order Artiodactyla; family Balaenopteridae; genus Balaenoptera; species Balaenoptera physalus. Next base: position 59,052,147 of record NC_138889.1, read on the forward strand.
CCATGTCCTGTAGGCCCCCCAGACTGAGGGGTAATAGCGAGATGAGACCTCATTTCCCTTCCCAGTCCCCTACCCCCAGCAGGCCTCGAGAGACCTGAGGTTGACAATGGCTGGTTTCCTGAGCACCTACTATGTGCTACACGGTAGAAATAAGTTGAATACATCAGTCATCACAATAGCAAGATGAAGACTGTTAAAGTAAGTTAAAAAAAAAAATAGCTGTAAGAACACAGAAAATTCAAAGGATGGAAGAGACAAATATTAACTAAAAGATATCTGGTGTAGCCACATTAATATCTGAGTAAACAGACTTCAAGACAGAAACATTACGAGAGATAAAGTGGGCCATCACAAAATGACTGAAGTTTCAATTAACCAGGAAGATATAAAACTCTTTAATTCATACACACATAAAAACATGGCTTCAAAAAAGACATATATAGTGGGAGATCTATCAGGATTTGTTAGATCATGTAAAAAACAATCATCAGTAAGACTTTAGTGACCTAATGCTTGCACTTGGAATCCTGCATCCAATGACTGGACAATAAACCCAATTTTAAAGCACATATAGACCACCTTTGCCTACTGATAATAGACTGGGCTATAAAACAAGTATCAATAAATTCCAAAGAATCACATAAGCCGTGTTCTCTGACCACAGTGTTCAACATTAGAAAAAATCTATAAATGAATTGCTTTTATTAACAGATTAAAGGAAAAATTAGAATTATATCAATAAATTAAATATATAGAAAACATTTATAAAAGTCAACATTCATTCACGGTTAAAATAAAACTCTTAGCAATTAGTAACATAAACTTTCTAAACCTGATATCTACCCAAAAAACCTACAGAAAACATTTTACTAAATTCTGAAACATTAGAAGTATTTCTTTGAAAAACAAGAATAAGATAAAAAAGAGTACTTATTGCCATTTCTATTCAACATTACACTAAAAGTTCCAGAAAACACAATAAGACAAAAGAGAAATAAAATTATAAGGATCAAAAAGGAAGAAACAAAACTGTGTTATGATTTATTATGATTTTCTACCTAGAAAAGCAAAATAATCTAGAGTCAAATTATTAGACTTAGTAAGAGAGTTTAGCAATTTGTCTGATGTAAAATCAATATACAAAAGTAAATTGCATTTTTTAAAAAAAATTTATTTATTTATTTTTGGCTGTGTTGGGTCTTCGCCTCTGTGCGTGGGCTTCCTCTAGTTGTGGCGAGCGGGGGCCACTCTTCATCGCGGTGCGCGGGCCTCTCACTATCGCGGCCTCTCTTGTTGCGGAGCACAGGCTCCAGACGCGCAGGCTCAGTAGTTGTGGCTCACCGGCCCAGTTGCTCCGCGGCATGTGGGATCTTCCCAGACCAGGGCTCGAACCCGTGTCCCCTGCATTGGCAGGCAGATTCTCAACCCCTGCACCACCAGGGAAGCCCTAAATTGCATTTTTATATACTACCATTTTTTCATTTTCTCAGTTAGAAAATACAGTTTAAAAAGGATATGACTTGTACTCACAATGAAAATATGCAATATCTTGGAATAAATCTAACAAAAGTTGTGGAAGACTTAATAAAACTTCATTGAAAGACATTAGAGGAGACTTAAATAAACAGAGATGTACACGACATTCATAAATAAAAAGCCTCGCTATCTTGAAGATGTCAGTTCTCTCCAAATTGACCTGTAGATTCAATGCAATCCCAATCAAAATTCCCAGTAAACTTTTTCATTGGGAAAGAACTCAACTTGCTTGTATTTTCTCCTGTTTCCTCATGATTAGATGCATACAGAAAAATAAAGGTCCAAGACAGGCTCCCACTGACCAAATATGGGGTCATCTGAACCTCATAATAATGACACATCTATTGAAATACATAAAGATCAATAAGTTCATAATAATACTTGTACTTATCATAACTAGACTTATCGTGGTGATCAGTTTGAAATGTATAGAAATATTGAATCACTAGGTTGTGTAACAGGAACTAATGTAGTGTTGTAGGTCAGTTATACTTCAAAACCAAACAAACAAACTCATAGAAAAAGAGATCAGATTTGTGGTAACCAGAAGTGGGGGATAGGGGGAGAAGGAGTTGGATGAAAGCAGTCAAAACGTACAAACTTCCAGTTACAGGATAAATAATACCAGGGATGTAATATACAACACAATAAATAAAATTAACACTGCTGTATGTTATATATGAAAGTTGTTACAGTAAATCTTTTTTTTTTGGCCTCACCCCGAGGCTTGTGGTATCCTAGTTTCCCAACCAGGTATCAAACCTAGGCCCCGGCAGTGAAAGTGCCGAGTTCTAACCATTGGACCACCAGGGAATTCCCTAGAGTAAATCTTAAGAGTTTTCATCACAAGAAAAAAAATTTTTTTCTATTTATTTCTTTAATTAGGTTTCTATATGAGATGACAACTATTCACTAAACTTATGGTGATAATCACTTCATGCTATATGTAAATCAAAACATTATGCTATATACCTTAAACCTTAGAAGAACTGTATGTCAATAAAACTGGAAGAAAAAAAGTCTTACTGATCACCTTTGGAGGATGCTAGAAAACGAACTCATTATTATGAAAGCTGACAAGTAAAGGGAAAGACTCATTTATCCTGACTTGCTATTTAAACTGTACCTCAAAGAAATGAACTCCTGTATCTGATGAAAAGGAAGTTTTTAGTTTTGTTTAGAATAAAGGAATTCTAGCTAATAAACAAAGAAAGAATAATAGAATTAGAATGTCACCATTTTGCATTTCCTTAGAAAATGCCTGATTACAGGATAGGGACAGGAAAAGTACAAGATGTGCCTGGAAGATCTTGTTGTGCCAGAAAGTACGGAAGTATTCAAGAATGACGGGGACTTTTCAAAAGGATACACAACCCAGCTTGAAGGGACTGGTCAAGTTAGGGATAATTTGAGCACGAAACTGAATACTGATAGTAAGAAATTATAGCCCACTGAATAAAACAGAAAACCATAAGTCCATACTGATATAAACAAATGAATAAATTGAAAGTTTGATGAGGAATAAGACATTTGCACAGTTTCAAAGTATCTCTCTATAAAATCAAAAAGGAGAAAGGAATAACTTCACCGTGGAGAAGACTGGCAGACATCACCTTAATCCTCATCAATAAAGGGGCCAGTCAGAATCACACGCCATCTGAAGACGCCATGAGAAAACCACAGTGTCACTTCCGTGCTATTCCTGCTAACGATGAATAATCGTAAGGAAACGTCAGACAAATTCCTACTGAGGGAGATCTAGAAAATCACTCCCAAAATGTCAAGGTCTTAAAAGTCAAAAGTTGAGGAACTTTTCCAGACTGAAGGAGAGTAAAGAGACATGACAGCTAACTACAGCGCGTGTGCCTAAGCTGGGTCCTCTGGCTATAAAAGACACTATTGGGGCAACTGGTCACTTGAATGAGGTCTGAGGAGTAAATGGTAGCAATGACTCCGTTAGCATCCTGGTGTTGACGGTTGTACTGTAGCTACAGAGGAGATGGTCCTTGTTTGTAGAAAACATTACAGACTCGGGGGTGATGGGAAACCAGGTCCACAACTCACTCTCCAAACGTTCACGGGAAGGAAAGTTCTTTGTAATGCACTTGTCACTTTTCTGTTTCTGATTGTTTCAAAATTAAAAAGAAAAGTATAAGAGACAGAATCAAAGGCAATGTCTGGATCTTATTTTGGATCCTTATTCAAGCAAATATATATATTTAGAGAGAATATACATATACATGAATATACATATTAAATATACATATTATATACTATATTTTATATATATGTACATAAGTATAATACATATGTAAAAAGACAACCAGTAAAGTTTGATACATGAGATATTTGATTATATTAGAAAATCATTAATTTTTAAGGTGTGAAACTGTTTATCTTTTGGAAAGACTTGCTGAAGTATCTACAGGTGAAATTATATGAGGTTTGGCGTCTGCTTCAGATTAACTTGGGGTTGGGAGTCTAGACGGAGCACAGTGAACCATGAATTGATAATTGTTGAAGGTGGTCAGGGTTCATTATACCATTCATTCCACTTTTACATATGTGTGAAATGTCCTTAATTTCTTTTTAATTCCCAAAGAAAAGGTAATAAAAAACTCATGTAGTAAATACGGGACAAAGATGGGTGGTGGATCCACAGTGTCTGTTATGGTCTTTGCTCTATTTTTACTGTATCTGTCTAGTTCTCTTCTTGAAAACACTGTGTGCTGGTGACTGTGATCCCACAGTTGATGTGCCCCAGGGCTAGTAAGAATGTAAATGGGGGGCTTCTCTGGTGGCGCAGTGGTTGAGAATCTGCCTGCCAATGCAGGGGACACGGGTTCGAGCCCTGGTCTAGGAAGATCCCACATGCCACGGAGCGACTAGGCCCGTGAGCCACAACTACTGAGCCTCCCAAACTCTCAAACTCTCACTATACAAACAGCTGTATAAATTTCTCTGTTATACAAATTTTAAAGTAAATCATTCAGATTAATAGTGATACTAGTATTATTTTAAGAGAGCTTTAATACAAATGGGTGGGGCTAAGAATTTTTTAAATGACCTTTAAAAAGTACCCCAAAATATAACAAAGACATTTCAGAAGAAGAAGAAGATGTGGATGGGGAAGTTTTGCTCTACCAGATATTAAGACTTACTCTAAATCTCCAGCAATTATGACTGTAAGGTATGGCTGCAGAGGCAGATAAGAGACAGAGACAGTACTGCAGAGCGATAAGGATGCTGAGCGGTTGCTTATCCATATTTTAAAAACAAAACTGTTTTGTTTTGTGCCCTACCTCACACCCTACACAGAAATCAATTTTAGTTGAGTTAAAGATGCATGTGGATAAATTTGACAACATTAAAACTAAGACCTTCTGTTCTTTAAAAGATACCATAAAGAATATGAAAAGGGCTTCCCTGGTGGCGCAGTGGTTGAGAATCTGCCTGCCAATGCAGGGGACATGGGTTCGAGCCCTGGTCTGGGAAGATCCCACATGCCGCGGGGCAACTAAGCCCTGAGCCACAACTGCTGAGCTTGCGCGTCTGGAGCCTGTGCTCGGCAACGGAGAGGCCGCGACAGTGAGAGGCCCGCGCGCCGGGATGAAGAGTGGCCCCCACTCGCCGCAACTGGAGAAAGCCCTAGCACAGAAACGAAGACCCAACACAGCCAAAAATAAATAAATAAATAAATAAATTTATTAAAAAAAAAAAAAAAGAATATGAAAAGACTAAGCCTCTAACTAGGAAACATATTTGCAAAATACATAACAAATTTATCAGTAGCCCAACCTATCTTTCTATTTTTATATCTATATAAACATTTATGACTTCCCAAAAAGCAATAAGAAAGAGACAAATATCTGCACAGAATGTCCGTCCACTCCTTCACATATACACCCTATGATGTGGCCCTCACTCCTTGGAAGCATCCCCTCCTGAAGACTCACTCTGGCTGGGAGTTCTTCCCCTCGTGGAGCTGAGACTTGAGCTCTGCTCTCCCACAGGTTCCAGTCTGCCTGCTTCCTGAGGAGGCCAAGGGGAACACCAGGCAGACCTCAGCAATGGGAGCCTACCAGGGCCGCCATAACAAAGGACCTCAAGCCAGATGGCTTAAAACAACAGAAATGTATTGTCTCACAGTTACAGAGACTAGAACTCTAAAATCTAGGTGCTGGCAGTCATGGTCCCTCCAAAGCCTCCAGAGGAGGAGCCTTCCTTGCCCCTCACAGCTTCTGGTAGCCCCAGGCATTCCTTGGCTTATGGCAGCATAACTCCAATCTCTGCCTTTGTCTTCATGTGGCAGTCTTCCCTCTTCTTAAAGGGACACTAGTCATATTGGACTAGGGCCTACCCTAACCACCTCATCTTAACTTGTTTACATCTGTTAAGACCTTATTACCAAATAAGGTCACACTGGCAGGTATGAGGGTTACGACTTCAACAGATCTTTTGTGGGGACACAATTCAACCCGTAACCATACCAGCCTCATTTCTGTCTTCCTGAGCAGGTCTTGGTGTCCCAGGGCCTGGGGGTCCCACAGCCAGAGGAAGAAGGGGAGAGCTCTGTGCACGAGTGAGTCCGGGGCTCATGCAATCCACCCACCAGCCTCCCCGTGGGCCCTACCAGAGCCAGCATGATGCAAAGCACGGTCTTAGAACCACGTAATGTACAATCCAGTCCTAGGTCTACCATTTGCTGGTCGTGAAACATTGAACTGGTCATGCCCATTCTGAGCCTCACTTTCTTCATCTGTAAAATGGGAAGTGACAACATACCCCTCAAAGGCTTGTCGTGAGGGTCAAATGGGATGACGTTTGTGGCACTTCCTGCTGTGTACCAGGCCCATGGTTGACTCTCAGTAAATATCAGTGCTCTCTCCCCCAGGTTCCAAGAACTCCTCAAGGAGAGAGGAAGCCCCGCCATGCCACCCAGTGGCTTGTAAGCCATCAAAGGCAGAGTCATGTCATATACTTAAACCCCCCTAGCATGGTCTCTGCAGCCATCCAGTAGTGTCACCATGTCTGGGGTGAGTGACCCCTGGGAAAGGGCAGTCTGACACCAAGAGAAAGCCAGTCACCGCTGGGAAAGCTGTGGGAGTCTCTACACTCATGTCACGAAGCGAAGTCTTGACCCTTAAGAAAGGAGCTAAAAGGAGAGAAACCCGACTTCTCAGTGGGCGGCCAGGCCTGTTCTTGTTCCCTTTCCCCCTCTTTGGAGTCTGGCCCCATTGAGATCTGGGAATGTTTATTTTGTTTGGTGGGAAAACAGAGTAGGATAAAATATTTCCTTGCGTCTGGAGAGCTATTTTGAGCCGGGCCAGCCTGGTGATGCTCCTGGTGATGGATGCTGGCTGACCCAGGCTGGGCCCCGGCCTTCCGGCCTCTCTCCCTCCCAAGCCCCAGACTCCTGGCAGCAACACAGCTTATGGGAGCCTGGGTTCCAATTCCTGCCCAGTGACTCATCCCATGGTGGTCTTGGGGAAGCCTTTGGTACTCCTTTCACCTAATCTCCCAAAGGGGAGACTGAGACCTGTACTGCCCCCTCCTGGGGATTTTGACAGGGGAACTCAAAGACTGTGGGTATAAACGTGCCATAGAAATATTTAAGGAGTAGACCAAAAGGACTGCCACATAGCCTGTCCAGCTCAAGATCCCAGAGGTAGAAGGGACCTCACCGGAGGCTCCTCGGACCTCCTCTGGCCTCCACACATTTAGCCGTGCCCCTTCCACGCATCTCCACTCAGTGACCACACTGTACTTCTGGAGAGCCAATCTGATCTGGTCCCAAATTTGCCTAATTCTTACCAGCTCCCACTGTTCATAGAAAAAAGTCCCCCTCCATCTGAGGTCTGCAGGCCCCACCGAGGCTGGACACCCCTCCTCCGCCTGCCCCAGCCTCCTCTTTCTTTGTGCTCTGAAGCCAGGCTGGCCTCTATCCACTCTTCAAACTGCTGACAAGTCACCCAGGAGTTTCACAGGCTTCACCTTATTTCATCCTCACCATGACCTGCAGGCAAGTGTGCCTTTCAGGGCCAAGGGTTGGGAGGAAGAGATGTTTGCAAATATGCCTGCCACACAATAGGACCTTAATAAATGTTGGGTTTCTTCCTTCCTTCTGAACACACACCCTCTTTTTTTTTTTTTTCTTTTTTTAACAAAACCCCAATGGCATCACATAAATCTCACTCCAGCAGCTGCTGCTGTTGGGCGGGCACGGGGGCGGGCATGGGCCCAGGTGGGCCCACACCAGAGGCAGGAGCCAGGCCCCGGGACACGAGGCTCCCAGGAGCCCTGCTCGCTCATGCGTCCCGGCCTTCGCCATAGAGCTGGGAAGCTGTGCAACGAGCTCTCACATCCTCAGCAGAGAAGGGGCTCTGTCTCCTACAAAAGGCTGGAGGAGGGTCTTCCTGAGGCAAGTCCCGGCGGGAGGGAGGAGCAAATTAAGACTTCTTGATCCTGAAGGTGAAGCAGGAGGGGGTGGAGAGGAGAGTCCCAGAGAAGGGAGGAAGTGCTCCCCAGGAGGAGTTTCAGGAACCTCTGGACAGCCCGGGGTCGGGGTGCTGGGGTGAAGGGAAGGAGGCATCTTGAAGCTCCAGCCACTTACCGAAGGCCAGAGCCGGAAGCCCTTAGGGCTCCTCCAGCCTCTTGTTCTTAAAAGGTGGTCCAAGGGCCAGCAGCATCAGCAGATTCTGGAAGCTTGTTAGAAACGCAGTCTCTCAGGCCCCGCCCCCGACCTGCTGAATCAGAATCTGCCTGTTAGCAAGATCCCAGTGATTCACAAGCACATGAAAGTCTAAGAAGCACTGTTCTTGGTGATGACGCCATTTTACACTAAAGAATGGCCTTGGGACTTCCCTGGTGGCGCAGTGGTTGATAATCCACCTGCCAGTGCAGGGGACACGGGTCCGAGCCCTGTTCCGGTAAGATCCCACATGCTGCGGAGCAACTAAGCCCGTGCGCCACAACTACTGAGCCTGTGCTCTAGAGCCCGCGAGCCACAACTACTGAGCCCACGTGCCACAACTACTGAGCCTGTGCTCTAGAGCCCGTGAGCCACAACTACAGAACCCACGTGCCACACTACTGAAGCCCGCACGCCTAGAGTCCGTGCTCCACAACAAGAGAAGCCACCGCAATGAGAAGCCCGCAGACCGCAATAAAGAGTAGCCCCCGCTCACCGAAACTAGAGAAAGCCCGCACACAGCAACGAAGACCCAATGCAGCCAAAACTAAATAAATAAACAAATAAATAAATTTATTTTTTAAAAAAAAAAGAATGGCCTTGAGAGGAGAAATCCTCTCCCAGTTTCCCACAGCAAGTCAGTGACAGCCTAAGCCTAGAGCCCAGCACTCCTGGCTTCATCCCAGGTCCTTGGAATAGTTCTGCCTCATCCTGGCCTCCCATGCAGAAAGCTGTCCTTCCTACCTGAGTGTGTTCAGGACAGAAAGGACCGAAACTGGGGTAGAAGAGCCCTGTTTGGGAAGACAGGGACCTGGAGTCTGATCCTGGCTCTGTTAAGAGCTCAAGGTGTAATCTGTGCTCTTGGGGCCTCAGTTTCCCCTGTGGTCGGTCCTCTGAGATGGGCTGGAGTAGGCAATTCAACCGGGTAGTACAAACAACCATATTCATTTTCTCACAGCTGCCTGGTGAGGCAGGCAGGTCAAGAAATACCATCCCTATTCTACAGATGGGGAAACCGAGGCCCATTAGGCAGTGGCTTCTCCGAGGCTGCCAGTCCTGGCTGCCTTGCACCGTTCTGCCGAGCCCAGGTGACCCTGAAACATGCCCCTCGAGCCAGCCTTCCTCTCTAATGGTTCTTTCAGCTCCTGTCAGTTATCAGGAGCCCTGGCTCGGCTGACAGCCAGCGTGTCTGCTGCTGATGCTTGGATGCCCACATTCCTGGGCTGTGACAGGGAGCGCACCCGGAGCCCAGGCTGGGGGCACCCGGAGGGGTTCCACTTGGCTGCAAGCCCTGGGGCCCGGCTGTCTGGGGAGTGTCAGGAAGCAAAGAACTTTCTCTCCTTCTCACTGATGGGGGCAGGGGGAGATGTCTCTAGAGGCTGATATGGCAGGAGCTGGATAGGGTGCAGGCTCAGCCGGGCCCTGAGGCAACACCCGGCCCTACGGAGGACAGACGGAGCGGCAGGGGTGGGGGAGTGCGGAGGCAGGAAGTGTGAGGGGGCAGGAATGAGGCTAGGGGTCAGTGGCTGATCAAAGGAGAGCCATCTGAGCCGCAAGACTGAAAGACCTCAGGCTAGAAAGCCAGACCTAGCTGGATTTGTGTCCAAGCTCTGACATTTCTTAGCTGTGTGACTAGGGGTGAGGCTCCCACCACCTCTGACCCTCAGTTTCTTCATCCTTAAAGTCCTTAACACAGCCTGCTACATCCATAGCAAGCCTGCAGTGGAGCCCTTCTGAAGCCAGAGACACTCAGGGTTCAGTCTCAGACTGGAATTGCATTTAAGAAGTGCACCTAAACAGATAAAGCCAATAGAATAATTTATCCTTCTTTTTTAAAAAAAGTCATTTTAAACACTATTCAAGTTTAATATAGAGAACAAACCAGTGGTTACCAGTGGGGAGAGGGAAGAGGGGAGGGGATTAAGAGATTTAAACTATTATGTGTAAAATAAGCCACAAGGATATATTGTACAACTCAGGGAATATACTCAATATTTTATGATAACAAAAGAATTATTCAGGTTTATTAAACAAATTTTTAAGGTCTTATAAGATGTTCAACTTTCATCAGCTTCAAGGTTTATGTTGCTCCCAAATTTTGCATATAACTGAACTTTTGAATCTAACACTCACTGAACTGATTGCAGTCTGGATTTTAAGGCATCAATTTCTTCTTGTAAATTTTTCTTTGCTTCTTCTAACACTTCTTGTGCTCATTGTTGAGAATGGCTAATGAAAACATCGCCAATTTTAAATCATTTTGATCATTAAGCAGTCATCACCTGCAAGCATGATGTCCCCACAAGCACCTTCCAGATTTCGAAGTTGTTTCTTTTTTACTTCTATTTCTTCCTTCAGTTCTGGGATTCTACTTGTATTCTGTGCAAATGTGTCTTTTGTTTGTCTTCAGAAGTAACATTGACGTCTTCTGCAGCCACCTTCTTCATATGGCTGCCATCTTGGTAGAATAATCCATTCTTTACTTGATTCTGTTGAAAAGAAAAATAAATCTAAAAACACTCCATGCAATGCTCTCAGAATCCATTTTCTTCTCCTGTCCACTTCTAGCCTCTGCTTAGTTTGGCTGCTCTCACCTCAAAGGCCCTGAAAACTTCTCCAACCCCAAACTATTCAGCTCTTTCTCATTTCCCTCACCTCACCCCCAGTACTTTATTATGTGGATTAACTTGGCCTCTTGTCCAGCAATAGGGAAAATAAAGGGGAAAACTGCAGGATCCCTCATAGGATTCCCTTTGGCAGGATGGGATCCTGTGTAGTGACCCCTGTCCCATTCCAATTACTACTATTATTTAAAGCTGTGACAGGACAAAAATGATTACCATATGAGTATTCAAGAGCTTGTCCTAACCCCTGCCCACTAAAAAGACTACATTTTCCCTTCAGTTTCTGCCCATCCTCGCCTGTAAGGAGGGTCTTGCAATGCCAGGTAGACTCTTTTACTTTGGGAATGGGGAACAGAGCTGGAGGGAAAGCAGAGAGGAACCAGATCAGAGGGCAGCAGGGAGGGGGAGGGACTTGGCAAAAGAAGTTAAACCTATTTACTTTCTTAAGAATACAGGAGGGAGGTTTCACTACTGCCCAAGATGTAGAAAGCTGGAAGGAGTGGTGCCCCCATCCTCACAAGAAAAAGCCAGATAAACTACAGATAAGATTATAAAGAGGCAGCTTTGGGAGTGAGGATGTGCAGGAGAGGTACTAGAGGAAAGGTACACAGTACTGTCCCCCTGCCAAGACCCTTCTCTCATCTGGAACAAAACTCTTAAGCTACTTGTGCAAAGGTAGCCAACATTTTTGTCCCCAGGGGCACAGGCAAGATCCCACTGCTGATGAGAGAAGGATAAAAGAAAACTCCCTCTACCCTGATAGAGGGCGGAAAACTGTCCCAGGCCCAGAAGTCTGAACTAATACCACTGCTAGAGGTCCCCTCCTGCTGGAGAAGGGCAGGAAATCCTATCCAGTGCAAGACTCACCACAAATATAAGGCAGAGATTGGCTTCCATGGGGAGGAGGGGCAGGAATGCTGAGAAAGCCCCACCTCTGAGGCCCAGGCACACAGGTCCAGCCTAAGACTCAGCCAGGAACATGACAAAGAGAACATCTCCCCACTCACTGATCCAGACGTTGGGACTATCAGAGGAGGACTTTAAAATACCTAAAAGTAATATATTATAGAATCTAGTGGAAAAGGTGGACAACACACAAGAACAGATGGAAGAATTTCAGCAAAGAGATGGAAACTCAGATTGAGTCTAGTGGAAACCCTAGAAATAAAAATCACAGTATCAGAGATGACGAATTCCTTCAGTGGCTCATCAGTAGGCTGAAAATGGCTGAGGGGTGATTCAGTGAAGATAGACCAATAGAAATTACCTAAACTAAAACACAAAGAAAGCAAGAGTGACAAAAAACAAACAAGCAAAACAGAGAACTCAAGAGCTGTGAGATAATATCAAACAGTTAACGTAAGTGTAATTGGAGCCCCAGAAAGGGGAGAGAGAGTGAGAGCAAGAGAGAGGGTCCTTTTATTGTTCAAGAGGAGGGTAAAGATATTAACTACATTAGATTTTGGTAAATTCATGATGCTCTTTTAATGTCTAAAGAAACGACTAAGAAGATAAAAACAGAGCGTATATCTTGATATGATTTCAATTTTCTTAAATTTACTGAGGCTTGATTTGTGACCCAAGGTGTGATCTATCCTGGAGAACGTTCTGTGCGCACTTGAGAAGAAAGTGTAATCTGCTGTTTTTGGATGGAAAGTCCTATAAATATCAATTAAATCTATCTGGTCTATTGTGTCATTTAAAGCTTGTGTTTCCTTATTAATTTTCTGTTTGGATGATCTGTCCATTGGTGTAAGTGAGGTGTTAAAGTCCCCCACTATTATTGTGTTACTGTAGATTTCCTCTTTTATAGCTGTTAGCAGTTGCCTTATGTATTGAGGTGCTCCTATGTTGGGTGCATATATATTTATAATTGTTATATCTTCTTCTTGGTTTGATCCCTTGATCATTATGTAGTGTCCTTCCTTGTCTCTTGTAACATTCTTTATTTTAAAGTCTATTTTATGTGATATGAGTATAGCTACTCCAGCTTTCTTTTGATTTCCATTTGCATGGAATATCTTTTTCCATCCCCTCACTTTCAGTCTGAATGTGCCCCTAGGTCTGAAGTGGGTCTCTTGTAGACAGCATATATATGGGTCTTGTTTTTGCATCCATTCAACGAGCCTGTGTCTTTTGGTTGGAGCATTTAATCCAGTCACGTTTAAGGTAATTATCGATATGTATGTTCCTATGACCATTTTCTTAATTGTTTTGGATTGGTTTTTGTAGGTCCTTTTCTTCTCTTGTGTTTCCCACTTAGAGAAGTTCCTTTAGCATTTGTTGGAGAGCTGGTTTGGTGGTGCTGAATTCTCTTAGCTTTTGCTTGTTTGTAAAGCTTTTGATTTCCCCATCGAATCTGAATGAGATCCTTGCTGGGTAGAGTAATCTTTGTTGTAGGTTCTTCCCTTTCATCACTTTAAGTATATCATGCCACTCCCTTCTGGCTTGTAGAGTTTCTGCTGAGAAATCAGCTGTTAACCTTATGGGAGTTCCCTTGTATGTTATTTGTCGTTTTTCCCTTGCTGCTTTTGATAATTTTTCTTTGTCTTTAATTTTTGCCAATTTGATTACTATGTGTCTCGGCTTGTTTCTCCTTGGGTTTATCCTGTATGGGACTCTCTGCACTTCCTGGACTTGGGTGGCTATTTCCTTTCCCATGTTAGGGAAGTTTTCGACTATAATATCTTCAAATATTGTCTTGGGTACTTTCTCTCTCTCTTCTCCTTCTGGGACCCCTATAATGCGAATGTTGTTGTGTTTAATGTTGTCCCAGAGGTCTCTTAGGCTGTCTTAATTTCTTTTCATTCTTTTTTCTTTATTCTGTTCTGCAGCAGTGAATTCCACCATTCTGTCTTCCAGGTCACTTATCCATTCTTCTGCCTCAGTTATTCTGCTATTGATTCTTTCTAGTGTAGTTTTCATTTCAGTTATTGTATTGTTCATCTCTGTGTTTGTTCTTTAATTCTTCTAGATCTTTGTTAAACATTTCTTGCATCTTCTCGATCTTCGCCTCCATTCTTATTCCGAGGTCCTGGATCATCTTCACTATCATTATTCTGAATTCTTTTTCTGCAAGGTTGCCTATCTCCACTTCATTTAGTTGTTTTTCTGGGGTTTTATCTTGTTCCTTCATCTGGTACATAGCCCTCTGCCTTTTCATCTTGTCTATCTTTCTGTGAATGTGGTTTTTGTTCCACAGGCTGCAGAATTGTAGTTCTTCTTGTTTCTGCTGTCTGCCCTCTGGTGGTTGAGACTATCTAAGAGGCTTGTGCAAGTTTCCTGATGGGAGGGACTGGTGGTGGGTAGAGCTGGCTGTTGCTCAGAGCATATATCTTTCAGACTAGTAGAGGGGGAAATGGAATGGCACCAAATAATCAATCCAAATGAAGGTGAGAAAGGAGGGAAAAAGAAATAAAGTAAATAGAATAAACAGAAGCACAAGTAAATGAGAGATACAAATCCAATATATCTGTATTTAAATTAAATATAAATAGAGTAAATGCTTTAGTTCAAATACAGAGGTTTTCTGTTCATCAAAAGGCATGATAAAGAGTGAAAAGCAAGCCATAAAGTAAGGAAAAACATGTGCAATGCATTACACCAGAAAAGAAATTACACCCAGAATATATAAAGAAGTTCTAGGAAATAATGAGAAAAAGATAAGAATCAAATTGAAAAATGAGCAAAAAAACTTGAACAAGCACTTCATAAAGAGAAAATTCAAATGGTCAATAAATATACGAAAATAAACTCAACTTTAATAATAATCAGAAAAATGAAAATTAAAAATATGATTACACTCAAAATAATTTGTCATTAGAGAAACACAAATTAAAACAACAATGACATTCTACTACACAATTATTAAAATGGCTAAAATCCCAAAACTGGACAATACCAAATGCTGATGAGGATGTGAAGTAAGAGAACTCTCATTCACTGCTCGTGGGAGTGAAAAAAAAAATGTATATATATACACACACACATACTAGGCTTGGAAAAACTTGTATATATACAAAAATATTTCTAGCATAGCAAAAAACTAAAAACCATCCACCTTTGTTAGACTGGAAAATAAATAGTGGTATGTCCATTCAATGGAATACTATACAACAGTAACAATGAACAGCCACATCCATCAACATAGAAATAACTTACAAACATAATGTCGAGTGAAAGAAGCAAATCGTAGAAGGATAAATTCAGTATAACTTCACTTATATAAAGTTCAAAAACTGAAAAATGTATTATTTAGTCATGCACAAGTAGATGATAAACTATTAAAAAAAAACAAAAACTAGGACATCATGACTATAATAAAAATCAGGAGAGTGGTTTTGTCTTGAGAAGAAAAGAGGAATGTGACAAGAAGAATTACAGACTTGGAGGGTGGCTGGCAGTGTCCTATTTCTTAACTTGGTTGGCTTCTACACTAATGTTTGATTTATAATTATCCTTTAAATTGTATGAAAACGTTATATACTCTTCTGTATAGATTATATATTTCTAATTTTAAAAATTATTAACGAAGAGTATAGAACCATCTATTCCTACTGCATTAGCCTCTTTCTAGTGCTAGCACTTTAGCCTGCTAACCTGCAGAGAGCAGTCAACCTACCCCCTCAGGCCCTGCCACTGGTAGAGGCAAGGTTGGTATCACTTAGGCGTGACCTTCACCCACTCCTGCTATACTTCATGCCTTGCTCCCTAGTGCTACTATTTCTACCACCAGTGCACATTTCTGGCAATTCTCTTTGGCCTGGGTAGCTCTTATGCAGTTAACAACTATGTGCCAGACACTGTTCTATGAACTGTGGATATAGCAGGGAACAAGACAAGAAAACTTTTCCTCAATGAATTTACATTATATTCTCGTGCAGGCAAAGAAGGTGGTTTCAGGTACTAAGTTCCATGGAATAGATAAAATAGGGTAACATGGAGTCAGAAGTAGGCTTTTGCCAGGACAATGTGGGAAGGCCTTTCGGAGAAGATAATACTTGAGAGGAAACATTATTGACGAGAAGGAAGCAGTTCTGTAGAAAAGACTTCAAGACAAAAGTAACAGCAAGTGCAAAGGTCCTGAGACAGGAATCAGTTTGCCACGTCTAGGAGCAGAGAGAAGGCTGCTGTGGCTAGAGCACATGAATGAGGAGAAGGACAAGATGAGGCTGGAGAGGTAGGCAAGGGTCAGTCACACCAGGGTTAGGGGGAGGGATGTCATCCTAAGTGCAGTGAGAAGCCATCGGGTGTTTGTTTGTTTGATATTTAACCCAAGAGATAGTTACAAAATTTAAAACAACAGCTTAATTGAGGTATAATTCACAAGCCACAGAATTCACCTTTTTAAAGTGAAAATTCAATTGTTTTTACTGTATTCACAGAGTTGGACAATCATCTCCACAAACAACTTTAGAACATTTGCATCATATCAATATGAAAAAAAAAGACAAAAACCACTTACCTATTAGCAGTCACTTCTTCTCACCCCGAACCCCAAGCTCTAGGCAACCGATGATCTACTTTCTGTATGGATTTGCCTATTCTGTACATTTCATATACATGGAATTATACAATATGTGGAGTTTTGTGACTGGCTTCTTTCACTTGGCATAATATTTTTGTTTTGGGCCCTTTTTTCTTTTTGGCTTTCTTAGTGTAAAAACTTTTTTTTTTTCCCTTTACTTCTTTTCTGTCTATTAATTAATAAGAAAGAGATGTTGAAGTCTCTGAACATAATAGCAATTTTGTCTATTTTTCCTTGCAATGCTAGCAGTTTTTCTATAATATACTTTGAAATTATTAGGTGCATATGCTTTTAGAATTATGTCCTTTTGATGAATTCACTCCTTTCTCATTAGGAAATGATATTCTTTATCCCTGATTATATTCTTTGCTCTGAAATCTACTTTATCTGACATTAATATAGTCACTCCAATTCTCTTTGTACTATTGATAGTATGGTATATATTTTTCAATCCTTAAAATTAAAGTATAGTTGATTTACAATATTATATTAATTTCAGGTGTACAACATAGTGATTCGATATTTTTTATAGATTATACTCCATTTAAAGTTATTATAAAATATTGGCTATATTCCCTGTTCTGTAGAAGCCATCCTATAATCTTGTATTATTTTATACATAGCAATTTGCACCTCAGTCCATTTACTTTTAACCTATTTATGACTTTATTTTTCAAGTGAGTTTCTTGGAGGCAGCACGTCGTTGAGTCTTGGTTTTATATTTAATCTAATGCTTTATACCTTTTAGTTGAGGGTATATAATTTACATTTAATGTGATTAATTATATGGTTAGGGTGAAATCTTGCCATTAGATCTATCTCTTTGTTCCCACGTATGCTCACCCAGCTTCCCTTAAGGACAACATCCCACATAACCATAGTGTGTTGTCAAAAATCATCACCTTCATTTTTGAGACTTATTTTCAGTGGGTACAGAATTTTAGGTTGATAGTTCCTTCAGTACTTTAAAATATTGTCCCACTCTCTTCTTGCTTGTTTCTGAACAGAAATCTGTTATTATCCTTATTTTTGTTCCTTCGTGTTGCGGTATGTCTTTTTCCTCATGCTGGTGCTAAGGTCTTCTCTTCATCATTTTGAGCAGTTGACTGTGACGTGTCTAGGTACAGTCTTTCATGTTTCTTGTACTTGCAGTTCATTGAGCTTCCTGGATATGTGGGTTTATAGCTTTCATCAAATTTGGGGAAACGTTGGCCATTATTTTCAGGTATTTTTCTGTCCCCCACTCCGTTTTGTTTCCCCAGGGTACCAAATTACACACATATTAGACTGCTTGAAGTTGTCTCACAGTTAACTGATGCTCTTGCTCATTTTTAAAAGTTTTCTTCTTACTCTCTGTGTTTCACTTTGAATAATTTCTATTATTGTCATTAAGTACCCTAATTTTTCTTCTGAAATGCCTAATCTGCTGCTAATCTCATTCACCATATATCTCAGATATTACAGTTTTCATCTCTAAAAGTTTCACTTGGGTCTTTGTAACTTCTATGTCTCCATTTAAAATTTCAATACATATATGTAGTTATAAAAACGTTTTAAAACATTCTCCTCTGTTAGTTTTTACATCTGAGGTAATCCTGGGCCTGTTTTGATTATTTGATTTTTCTTATTGTAGGTTGTATTTTCCTGCTTATTTGCATTTCTGATCATTTTTATTCAATGCAAGTAATTGTGAATATTACCTTGTTGAGTGTTGGATATTTTTATAGTTCTATAAATATTCTTGAACTTTGTTCTCGGGTGCACTTAAATTAGTTTGAAACAGTTTGATCCTCTTGGGGTATTTCTTTTAAGGTTTGTTAGGCAGGACAAGAATGGCAATTCACCCAGGGCTTATTATTCCCCACGACTAAGGCAAAGCTCTTTTGAGCACTCTACCTAGAGCCTTGTGAAATATGTAGCTTTTCAGTCTGGCTGGTGGGAACCAACACTATTCTTGGCCCTGTGTGAGTGCCAGTTACTATTTCCTCTAATCCTTCCAGGTGGTTCTTTCCCCAGTCCTTTGATAGTGTCTTCACACACATGTGCCAATCAGCATTCTGCTGAACACATGAGGTGTCTCTCTGCAGACCCCAGGAGTTTCTCTGTGACGCGCTCCTTCCCTGTACTTTGTCCTGCACGGTAGATCTCCCTTAGTCTCTCTGGACTCTTAGTTCTCTCTTCTCAAGCACCAGCTCTTCCTGGGTTCTCCTGTTCTAGGGTCTGGAAACTCTCTCCTGTGTTTGGTTCCCACGTCTCAAAAATCACTGTCCTTTGGTGTTTGATGTCTAGCGTCTTGAAAACCATTGTTTCATATATTTTGTTTGGTTGTTGTTTTTTCAGGCAGAAGAGAAATCTAGTCCCTGTTATTCCATTTTGGCCAGAATCAGAAGACCGTGGCCTGAGGGGTCCTATTGAGGCATGTTTGTACGCTGGAATGATCTAGGAAAGGGAGAGAGGGAGACAGGGAGAGACAGAGATGGTGCTGCAGAGAAAGGAGATAATTGAAGGAGGGAAATCCTTAAGAAGCAGGAGGATGTCATCCAGATCCCTGGGAGAGGGTGTGATCTTACTAAGGAACTGGAATACTTTCTCCATTATGACTAGAGGGAAGGCAGGCATGTGGGTCCAGCTGTAAGTAGACCAGTAGGAATAGTGGTTGGGAGAAGGGTCTTAATTTGGGTTCCCCCAGCAGACCATGAGACAGAGTTGCGTGTAAGTCATTCTTTAGGAGGGGATCCCTGGAAACACTATTACAGGAGTGGGGAAGTGAGGCAGGGAGGGGAAAGCAGCAAATAAAGGCAACATAACCAAGCAAGTTACCACTGTGGGTAACTGGAGCTTAGTGTGGGGAAAATGCCTCCGAGTTATCCCAAATTAAGAGGCGAGAGAGCTGGGTTATTTTGTTATCAGCTCCTATTGGTCCCTGGTTGACTGGAGGGCCATAAATTTCCCAGCATTTCAGCACCTGCATGGGGCACAACAGGTCCCTGTGCCAGAGAAAGCCCTTGGGCGGACGGAGAGGCCAAAGCTGGGAGATGGAGTCCAGCCAGCCGGCCCTGAAATGGAAACGCTTAAAGGGGCGATGAGTGGGGCGCCAACAGCATCTCAGCGTACGCTGCAGATGGTCACTGCCGCTTGTGAGTCCAGGGTTTAGTCTATACAATATGAGGCAAGGTCATTGTCTGAGGGGGAGATTTGAGGGGTGAGGAAATGTCACTCTCAGTTGGGGTGTCCTAAGTGAGACTGCACAGGCCCGGGTGCTACAGCTGTTGATCAGCCCTTGATTTTAATACAGGCACACACGTGTGTGTGCACATGCAACTGTCTCCCTCACAGCATCCCCAGGGCGCTGATTCCATAGGGCTGTGTAAGGCACACAGCACAGGTGTGGCGGAGCGAGCAAGAAGCAGTGGGAAGAGCGCTAAACGTGGAGCCATGAGCCCTGGTTCTTCCCTTTAGTGATCTGTGAGATGTCAGGAACTGGTTTCCCAGTCAGTAAAATGGTGCTAACTTACCTCCCAGGACTACTGTGAGAAAGAAGGGAAACAGGGCACGTGAGAGCACTCCATAAACTTAGAGCACTGTGTGCATACTGCCAGAGGCCACCTGGTACTTGTAAGACGTCCCACAGAAAGACTCGCTAAAGAAAACCCACACAAAATCACAAGCAAACCTCTGGTAGGTCAACAAAAGACTTGATATTGAAAGTGTGGTCTGCGGTTCAGCAGCACTGGCATCATCTGAGATCTTGTTAAAAATGCAGAATTCAGATACCAGCCCAGAACTGAACCCAAATCTACTGAATCAGAATCTGCATTTTAACAAATCCCCACGTGGTTCAAATGCACAAAGAAGCAGGAGACTCACTGGTCCTGTGCTCGGGTCAGGGCCTGCCTCTGTTCCCTCACTTACCCCTCTGACTTCTGGGGCAGCTCAGCTGCCTCCACCTTAGATTTTGGGCTCTGGTCTGGATCTGCTCCAGGGAGAGACTGAGCCTGAATTATGCCCCCTCCTACTCCTTTAGCAAGGCTGTGTATTCTCATTGCGGAGCTGAAAATTTATAACTATGTTCATAATAATGATTCTGAAGAAACAAGAGATGGCAGAATCATGTTCAGGATGGTAGGATAATGTATTTCTGAAATTTACCTTCTAAAGAGGTTAAAATTAACAACAACAACAACAATGTCCTGTTGCTTAATTTATTTGAACTGTGGCAATCCGGAAAAGTCGTCACTATGAAATGACTCATTCCCTGAGGGTTCTGAACAAGATTCTAAAATCACCACCCATGGTTTTCCTGCACTTTGAAGTGACAGAACAAATGACAGCAGAGATGGGCACTGTGCTCTGAGTCCAGAGTGGCTGATACACAAATATCTCACAACAATAACATCCTCATCCCAAAACAGCCTGCAATAAGGATGTTATTTCTGGGATTTGCTTGTGCATTTTAATGTTAATAAGCATTTGTGCAACTGTGGGCAGAGCCCCAGGACCAGAAAGGTCTGAGTTTTTTTTATACAGCCAATCAACAAATTTGTTGATGCCTCATCCACGCCAGGTCCTATTCTAGGGACGCGAAGAGGAATCCAACTCTCAGAGCAAAACTTTCATGGAGCAAAAATTGGGAGCCATAATGAAAATATAGAAGAGCTATAATGGAGATATAGATGAGAGGCTCAGGGGGAAAAGGTTCGGGAAAATATCTCTGGAAGTGACCTTGGAGATGCAGGGTGAGAAGGGATTTGGTCAGTAATCAGGGCTAAGTGCAGTGTAGTAGGAACACAAGGCCCAGGAGGTGAAAGAGCTTGTCAGGGTTCTTTTTCCAGCAGGATAACAATCTAATGCTATGGAGAAAAACTGAAGATAAATAGCCCTTTCAATCATGTAACAAACCATGGATAACTCCATGAGACCCTGACAGAATGCTTTGCTGGCCTCTGGGTGTGTAACAGCCCCCAGGGGACTGCTCTGAGCTCATTGCTCCCTAGTCACTCCACACTCAAGCCCAATTTCCCACCCCATCTTTGGGTTATCTGCCTATTCCATTCTCCTACCCTCTTGCCCATGGAAGATGTCTACCCTCCTTCCAGCATCAGCTCTGGTGTCGCTAATGAAACCATGAATTAGAAGAAAAGGGGTTGATCTTTCTTGGTTTGGGACAACTTGATGCTGAAGTACTTATAGGAAATCCAGTTGGGGATGTCTCAAGGCAGTTGGTTTTGGCTCAGGGAAGAGATAATATTGTAGATATGGATTTGAGACTCAACAGAAAATTGAAGCAAATATTATCTACCCACCTACCTGCATCCGTTCCTGAATATCTTCTTTCTTTTCTGTTGTAATGGATGAACCCAGCATGTCCGCAAATCCCTTCCCTTCCCACTATTCAAGATCAGTGCACGAGGGCTTCCATCGTGGTGCAGTGGTTAAGAATCTGCCTGCCAATGCTGGGGACACGGGTTCGAGCCCTGATCTGGGAAGATCCCACATGCCACGGAGCAGCTAAGCCTGTGCACCACAACTACTGAGCCTGCACTCTAGAGCCCGCGAGTCACAACTACTGAAACCCACGCGCCTAGAGCCCATGCTCCGCAACAAGAGAAGCCACCACAATTCGAAGCCCGCTCACCACAATGAGAAGCCCGCGCACCGCGATGAAGAGTAGCCCTGCTCTCAGCAAATAAGAAAGCCTGCGCAGCAACTTAGACCCAACGCAGCCAAAAATAAATAAATAAAACAAATAAATTTATATTATAAAAAAACAATAAAGAACAGTGCACGAGCAATTCTCCTCTCTCCTGCATTATAAACCTTCTCCTCTCCATCGGATCGATCCCATCAGGAATCCCATTTCCTTAAGTTACAGAACTAAAATAAAAAACAGACTTCTTGACCCCACTTGCCTTTCTAGAAATTGCTCCTCTTTACAGCAACTCATTGAATTATCTATATTCTCAGTCACCAGTTTCCTCTTCACGTTCTCCTCCAGCTTTTGTCCCTATCTCCACCATAACTGCTCTTCCCAAAGTCACCAATGACTTCACATGGCTAACTCTGTGAGTTCTCATTTTATTTGACTCAGCAGCTTTCTTTAGGTGTTTCCAAGATACTACCACCTCAATCTCCAGCTTTACTTCCCATCTTTCTGGCCACTCCTTCTCAGTCTCTTTTCTGGTTCTGCCTCATCTTCCTGACCCCTGTGTGCTGGACTGCCCAGGGATCAGCCCTTGGACCTCTTTTCTTCCCTACCTATCTACTTGACTTTTCCACTTGACGTCTAGCAGGTATCTTGAATTTAATTTATCCTAAACTGAGCCTTTGATATTCTCCTTCAAAATTAGACCTTCACAACATTGTAAAGCAACTATACTCCAATATAACTTAATTTTTTAAAAATTAGATCTTCCCACAGTCTTTCCTACTTCAGTTAACGGCTATTCTACTCTTCCAAATAGCTCATGACAAAATCTTGTGTTGATGATGATGCCAGCAAAATGGTGGAGTAGTCAGCTCCAAGCTCCCATCATCCCACAGAAACACTGAAAAACAAGCAGAAACTGTCAGAACCAACTTTGTCAGACTCTGGAATATAGTCAAAGGTTTACAGCAATAACTAAATGCTGAATCAAGCAAAAGGCAACTTGACAAGTGTAGGATGGTCACTAGGGGCTGGGGGGGCGGGGCAGGAATAGGAGTTATTATATAATGGGTACTGAGTTTCAGTTGGGGATGAGGAAAAAGTTCTGGAGACAGATAGTGGTAATGGTTTCACAACAATCTGAGTGTACATAATGCCAATGAACTATATACTTAAAATGGTTAAAATGGTAAATTTTATGTTATGTATATTTTACCACAATAAAAAAAATGAGACAGAAAAAAAACATAGGAAAGCTTTATGGCATTTTACTAGCCTTCACCCTATCCTCTCTCGGGCTTGGCAGTAGTCTTAAAGATGTCCATGTTATCAGTGTAGGACCCTGGTTCCTGGTTCTGGAAGGAGCACAGCAAACCTTATTTGCAAATTATTGTGTACATCTGTTCTAACCTGCCTCAGGGCTACTTGAAGGACCGATGCAAGGCACTCATTGCTGTTTCACTTAAATCAGAACTCAGGCTGAAAAAGCAGCATACATTGGTTGAAAACATGGTAAGGCTGACAAACAACCTGCAGACACCTGAAGCAAAAGATTATGGTTGAGACATCAATAAACCACCTAAGGACTGGGAAGAAAAGCTGGGGAAGTGTTTTTTTTTTGGGTGTGGTTTTTTGTTGTTGTTGTCTTGTTTTGTTTTTTTGAAATTAGGGCATTCAAAAGCACCTGTATATAAGGAGAAATTTAGAAAGCCATGCATATACTTAGGAAAAAAAACTGAGAAGACCTCAAGCTTTCACCTCAGGATGGTCTCTAAGCTCAGTGGAAGTCTGGGTAAGTGTTGAAGGGCCACAGCACAAAGCCAATCTGCAAATACAAGGAGGTGTGTGTGTGTGTGTGTGTGTGTTTGCTTAGCTCCTGGGGTTCAAGGAAATATCTGTCAAACACTAGTTGAATACATACTGAGGAATAGAAACTTCAGTGACCACACATGAAAAGGAAAACAGTTTCTGAAAAAAAAATAGGAGAAGTCACTAGACAAGTGAACGATAGCTTTTAACAATCAAAATCAAAAACAAAAACAAAGAAACACCAAAACAAACAAACAAACAAAAAACCCTGCAAACCCCAGGGGGAAAGGGAAAATCTGATGTCCAGAGTTACCACATCATAATATTCAGATCTTCACTTTTCAACAAAAAAAAATCACAAAGTATACAAATAAAAAATAAAGTATGACCCATTCAGAGGAACAAAATTAATTAACCGAAAGCCACCCAGAAAACTCAGACATTGGACTTACTACACAAAGCCTTTAAAATAACAGTCTTAAATATGCTCAAAGAGCTAAAGGATAACATGGACAAAGAAATAAGGAAAGCGATGTCTAAACAAAATGAGAATATCAATAAAGATAAATTATAAAAAGGAACCAAACAGAAATTCTGGAGATGAAATATACAATTATTAAAATGAAAACATCATGGAAAAAGTATAAAGGTTCCTAAAAAATTAAAAATAAAGCTACCATATGGTCCAGCAATCCCACTTCTGGGTATATATCCAAAGGGAATAAAATCAGTATCTCTAAGAGATATTTGCACTCCATGTTCATTGCAGCATTATTCCCAATAGCTAAGACATTTGTCCATCAACAAATGAATGGATAAAGAAAATGTGTGTGTGTGTATGTGTGTTGTGTAATATATATATATATATACAATGGAATATTATTCAACTTTTAAAAATAAGGAAATTCTGTCATTTTCAACAACATGGTTGAATCTGGAGGACGTTATGTTAAGTGAAATAAGCAAGACACAGAAAGACAAACATTGCATGATCTCACTTATATGTGGAATCTAAAAAAGTAGAACTCGTAAAAGCAGAGAGTAGAATGGTGGTTGCCAGGGGCTAGGAAAATGGGGGAGATGTTGGTAAATAAGTTTTTTTAAAACTTCACTAGAGGGGCTCAACAGCGAATCTGAGAATGCAGAAGGCGGAATCAGTGAACTTGAAGATGAGAGAAGTGAAATTATCCAGTCTGAGGAGCAGAAAGAGAAAAGAATGAAGAAAAATGAACAGAGCCTAAAAGGCCGGTGGAACACTAGCTAATAGACCAATATATGCATTATGGGAGTCCCAGAAGGAGAAGAAAGAGAGGAAAGAGCAGAAAGAATATTTAAATAAATAATAACTGAAAACTCCCCAAGTCTAATGACAAACACATGAATCTACACATTCAAGAAGTTCAATGAACTCCAAGTAGATAAGGTTACAGATCCACACTAAGACACATCATAATCAAACTGTCAAAAGACAAAGAGACAATCTTGAAAGAAGCGAGAGGGCAGCAACTTGTCATGTACAAAGACTCTTCAATAAGATTAACAGCCAATTTCTCACCAGAAACCATGGAGCCCAGAAGGCAGTGGGATGACATATATAAAGTGCTGAAAGAAAAAAAAAAACCAAACTGTCAATCAAGAATTCAATATCTGGCAAAACTGTCAAAAATAAGGGAGAAATTAAGACATTTCCAGACAAACAAAAGCTGAGGGACTTAATTACCACTAGTTCTCCCCTAAAAGAAATGCTAAAGGGAGTCCTTCGGGTTAAAACAAAAGGCCTCTCAACAGTAACTTGAAGCCATATGAAGAACTAAAGATATCTAGTAACTACATAGGCAAATACAAAAGCTATTATTATTATAATTTTGGTTTGCAACTCTATTTTTTACTTCTTACATAAAAGACAAATGCATTAAAAAATTATAAATATGTTATTGATCACACAATGTATAAAGATGTAATTTGTGATTACAACATAAAGAAGGGATGAAGCTTTATAGGGGCAGAGTTTTGTATGCTATCAAAGTTAAGTCAGTATCAATTCAAACTAGATTGCTATAATTTTAGGATATTCAATGTAATCCCCATGGTAACCACAAAGGAAATATCTAAATATCTAAAAAAATACTCAAAGGAATTGAGAAGGGAATCAAAACATTTCACTACAAATAATGAACTAAACACAAAAGAAGGCTGTAATGGAGGAAATGGAGGATAAAAAAGGTATAAGACATATGGAAAACAAACACAATATGGCAGAAGTAAATCCTTCCTTATTAATAATTAATTAAATGTAAATGGATTAAACTCTCCATTCAAAAATATTGGCAGATTGAATTAAAAAAAGATCAAATCTGCTATACACAAGAGACTCATTTTAGATCCAAAGACACAAATAGATAGTAAGTGAAAGGATAGAAAAATATACTCCATGCAAATGGTAACCGAAAGAGAGCTGAGGTGACTAAACTAAATATCAGACAAAACAGACTTTAAGTAAAAACTGTTAAAAGACAAAGAACCACAAGGTACACTGATAAAAGGGTTGATTCATCAAAAACACAAAACAATTATAAGGATATATGCACCAAACAGAGTTCCAGAATACATGAGGCAAATATTAATAAAACTGAAGGGAGAAATAGTTTCACAATAGAGACCTGTGGAGACTTCAGTACACCACTTTCAATCATGGATAGAACATTTATGGGAATGAAGATAGAAATCAATAAAAGAAGTAAAACTGAAAAATTCACAAATATGTAGAAATTAAACAACACACTCATATAACCAATGGTTGAAGAAATCACAAGAGAAACTAGAAAATATCTGAGATGAATGAAAAAAAAAAACCCCAACATACCGAAGTGTATGGAATATAGCAAAAGCAATGCACAGGGAAATTTATAGCTGTAAATGCCTACATTAAAAAGAAAGATCTCAAATCAATAACCTAACTTTACATCTTGAGGAACTAGAAAAAGAAGAAAAGCTAAGACCAAAGCTAGCAAAAGAAAGGAAATAATAAAGAATAGAATGGAGATAAATTAAACAGAGAATAGAAAAACAATAGAATCAATGAAGCCAAAAGTCAGTTATTGGAAGAGAAAAGTGGCAACGCGTTAAGTACTGACAAAAAAAAAAAAGCCTATAAAGGAGATCCTTATGCAATACAAATAGTTCACAGTAGGTAACTAAGTGCTTAGTAAACACGTGTTTCTCCCAAAATGCTAGAGGAACCTAGCAGTGGGGGAGGGGGGGTGGGGGTGGGAGGAATGAATCCTCCTTGAAAAGATCTGGACAGTCCTAGTGAAGGAGGTGAAATTCAAGCTGGGCTTTGAGAAATGAGTGAGACTTTCTAATGCAGAGCATAAACTGTGTGTGCGGTGGGGGAGATAGGCAGTAGGCCAGGGTAGTGAAATGAGTTACGAATCTAGAAATGTAGGTTGAAGCTTTGGCTAAGACCCTTGAATGCCAGATTTATACTACAGTACTGGGGAACCACTGAAGATGTTAAGAGAAAAAGGACATAAGGAGATGAGACTAGCATCAAAAAATAAATGTTATTTTTCTGTTCCAATGGACCAACATAACTCCAAATATTTTGTAGATGTATTAATTCATTTTACCAGCTCTAATGGCTTAAAACTTTTTAATGACTTCTTAGAAAAAAGACCCAAACCTTTATAATAAGCTGCAAAATCCATATAGTTTGGTCTCCACTTTCCGCTCCCACCATGCTCACTGCCCTTGCTCTCCACGCTGCTGTCACACTGGCCTAAGTTCCCCTTCCACCATAAGGTTTTTTATCTGCTGTCCATCTACTGGACAGCTGTCCCCCTCCTCTATGCCTAGTTCAATCCTCTTCCTTCAGATTACAGTTTAAACAATCCTTCCTGAGGGAAACTCCCCAACCTTCCCATTTATACGCTATCATGGCACTATTTCTCTGTCATGGCATTTAGAACTGAATACATTTAGGTGTGATCTTTGATGAACATATCTCCTTTGCTAGGCTGAAGCTCCATGAGGACAGGGGCTTCTCCCCCTGGCTGACAATTGTATCCCCGATGTCAGCCCAAAGAAAGTACCCAGTAACTATTTATTTGAAGGAAGAGAAAGAAAAGTCAGAAAGAACCACTTGGGAGGAATATTGCTCATCTATGTCTTTTTTAAAAGTAGGTATTATAATTCATTCCATCTTCTGCTGTTCTAAGCCTCTGAGAGCTTGTCCAAACTCACATGGCTTGTCAGGATTCAAACCAAGGCTTGTTGGTTTGTTTTGTTTTCAAAGCAAGCACATGTTTTCAGTTACAGTGTATACATAAGCAAGGAAGAGAGAAAAAGGCAGAGTGAGCCTTCTCACAAGTACAAAATCCACAGTGTTTCTTTTTTCAATACATATATAGGTCGTCAAACCTCGCTTACTTAAAGGCTTACAAACCTGCAAGCAGAGGCAGAAGACTGTTTTTTCACTATCCTTTCTTGGAAAGGCCTTGCTTATATGGTGCTTTTTTACTCCACTTCCTCTTAGCAGGAGCTTATGACACATAATTAAACTCAAACTGAATTGAGCACCTGTGTGTGAAGGCATGTAAGGCTGGTGAAAAGATCATGTTATAGACAAACGCCAAGTTCCTCTGTCCTTCCAAAGGCTTCTGTCCTCCCTCTGTCCTTCTGTGTGAAGGCAAGTAAGGCTGGCAAAAAGATCGTGGTATAGACCAGCACCAAGTTCCTCTGTCCTTCCAAAGGCCAGTCCTGTGTCTCGTGGCACACACACCCCTCTATAGAAAGCAGCAACTTGTGTGACTTGGCATGATACCTATTAGCGCTTAATTTGTGAGTTTTGGTACATCATTTTTCTCCGAGCCCTCAGTTTTCTATTATAGAGTAGGAGTGGTAAAATACTAGACTTAAAAAAATACAGCACGTAACTCTGTGCCTGGCATTTTTTTGAGATGAATCTGCTTTTTAAAAAATTCCTGACATTTTTACATAAACTATTTCATTTCATCTTCACAATAATCCTATGGGGTCAGAAATATTCTCTTTGTATTATGGGGAATGTGACTTCCTCAAGTTCATATGACCAATAAACAGAGTAGCCTGGGACTCAAATCCAGACCACCTGACCACTATTTCCTTTGCAATATCCCAGGCGCTACTGAGGTATCCTAGCCCAGCAGGCTATTGACAGAACCTCACAAAGAAATGTATTTATAAGCATTTTCAACTATAAAGCTCTGTACAGTTTTAAGGATGTTAAGCAATTTGTTACATTAGAGAGGAAGAAAGAGAACCTGATTAAGATTTTAAGGGTGATGAATTAATTTCCAGAAAACAGCTTACTTTTCTCTTAAGAATAGTAATATTTCTGTACTTCAAAAGCTCTCAATTTAAATAATAAAATAGAAAATAATTCAATTGAGAAATTGGCAAAGGACATTTTATGAACAGCCAATATGCACATGAAAAAAATGCTCATCATTAGCCATCAAGGAAATGTAAATCAGAACCACAATGAGGTACCACTTCATACACTAGCATGGCTATAATTAAAAAGGCAAATTATAGCAAGTGTTGGTGAAGATGCAGAGAAATTGGAACTCCCCTACACTGCTTGCAAGGATGTAAAATGTGTAGTCACTGTAGGAAAGAGTTTGGCAGTTCCTCACATTGTTAAAAATACTTACCATATGACCCAGCAATTGCACTCCTAGATATTTACCCAAGAGAATTGAAAATTTATGTAAAACTTGTACACAAATGTTCGTAACACCATTATTCATAAGAGCGCAAAAGTGGAAATAACCCAAATGCCCATCAACTGATGAATGGATAAAATGTGGTATATCCACACAGTGGACTATTACTGAGCCATAAAAAGTAAGGGAGCACTGATACACGCTACAACATGAACCTTGAAAACACTATACTAAGTGAAAGAAGCCAGTCACAAAAGACCACATATTGTATGATTCCATTTATATGAAATGTCCAGAATAGGCAAATCCATAGAGACAGAAATTAGTTTAGTGGATGCCTAGGGCTAGGGTGGTGGTGGTTTCAGGGGTACAGGGTTTCTTTTGGGGTTATGCAAATGCTCTAAAATTGACTGTTGTGATGACTGCCGAACTCTGTGAATATACTAAAAAACCACTGAACTGTATACTTTAAATGGGTGAATTGTGTGACATGTGAATTAACCTCAACAAAGCTGCTACTTTTTTTTTAAGTTCTCTAAGTTCACCATAAACTGCATCTGCAGTACGAAGCATTTATCAACGTTTACTTTAAGCCAAATGGATTTTTCTGATCACTGTCTTTAACAGTTAGGGTTTTATTAATTTTGTAGCATTTGCATTGTAATCTCTGAATATCCTTCACGTGGATGACTTAAATTTACATTTAACTTATGGACTTAAACATATGAAATACTAATAGATCTAATGCTAAGACTTTCAATAAAAGTATGCCTGGAGATCCATGTATGGCATCACCATCCACCTACTTAATCAAGAAATCTAAGAGCCACTCTTGTTACCTCTTTCCTTTAGCCTTCGTATCCATTTCATCAGCAGGTAACCTTGTTTATCAACTCCATTAGGGTAGGATTTTCTGTTTATTCACTACGGTATATTCCTGGTGCTTAGAATAGCACCTGGCACACAGAAGATGCTTAAATATTTGTCGAATAAACTGAAATTCATGCTCTCCTTGAAATTAACAACTTTAAAAGAAAAAAGATTATATCCCTCACTTGATAGTTTGTTAAAATATATACTAATTTTTAAAAATGAAGACTATGGAAATTTCATTTGCCATTTCAGTTGCTGAAACATATTAAGGCTAAATTCTCAAAGGGACACAGGTATGTTATGGTGCCAGAATATGTAGAAGTAGAACATAATGACTTTATTCAAGTTTGCTCTTGTTACCTGATGCATGAATATTTAAAAGATATTTTATTTTATAAAAACTTTCATCTGTAAGTAATGGACTGACCATAACAGAGGGCTTAACCTGGAATACATGGATAGGCTAAGGGGCCCATGAACACCTAAAAATGTATGCAAAACCTAACATGTATATTGGCAAGTGTATCTTTTTGGTGAGAGAGTTCATAGTATAATTAGATTTTCAAAGAAGTCTATGACCCAAGAGGTTAAAAAAAATTACTTAACTAGAAGCAGTCACAAAGTCTTTTCAACGTGAATTTGTACAACAAAATAATAACCAACAGCTCCATCTATGGGTATAAGTCATTATCACGTAGTAGAAATAATGACAACTACCAGAGATCAGTGCATCTTGTGAATGCTTGTGTTTAAATCTTCAGTGTCACTCCAGTGGGAATTTATTAACTACAGGATCACAGTTCTTTTTTTCCAGATATAGATGTAAAAATTAGGAGACCATTGATGAATTCTACTTACAGTACTTCAGCACCAAAAAATTGGGCAGTTATGCTGATATATGTATGTACAGTTCAACATTTGTCAGTCTTAAAATGCTTATTTATAGTGAAATCTATATAAAACCGTTAAAAATTTTTCTATTTACATTTTTAAAAAATGAAAAGTATAGTTTCCTTTGCCACAACTTGTCAAAACTGACTCTTACCCTCCCACCCTCTTACCCCTCACTCTACTTGTGACAGACAGTGAACACAAGACCCAAACATATTGCTTAAACAAATCGTGTCCTAAAAAGGTAGAATGTTTAAAACCATTACATTTAGAACTGTAAATGAACTTTTTATACATTTCAAAGGGGGTTAAACAAAAGTATGTAAAAGTTATTTTCAAAGTCTCAGTCCAACATGAATGTGCAATTTCAATGTTAAGATAGCATCATATGAATAATTTGTTTTCCTGAACATAACTGAACATTTCCTTTGGATCAGAAAATGTTTCTTTTCCTCTGTTTCACAATGAAACATTTTCTCATTAAGCTTTCTTAAAGGAGAAGGGGGAGGTTCGGAGATGGAAAAGGTAGGCAATCCCGGCTTACAGGAAATTTGTCAGAAGGAATATGGCCTGCTTTGAAATGTTTACATTTAAATAAATAGAAGGCAAGTGTGCTGCCTAGAGCACAAAGGAACAACAACACAATAAATTAGCATACAATTGGTGAGAATGTACAAGCCACCCAAAAAGCATTTCCCACGGGTTAGGGACCTGATTTCTACCGTCTAACAAGGATTCTTTAATGCCAGTATTAAAGAACTAGTTATTTTATAAAATATGAACTGAGCAGATGTAAAATGTTAACCAATTCAGCACTTGCAGGGATTTGCAAAAACATACAAGATTTTTTAAAAAAACTGTTCCTGACACACTGTTTCAAAATACAAACTATTCACATTCTCCTTTTTTGATGGTGTTTTGCTCAGTAGAAACCAGCTGAGAAACATTCACAGGAAAAGTCTCTTTCCACTGCAAGACAAACTTTTCCATTAGCCATGGTCCAACAGAGAAAGAATATCATGTCTCACGTCACTGTAGATGTGCATCTTTTTCTTTTTTCAAAAAAAAGTACATTCCCCTGTGAGTTTTATCTTGTTTTAAAATGCTACTCCTGCAGCAATTCTTGTTCAAACACTGCTGTTTCAGGGTCCACAGCCTAAGCATGGGCAAAGTGCTCTCTTTAGACATCAAAATACAAGGGCTTCCCTGGACACTTGGTAACCAAGTAGGTTTTAAAGTGCACTCCTGTGTCCAAAACACTAGGACCGTTCAGCAGAACTCTGAGAGGGGCTGGGTTCGGTTCCATCCTCTGTGCTACTGTCTATGTCCTGCTCCATTGCTGTCTCATCGTCATCCAACTGCTGACTGGTGAAGTTGTTTAGCTCAAGGAGCCCGCTGGGCTCTACTACCACATTGGAGCTGGAGTGGCAAGGAATAGCATACTGGGGAATGGCCTGAAAGAGAAGACACAGGAGAGCTTTACGGTTTAAAAAAAAAAAAAAGGTGACAGGAGGATTTCTCAACAACAATAAGGAAGGAAAAAAGGAAACTGACATTAATTGGACAACTACTGGATGCCAGGCACTGTGCTAGATGCTTAATATTATTCCCATTTTACAAATGAGGAAACTAAGATAGTAAGCGACTTAATCAAGGTCACACAGTTGGTCAGCGTTAATGCCAGGATGCCAGGATTCAAATCCAAGTCCTCTACAACTCAAAGTGATCTTTCCACTGCTTGATGGTGCCTCTTCTAACAAAGGAGGCTGAAGTCTGGGCCTAATTCAAGAGACAGACTTTGAAGGACATTTTTATTTGGTCATTAAGCATATTTGAAATGTAAATGTAATCAGATTTTGCTTATTATTATCTGTAAGATGAATGATTAATCTGCTGATACCACAATATATTTTAAGCCCTTTGGTAGTTCAAAGGGGAAGTTATTTGTTTGGGTCACATAATAACAATCTTTATTGAAAATAAGACTAGGGAGGACAAAACTGTCTTTTGAACAATAAAAATACCAATAGATAAACACATATTAGGCCATACTGCCTTGTCAGATTCTTTTTTCTCAACTTTATTATATACCTTCTTAAAAGGTATATCAGTTCATATCATACCCCTACTTAAAACTCTACAATTGTTTCCTATTGTACTTGCTATGAAATCAAAAGCCTTACCATGGATGGCTCCAGTCTTATGCCAAACTCACTTGTACCATAGGGTGTTTGCACTAGTTCTTCCCTTCTTCCTGGAATACTCCTCCTCCAAATCTTTACACGGCTGGTTCCACCTTGTCATCTGCATCTTAGCTCAAATGCTTAAAGTAAAAGGCTTTGAAAAGCCTTCCTTCTATGAAAGGAAACCAGAGTACTGGCTCGATCCCACCCCCCACCCCTATTATGTTCTGTTACATTTTCTTCATTGCATTTATCATCTCTTTGTTTTCTTCTCACCCTTAGAATGTAAGATCCAAGACAGTATGGACCAGAGCACAGAACTCGACCATCTTTTTCAGTGTTAGATGCCCATAACTTTAAACAGGGCCTGGCACACATTAGATGATCAATACTTTCCAAATGAATAATGTATCTTTAACATAAAAAACCCCAGAGCAAAGCTGAATATCAGCACTTTGAAAATATACCTAACCAAAACAACCTTCTACTGAGGGTTGTTTAAAGATGCAAATTTAATTTTAATACTATCAAGAAAATAGTGTAAGATGCCTAGGCATTGATTCTAGGGTGCTGAAGTATTTTTGTTTGTCTTCCCTCACCCTCCTGCCCCTGTTCCATATAGCTAATCATTGTGAAAAAGTCTCAGGTAGGGTCAGAATTTTAGTTCAGCTCTGGCTCTGACTTGCTGTGGACCTCTGAAAAAGTCACTTCACTTCCTTGAGCTTTAGTTTAATCTTGTGTAAAATAAGATAATTAGAGAAGATATGCTCTAAAGATCATTGCAGTTCTAAAATTCTATCAATTCCACATATACAGACTCCTTCAGAACAGAAGATACATTCATTTTGTTTACTCCTCTATCCTCACACCTAGCACAGTGCCCGGAAGACAGAGGTTAAATAATACATGTGGAATGAATGAATGAATGAATAAATGAAATACAGATTATCTGTCTACAAAGCGTTTAATATTAAACATGTTGAATTTTTACAGAATAGTTTTGAAGGAATCAAAGAACTTCTGCAGACTTCCTTCACTCATGTCAATAGGTACTTTACTAAATCAGTAAAAATCAATACTTTGGGTCAAAGCTAAGCATAACTAGTGAGACCTGAAAATGTTCTCATAGTATATTAGTGATGATTATAATAACAGGAGCTATCCTTATTGAGTATTACTCTATATCAGACACTTAACCAGCTGCTTTATATACATTTTCTCAATCCTCAAAACAACCCTGTGAGGTAAGTGTTACTGTTTCCATTTCATCACAGGGACAGAGGTTAACTCTGTTGCTCAATGCCACAATGTGGTTAAGGAGTACAGGTGAGATTCAAATCTAGGCATTTCTGACTCCAAAAGCTTGGTTCTTAATCACTATGCTGCTCTTCCCTCTGGCACAGCAACCCAGCATATGGTACATGCTAAAAGTTAGTTGAGTATTCTTGTAGAGAACCCACTCATTAGCTATCATCCTTGATACCTGAAGCAAATTACATTTTCACCCCTTTTCACAAAGTACAGAAAATAGTTTCTAAATAAGCTATTCAAAATTATTTTCAATTTAGTGAGTATACCAATTTAAACTCCCAGGAGCCACAGTAAATTTTAGTAAAAATAGTAATAGCTACCATTTATTGGGCAATCACTACAAGCCAGGTACTGTGCTAGGTGCTTCATCTCAATTTTGTGTAATCCTTATGTCAATCGTGTAAAGTAGGCATTCCTTACTCCCATTTTACTGATGAGGAAACGAAGGCACAGTGAGGTTAAGTAGTCTTGCCCAAAGTCACACAGTGAATGGCAAAGCCAGGAAACTTCCTTTTCCACCAAACCCTACCTCTTCAGGTGGGAAAAAAAACATAACAAATCCTTCGGTCAAGGATTATTTAGTTCACTAACATTTGTTTTGACAGGAAGGAACAAAGTATTTGAATAATTCAATGGCCAGGTCTATTTGCATTTAAGCATTTCCCCCATATTAAGTTAAATCATATTTGGATTAACATCGGTCAATTTGCATTCTCTCATGGCTTGGCATCGCAGGAAAGGCAAAATGTACTATAGGAACACCTAAGTCACACAATAGTGAGTCTACGGTAAATACTAGACTATCCACGTTTCAATAAATCCAAATTCTCAATTAACTAAAATGTGCTGCTCTGACACCTTCCAAGCAAAAACGATAAATGTCAAGAGAACAACCTGATACCTTGCAAGGAGAGAGGGAAATAAAACACAACTTCTAAAAGCTACTCTGGGCCCAGTGTAACTTTTCAGTCTGGATGTGTTATACAAGATGACAGATGAGTTTTAAAATGAAGGGAATGTGAGGCATAGTTAGCTCTACTGTCAATGAATAATCCATCATGTTCACTAGCCTGTACTTACCAGGGCAGGACAGTAACCATAATAAGATTTTTCAATAATACAATGATTGAAATAAAAAGCAAAGCTTTACGGTTAATCCCAAGTTAGACATAAAATTAAATTACTAAGAAACATTCTCTTACAACATGTTTCTCCAGACATTTCAGTTAATTAAGGTTTTATTGTCCTGAAAACCATAAATTTGGATCAAGAACTGTGTTTCTGCAAGGAAAGGGTCCCTGAAACTAACTTGAAATAGGAGTACAACACAGTTATATCCCAGAAGTACAAACTACTTATATTCTTTGGGCAAAGACTGGGGAGCCCAAAGTTTGACCTGGGAAGTTGCTGATCTTGTAGGTTGACTTGCTGGTCAACACTGGCAAGTGTGGCTTGCATCTATGAATCAAGCAGACACATGGGCTCAGGGCCCTTGACTGCCTCTAAGGTGTGCTGTTGTGACAATATCTATCAATTTTCTAGGACTTTGTTTCAGAAAATAAGTACAAATTTGTAAATTTGTAACAGGTAGTAAACCAAGTTTGTCACATGCCATCTCAAAGATAAATCTCTTTCCCATTTTGGCTTGACTTTTCCTGTGACATCCCAAAACACACCAAACCCACAACCCCCAATATGCTCAAGGTTTCTGGTGTTCCTTCCGATTCTTACCTGGATGATAATTTCTGCTGGGCTCTCTTCAGCTTTCTTTTGGCCTACATTCTGAATACGCATGAACTGGCCTGTCGTAGGCACTCCTGGTGCATCGATTTTCCTTGTCGTTAGGGGAGGGCCAACAGCAGATGGACTTGAACAGGACTCTCTACACTTCTGTTGCTGGGGAGTGGAATTCGCCATCCCTGCCACCACCACATGGGTGGAGGGTAAAGATCCTGCTTCACCAGTGAGCACACTAGTGGCAAGAGCCTTCTTTGGGGGATCCACTACCATATGCTCTACATTTGTATCAATCTGAGCTTCCATCAAAGACATTTTCAAAATGTCTGACACTGCTGTCTTCTCAGAGGCCTGAATGGGAGATATGCTTGTAACTGGTGATGTCAACTTAGGCACAGAACTGCCACCAGTTATCTTTGTAACTGTGGGAGGCTGGCGCCCCTCAAAAGTTATCTTTGTAACAGAGGATCCTTGGGTTATAACTGGCTGCTCCACCTGAAAACAAATTGGGGTTGTGTGTGTTACAGCTACATATCTTTGAGAAAACCTATCAAACACCCCAGACAATATGGCAAAAGAAACATTCGTGCGGTATACTAGGAAGATATTTTGAAGCTCGGTGTTTTAAAAAGAGGGCTGATGGGAAAGTATCTGATTACTTGTCAGAAACCTAGCAAAGAGGAGGGGTCAAAAGAACCTTTGTTCAGCCAGCCAAGGTTCATAACAGTAAAGGAAAAAAAAGTCACAGCAGCCTTGTTTTCCTTTGGGATTTACATCCCCACACAGTATACCTTCAACCGATCTCAAATTATTTCATATAATCTTCAGCTTTTTAAAATAAAAAGTAGGGTTTTTTTTCAATCTTCTGCTTCAAAATACATTTATACAAACATATTCTATATATATGTATTTATAATACACACATACATCACTTCAAAGCCAATGATTTTCCGTAATATAATTTTTTTTCAATATTCACAGATAATTCCTCCAAAATCTAGAAGATAAAGCTAGAAGATAAATTTATTAACCAAATGGTGATGATGTAAAACTACAAAGGAAGACGGTCAATGAAGCTCCTTAAAAGACTATATTTTACTTAGCATTATTGCCACAGAAATAGAGTTTACAGGCATAGAAATAAATATTTTATACCTAAAAAATAAAAATAATTTAGGGATATCGCTTCTAGGCACTGTTGATCAATGCTGAAGTTATTTCATTAAAAACTGCCTGGAAAATCAAGTTCTGAGCGCTATGCTTTTTTTCTTCCTATATTAACGCGTGCATTTCTTCCCTAATGTCAACCTTCTGATGGGGTAAAGTAACACCAGTGTAATGAGGCTTTTGAGTTTCCTCTTGCCAGGAGAATGCACTGCTAATCACGATAGGGTCGTGATGTTCTCATTTTTTCCGTGAACAGAGAAGTTTAACTTTGCATGCTATCAATATTCCGTTACCTGGCTTGCCGGCTGTTTCTCTGACGAGGCTGGGAGCGGCATTTGGCTCTGGGGGGTTTGGGGCTGCACGTAGATTTTTGGTTGGTTCGGAGCCTGCTGCAGTTTGGGGAGCTGCTGCGTAGTTTTCACTGCAAGCACCTGTACTACAGTTTGTGGGGGCTGTGCCATTAAGGTAGGAAGCTGCCTGTCTTTGGCCACCATGGGATGCTGTGTGTGCTGTACATCTGGCTTGGGCTGTGCTTGTTCTTGCTGGAGAGGGGTGAGTTTTTGATGCCTGATGGAAAGCTGGGGCATTTGCGGGAGTTTGTGCTGGAGCTGGTCTGCCTGCAGGTGGATGGTCTGCTTCTGTTTAGTCTGGAAGCACTGCAGAGTTTTCACTTGCAGCTGAGTCTGTTCCAGCTGTGGCTGGCTAAGTTTCTGCTGTTTAGCTGACTGTGACTGAGTCAGGGCAGATCGATAAAACAGACCTGTCTGAGGGTCTAAAGTGTCCATCTCTTCAACCTCGCCCTCCTCAGTTCCAAGTTCCTCGCTGTGTTTGGTAAAAGCAGTGTGACTGCTTAATGCCTAAGTAAAAAAGGCACAAAGTAAGAATGAAATAAGAAAAACACCTATATTGCTACATTTTCCTCAAATTGGAAAAGACTTGATTACAAGAATCATTCAAAAAAATTTCAGAAGGGAGAACCTAAAAAGACCAAAAAACCTCAAGGTTTCTAAACCTAAAGGGGGCCTTAGATTGAGACTTTTATAATTTCAACTCTTAGTACTTCAACATTAAGTACTGCAAAAACTGGCCAACTCACTGCAATAAGAAAAGTCCTAGAGGGCCCAGAACTTATAGGTAAGAGAAATAAGGATGCCCTGCAAGCACAGCACGACACAGAAAAAGAAAAGGCTCCCTGGCTCAGGACACAGCTCTCTGGCCTGGTCATCAGAGCTCTTCACCTGTCCAAAGGAAGAACGCAGCAACCCAGGAGTGAGGCATCCAGAGAAAAGCCAAGGTTCAGAGAAGCTCACTTTGGCCGTGCGCCCATCCAGCACGGTCCAGAAGGTAGGCGTTATCTGAAGGCCGTGCCCATCCCATCCCCACAGAGGGCCTCTCGGCTCCGAGTGGAGACGGTTCGACAGGCTTCACACCAAGGTCTGCGTGAACTGCCCTCTGCCCCAGCCCTCCTCGCCCTTTGCTTGGGTTCCAGGCCCACCAGGCCATGGCTCCCCAGAGACCTGGCTCCCAGGAGGGAAGGAGACCGGGGAGGGGACAAGAGTGCTCCTGTCAGTAGAAAGGGAGATGGCCTGGTGTCAGTTATAATAGTGTTGGGAGGAGGCAGCAATCTCGAGTGACATGGTTAGGGCCAGCTGTCCGACCTCTCTGGGTGTCTTGAGAAAGGTCAATGTCAGGACAGCCAGATAAGGGCCAAACTCCAGGCTGAGAGCTGACACCCAGCAAAACCTCTGGCCATCTGGCTTCCCTCAATGACAGAAGATCCACCCCAACCCCATCCTTCCCACTGCCTTGTCAAACGCTACACATCTACTCTAAACTTTAAAACTTTGAGATTCAACTGAAACCCTCCCCTATCTCATAATGACCTTACGCATATAGGTTTTTAATTCAACAATTTCTTCACTGCCTTTCCAGTAGTTTGCCTGTAATTAGGGTCAACCTCTACCAGTTGAGTGATGATAATTTATGTGGCTACTAATAATAAGTCATGCTTAAATCTGATATTTATGATATAACTTTATAATAGAGGCAGGATGCTTTGGGTTTAAATCCTGGCTCTGCCACCCAGAATAGGTTATTTAATTGCTATGAGCATGAGTTTCCTCATTTGTAAGAGAGATAATTCACCCACCTTGCAGGATCATAGCAAGAATTAAACAAGTTAAGGTATTTAAAGCTCAAAGCACAGTATCTGGCACAAAATCAATGTCATCAATATATTTTTTCCTTTTCCCCATTACCCTTGGTACCAGATTTTCTGTTTCATATTAATTCATTCTCCTTCCTGTGAGTCTCTTCCTCAATTGATCACATATAGTAAAAGAAGTCAAATAATCAATAAATATGTTAAAAAAAAGAAAGAAGTCAAATATTTATTTACCTACTTATTCTTAATGTTTCCATAAGGATTCATTATAAAAGCAAAGAGTAAAACAAATGAAAAACCCAGCAACAGCAACAAACAGCTAAACAAGCCAACTTCTGTTTCATCAGAAAATCTTACCTCAGTGATAAATCCTTCCATAACAATAAAATACATAGAAACAGTGACAAATCCTGATGTCATAGATTCATCTAGATAGCCTCACCCTTTTGAAATGTTAAGAGTTCACAGAAGATCCAAGAATACTATTTCTTAATTACTTTCTGGTGTTAAGACTCTCAGTTCATTTCCCTTACTCACTCCTCACAGATGAAAGAACTATACAAACACGCCTCAACTCAGTTATTTCCCCTCTTACAAAAGGAGATGAAACTAAACCTTATTTCAGGAAGGAGGCAGTTACAGAAGGTAGGAGGAAAAAGAAGAGATACAACCTGCTGCATGATGTGGGTGATTGCTCCAGGGGAAGATGCTGGGATGGACTTCACCACCACCGAAGTCTGTGTTGCGGTCTGTGACTGAGCCACGTGCTGGAGGAGGGTCCGCTGAGGCTGGGAGGGCTGTTGGGGCTGGGAGCGATGGCTGACTGAAAATAGAGGAGGTGATGATATTTCTCCAGAAATCACCACAGCATCTGTAACCAGTAGTCATTTGAAACAAATGTCTGTGAGATTGCATCACAGAGAGAAAGTGTGGTACTAGGAGGCAGAAGACCAGAGTCTGCCCACTTATGAGCTGTGTGACTCTGAAAAAGTCACTTATCTTCTCTGAGACTCTGTGTCCTCATCTGTAAAACGGGAATAACAGAGCTATTAGAAGGATGAGATGAGAAATGTATATGGAAGCACTGTGAAAACTATCATCACAAAGGAGGAACAAATCCCTTAAAGTTATATCCTCCTATGAGTTGTACTCTTTCTCCAGTGACCTTTACCCCATTAAGGTAACAAAACAACAATCAGTTTCTGCAATCAAATCCCAGACTAATATCTTTAAGGACAGTGAGACAGTACAAGTTCTTTAATCTCTTGGTCCCGGTTCCAAACGCAACAGAAAAACCAGAAGCATTCACTCCTTTATATATAAAGTGACACTGTCTCATACCCTAAAGATGTAAGAGGTCAAGGTGATACTGCAGAAGGAGAACTGGACCAAGAGTCACAACTGGATTCTGTCCCGCTCTGCCACCAACCGGCTATGTGAATTTGAAGAGGTCACTTAAACTCTATGTTATTAACCTCTAAAATTTAGAGGTTTTATTTTGTTTGTTTTATTTTTGGTTTTTTATTGGGATAAAAACTTATTTCTTAGAAGAGGACCAAATGAAGTAATGAATTGAAAATGGTCCTTAAATTGTTAAGTACTAAAATATAAAGTTAACAAAATAACAGAAAAGTCAGTGTTCTTTCTTTCATCTATTCAAATTTGGCTCATCTGACACAAGTGAGTGAGAGTATAGTTTAGGAAACAACCCCACCTCTTA
This sequence comes from Balaenoptera physalus, assembly GCF_965194825.1. Lineage (NCBI taxonomy): Eukaryota > Metazoa > Chordata > Mammalia > Artiodactyla > Balaenopteridae > Balaenoptera > Balaenoptera physalus. The sequence continues at coordinate 59,093,729 of NC_138889.1, forward strand.
CTCTCTTGCTACAAGGTCCCATGGAGTAAACTATACATTTATATTTGCATTTATATATAGATGTAAAACTATACATCTACGTTGATGCCAAACTACCACTTTTAATCAGTCTCAACTTCAACTTTTTTTTTCTTTTTTAAATGTGTTTATTTATTTTTGGCTACGTTGGGTCTTGGTTGCTGTGCGCAGGCTTTCTCTAGTTGTGGCGAGCGGGGGCTACTCTGTTGAAATGCGTGGGCTTCTCATTGCAGTGGCTTCTCTTGTTACGGAGCACGGGCTCTAGGCATGCAGGCTTCAGTAGTTGTGACATGTGGGCTCAGTAGTTGTGGCGCACGGGCTTAGTTGCTCCACGACACGTGGGATCTTCCTGATCCAGGGCTCGAACCCATGTCCCCTGCATTGGCAGGCGGATTCTCAACCACTGTGCCACCAGGGAAGTCTCCTCAATTTCAACTTTTTAAACAGTATAAACAATCATCACTTCTTATTCTACAGACCTTTAAAAATGCTTATGGTCACTAGGAAACCAACTTTTTGAATCAGGAACAGATTAAAATAAATCTGTAAAATTAGCTAAGGATTTTGAGAATATCAAAACTCTCTCAATAATCCGTGGTTCTAATTCTCATATATCTTGATCTACAATTTCAAGTAGTAGTGGTTCCATACTTAGAAAAGTCATAGTGGGGTGCCCAAGGGTAAGATGAACACAACAGAAATCAGTGTAAAAGTGCCATTTATGTGTTATAGTATAGAACTTTAAAACTAGCCAGTGAAATATAAACAAGCTTTATTTTTATAACACATTCTATCTAAATTCACAAATGCAGTTTTTCTATTGTTGCTATACATATGCCTACATGTGATACGAGGTTATAGGTAGCACCAGCAGTACTCTTTTATAAATGTACTACAGTATCTTACTGTATTTCACAATATGCTTTATATGTACATTTTAAATTATATGTGTTAATAAAATCTTTCATATGTGCTCAACCAAACTGAAAAAAAGGTTTATATTAAAATAAGTATTGAATCATTTATAATATAACTGAAAAAGAGAAAAAACAAATCATACTAATATTAAAATTAAGCAAGCAAATTAATGAAGTTTTTTACTGATGTAAATAAGCATCATCAGAAATGAATGACATTTGAAAAATAAATAGTACATAAATATAATTTCTGATGAAATTATCAGATTATATGGCAGATTTCTGTTGCCCACACTAATCTTCATAATTATTACACTAAATTTATTAAGAAATGAAATGGATTTAATAGATGATCAACTAAAACCATTTAAAAATAATCCTCATTCAAGATACTATAAATCTCTTCATAGTAATTCCCCAGAGTGCAGAAAATTAGAGAAAAATAATATCCATTGCAGGATGATACAAGAGGCCAGGGCCAGAAAGCTGGCTTTGAAGTCAAAGAAAAAACTCAGTGAGGCTGAGGATATGATGGGAGGAGATTATGGAAGGGAGGTCACAGAGTGCATATTTGGAAAACAGCTCTAGTGACCTTAACTGGGCCATGTAAACACCATAAAACAGTCACTTATTTCTTTAAACAGCTCATTTTTCCAATGTCAAACTGCTCATTTCTCAGAAAGAATCCTAGTATTCTGCAAAAGGAAAGTCTCTCTCCCTTTCACTGAGTAGAGCTTACCTTTCCTCTACCAGATCAGAGTAGAGCGCATCCATTTAAGTGGTTTCCCCCTCAAACAATCATATTTTACCTTAGGTTATACTACAAATGGATGCACACCACTTACCTAGAAGGGGAAAAGCAACCTCTGTCCCCTCATCAGTGCGTTCTGAAAAGGATAAGTAAGGGAAGAAATCATAGGTCTTTTCATCTATTTACTGTTTGATAATCTAGTCTATCCCCAGAGGTTATCATTGATTTCCCCAACATACTACACTCTGCTTTTTGCTAAATAGCTCTAAAGAAAGATAATAGATGGCTTTCCATAATCTTTAATTGGATTTTCCCTTTAGGCAATTTTAACCCATTAGTCTTAACAATATCTCCTAAAATGCCAAAGAATTCCTTTTCCACTTTGTTATTTACATCCTTCAAATATTCGTAACTTTTTGTTCTTTTTTAATCACTGCTACAGAAAACATAAGACAGGTGTTCTTTACATACTGCCTCATAAATTATCTCTCCTAACCCCTAATTATTCACATTACTACTCTCTGAACTATTTCAAATCTCAAGGTAATGAAGTGTCCAAAACAGAAAGCAGTATTCCAAGTGTGGTCTCAGCAGAACATGAAAGAATCTATTATCCTTCCTGCTCCACTTCTCTACATATGCCATCCAAAAACTTCGTTAGTGTTTTGCTGCCAGACCACATTTTAAACAAATACTTAATGTGCTTTCCACCAGAACTCCTAAGTATTTACAGGGATTTAAAATTTTCCACATTTTTTTCCTTACATTTTAAAAAAAGGGTTGGCTTTTATACCTTCTTTCTCCCTTGACCCACCTCCCTTTCCCCAAAACTAAAAAATCCAGATGCATATGAATATTTATTCTTATATAAAAGATATTCTATCCTCTCACTACAACTATTGCCCTATGTTCACAGATGTTATTTATGGCCAACTTGCAGTTTTATATTACTAGCAAACTTTCTAACAACCTATTGATTTTTTCCGCCTAGTCATTAAAGACAGGGTAAATCCCAAGGACAATGTGAATTTGCTCTCAGAGAAAACTGGAAGAGATCTAGAAGTATAAAAAATATATTCTCCCCAAAACAACCATCTCATGAAATCCAGAAATGTAGCTCTCCTACCTTAATACTGCTTTTTAAGAGGACACCTACCAGTAGTGATGTATTCAGCAACTAGTTCGGACTCTACCACAGCAATTGACGGACTCTCAGGAGAATGTCTCTTTTCCTGGGTCATCTGAATAGGCACTGCCATTTGACTCAAGTCAATAGTGGGTTGTCTTGGTTTAGATTCCAATTTTTCCTTTACTGTATAAAAAAGTCAGGGGAAAAATTAACTTTTATTACAAACAAGTACTAAAACCAGAGTTGTCCTCGGGAATAATGAACAAGACCTCTGGGGTGCCACATGGGCAGTGACTAAGGAGTCAATGAATTGAAAACAAAAGAGCAGACTGCTATGTATGGCTGTAGAGTGCACAACTTGTGCAACCATACCCAGCAGCCTAGCAAGAACTCATATGCAATCAGACTAAAATCCCCCCCTATTATCACTAGGCCAAACAATTGCATCTGTTTCCCCTGTACATACTCCCCTTAGAACATTTCCTTTACCCTTCTTCAAGGCCGTACCTGGTATTGTGGAGTTCACCAACCTGAAAACAAAGGGTGAATAAGCAGTACACAGCATGATTTGCTCTAGGGCACACCTGCCCAGAAGAGCACAACACAGTGAATAGTGACCAGTTTAATTTGATCTATTAAAAATTCAAGATAATCTCCAAAGAAATGTTACAATATTTTTAGTGACTCTTAAAGAATAAAAATTTTCAGTGTCAGGAAAATATGGCCTCTCTGTTCCTGCAAAAATGTCAATGGAATGGTCTGGAGTCAAGAATGGTTTCCATGGATAGAATAACTTTCTATATTATCACTTTTTCTACAAAATCATTTGGTTTCCACCCTCTATAAGGCTTTAATGGAAATAGCTGAGTATGTAAAAGATAAGGAGCTGAGGAAATGCCTAAAGCCAAAAATAACACCAACAGAAAGATTAACCAAAGACTTACAATAAAAGCTAGTATTCTTTGGGTAGTGTAGAGTGGATGTTACAAACAAATAGTAACCAGTAATTAAGTACACTGAATGATCATTCAGATTATTCTCACCAAGCATATAATGTAACAAAATCAAGATAATCATTTAAACAAAGAAAGCAAAACAAAACCAAAGGAATACAAAAGTCACCCCACAAATAGAGAGGACATTGAACTAGGAATCAAAAGACATGGACTCTCACTCTGCCACTAACCAACTGGGTAACTTCTCTAGGTCTCGGTTTGTTTATCCATAATGAAAGGGTTGGATGAGATCATCGGTAAGGTCCCTTAAATACTCTGACAATATTTAACCTATTATAATAGAAAAGTCAGTATAACTAACACAGTTTTGCCTAGAGCTTATCAAAGATATTTAGTAACTAGAAATACTGATTGGATCTTGTTAAATAAGAATAGCTTTGCATGGAAGCTCAAGTTGTTAAATTACGCAAAGAAGTATGAAGATAAAAAAACAAATTAGAATGCTAGCAAGGCCATTAATGGTGTTTTAGGACCACAAAACTGCCCCACCAATATCAAGGAGGATGGCAGGGGCCCTCCAATCTGCCTCCTACTATTCTTGAATAGAATTGGCAACTGTACTGCATTTATCTTCGTGCTTAGAATTGACAGACCTACTCCTTTCTGGTGACAAAAGGCAACAGGATTGTCCATTTTAAGCAGGAGACAGAGAAGAAAGAGCTCTGCCATTTTTGTCTTCTTTCTACTGACTATAGTCTATCCTTCAGTACTCCTGTGAACATCTTAATGAACTGACAAGTAAACAGACTGCACCAATGATTATAGACAAGTCCAGAGGGGGGAAATGTGCTCAAATAATAACAAAGAAAATATAACAGTAGTAGTATTTTAGCACAACCCATCTCTAGAGAAAACATGCTTCATTCAATTGAGCATGTGAATTCATACCTGTTGTCTGTTGGAGTTCTAACAGAGCTTTGATTGTTGAAGTAGCTGATTGTGATTCACTGGATACATCCTGATAAATTATGGTGGGGCTAGTCTCCATTGCAATCTCATGTTCTGACCAATCCTGACGCCGGGAAGCAATTACATGAACTACAGGCTGGGAATCTGTTTTATATTAGTTAAAAAAAAAAAACCCTATAAACAAAGTTTCTCTTAAAAAAAAACAATTTGTTTTTTTTTTAATCTTTGTTTTACTACAAACTTCATGCTTTATCTCCCCAAGAAGACTGTAAGCCCCCAGAGGGCATAATGTCTTTCATGTCTGTATTCACTTATTCATTCATTCACTGATTCAACAGACTAGGCACCTATGTGCCAGAGTCGACATTTGGCACTGAGGATATAAAGGAGCTCATAGAGTAATCAAAGGATGCTCAAGAAGCACACAATCTGGTTGGAGAGACAGACATGTAAAGAGACAAATTACAATTCAATGTTATAATTGCTATAATAAATAGGTGTGCGTTTGTGTGGGTGGGTGCATGTTTGTGTACAGTAAGAACAAAACGCTGTATGAGTCTTGTTTTCCCCAATGCACCTAAAAATGTGTTCTGTATTATAACCTGAGCATTCAGTGAACATTTATTGGATGGCTGAGTTACTGAAAGGAAATCCTGTCCATTAACAACAAGAATGGATAAATGATCTAGAAGCAGCATGATATGACACATATAACATTTGGAGTTCAAAGGCTTATGTTACAGTCCTAGCTCTACCAATTATCAGCAAGTTAATTCTCTGGGTCTTAGCATCATTCTTTCTAAAATGGCAACACTAAAATTATCTCTCCACCTCACAGGATTTCTGAGGATATAATGAAATGACATACATAAAAGAGCTTTATAAACTATGAAGGACAATAGAAGTGTTTTATTTTGTTGTTGTTGTTCTGGTTGTGGGCTGAAAAGTTCTAAGCCTTTTTGTTAGTTTCCAAATAAATTATAGCCCTAACTCAAGGCTTATTATATTCATGCTATATAAGTATGCATGTAAATACTAAATACACATCAAATCAAACAACAAATTATTTATTGAGTTTTCCATCTACAGAATAAGTAGGTTTTATCAGACTATTGTTAAGTTCCTAAACTCCTTGGTCCAAGATACCACACAGGAAATTATATAGGCTATAAAAGCATGACTCTTACTCCCAAGTTTAGATTATAATGGAGGAGACATAAAATAAAGATATACATATAGCTTTGTATTTTGGGATAAAGTCAAATGATAAGGGCAAATAGGGCAACTATACAGAAAGCAAAAGACTACTGTGAATTGGAATGGTCAGTGAAAGCATCACAGAAAAGAATTCATGCAGCCCTAAAACCAAGAATAAATACAACTTAAGTTCAACCTTCTATGAACTTTATATTTTTGAAAACCACAAAGTTGTCCAAAAAGGTGAAGCAGGGGGGGAATGACTCTTAAAAAAACAAAAAACAAAAAAACTGTCTTCCCAAAGAAAACAAAATCAGTATACAAAATATCTGGAATTTTTATTTACCATTAACAAATTGTATTTCCGCTCCCCACCCTAGCCCCTAAACACTAGGTAGAATATATGCCACACCAGGGATGTATAATTTCCATTAAACCTTCAAAAAAAATCTAGATGATTGAAGGACAATATCCTGTAGTAATATCAAATGCCACATGAGGCATATAACAGTTTTTCTTTACTCATTCTAAGTTGATATATAGAATTTAAACTTAAGAGAACTGATTATATTAGGGAATCATTAGTTTTATATAAACTAAGTTCTCAATTTTAAGAATTTCTCATGATGCTATAAGTACCCCTGGCTAGGTGAGAGGACCTATAGGCAAAGAATGACTTTGCAACCCAACTCTGTAAAATACACACACTGAATACACAGAAGAAAGCAAAAACTGCACTGGTAGAGAGATAAGGTAGAATAAGACTGGAAAAGGAGAACAAATTTCCACATGGGACTACCTGTCAGAGACATCACCCCACATAACATCATCCCATAGGGACTGGGGAGATTGGTCTTTCTCTTTCTGCCCATACTCAGAAAGTATAGCTGACCATACAAAGCACCAATGCAGCACCCCCAACTGCTGTGACACAGAATGAGGGTACGAACCTAAATGTGAAAAACACTCCTTGAGTGATTTTCCTCTCTACTTTTGGCTTATGCTTAGACTAGATAAATCTACTGCCTACCAAGTCTGATGCTGGGGTCAGAGTGCAATGACTGAGACACCAGGAGCCTGATCCATTTGATTATGCAGTGTGCATCCATCTAGACTTTCCTATGTCTCTTGAGGATGATGGCCTACTGACCCTCAGATATCTTTCCCCACAGGTCATTTAACAAATATTTATTGGGCATCTACTACATGTTAGATACTAGAGACAAACACTGTATTGCTATATCCAAAGGCAGATTCAGGCATCTCTATGGAAGAATGTCTCCTATATCTTTACTATAAAAAGCCTATATCACATTTGCATAGAATCATAAGATCTCTCAGCTAGAAAAGACAATCTAAAAGTATTTTTAATACTATCATCAATCCTATGCTAACATCTTCAAAATATCCCTAACAATCCAGGAATCCAGCACCACAGAACTCACTTTCTAAGACAGTTTCTTTCCATCTTTGCACTGTTATGACAATTAGAAAATTTTCTTATATAGAGTGGAAACAGGTCTTCTGATTGCTACTCAATGGTTCTAGCTCTGTCCATGTACCTACCAAAGACCAATTCTTTTCCCTCTTCCATGTCACAGTCCTCAAGATAACTGAAAACAGTTCCGTGTCCCCCACAACCCCACCCAATTTTCATCTTCTCTTCTCCATGATAAATGTCCTGTCTCCACCTACCATTCTTCATATAAAATGATTCTCAGATGCCTTATGCATCTAAACCATCTCTTCTAAACTAAACCCAAGTTGTTTATATCCCTTCCATGATGTAATAGGTACCTTCCCTCTGAAGTACTGTCATAAAGCCCAAGGCCTTCACAGTATTTAACTGCTTATACAGCTTTGCCCCACATGTTCCAGAGAACATTAATTTCTCAAGATGTTCTGCAAAAGGGACTTCCCTGGTGGCGCAGTGGTTAAGAATCGCCTGCCAATGCAGGGGACACAGGTTCGAGCCCTGGTCCGGGAAGATCCCACATGCCGTGGAGCAACTAAGCCCATGCACCACAACTACTGAGCCTGCGCTCTTGAGCCCGTGAGTCACAACTACTGAGCCCACACGCCTACAGCCCACACTCCGCAACAAGAAAAGCCACTACGATGAGAAGCGTGCGCACCGCAATGAAGAGTAGCTCCCACTCGCCGCAACTAGAGAAAGCCCGTGCGCAGCAACGAAGACCCAACACAGCCAAAAGTAAATAAATACATTTTTTTTAAAAAGATGTTCTGCAAAAGAAGGTTTCCATGGTCAAAAAAGTTGGGGACATTTTACATTATATCCTTCATCTTTCATAACATATATTAGCATATAAAGGCTCTGAAAAGTTCTGCAATAAGTATGTTTTGCTTAACCTCGATTTATTCCTCACCCTCACCATGACCTACCAAGATCATGAAGCTTCTGGAAGAATCATCCTAGAAACCAAGTTGTGGCCTACTTAAAGCAATGTCTTTACAGAATGCATTTTTATATTTGCCTCATGCCATGTTCCATCTTAAATCCTTACCCTTGATTTTGTCTCCTTTTTCTCTTCCATTTTACTTCACATAATCTTATATTCTAGCTAATCTACCTTAAAACCTTTTGGAAATAAAGAGAATATAAACAAAGAAAACTTTTAACATTTTTTCTTTCTTTTTTTAAAAAAAATCTAGAACCCAATAAGCCCAATAACCCTATTCCCAAGTGAGAAAGGGAAAATAAGAAGATCCAAATAGGAAGGAAAGCTCAGGAGCTGTGGAAGGCATACGGCCCAATCTTCAGTAAGTGATCTAGGCAAGTATGACCTTGAACTATTAGGGTTGGTCATCTATCTATCAGTATGTAAAAATACTTCAGGGGTATACAGCTTAAAAGGCCCACCCACTAGGTTAGGGGAAACACCAAAAAGGAAAAAATGTTTTGGACTCAGGCGACAAAAATTAGTTTATAAGGCTGAAGTTTAACTCCATACCACAGTTATTATGGTTGCTGTTCTGCTGTTTGTTCATTCAGGGACTTTTACTGGGTGTCTACTTAGAGCTAGCTAACCTCTTCGCTAAATATTGAATATATAGAGATGAATATGATCCTTGCCTTTGAGAAGCTAGTAGCCTAGTGGAAAAGAAAATAATTATATTAAAGAAACAAAAAAAAGTACAAAATAAAATGATCAATGATAAAATACAAAGCAACTTCGGAAGTGTAGTATATAGAAGGAGTGATGAACCCTCCTAGGGTGATCAAGGAAAGTGCCAAAACAAGGTGAAGATGAAGGTCTCTATTCTAGCCTGTGAGGAGATAGTTCAGAAATAAGGTATAAGGCCTAAATTGCTCCTCCTTGCGGGTGGGGAATGGTGGGGAAAGTTTAGAAACCACAAGAAGAATCAAGAAATTCCTTGGCATAAAAGACATCCTTATTCTAAGACTTGTGTAAAGGAAGTCACCAGAAAAAGGATATGAAGTCAAGCAAAGTTGATTCATTCTTACAGTAGAATGCCAACTATCAACTATATAACAAATAATGGGCTTTAGAAAATTATCAATGGATGCTTAAACTAGTAGATAAATGTTTTATGAGGAATGTGGTATTTATATAGTCTCAAAGCATCTCCCATAAATTACCATTAATCTCAGAGGGAAATATGGTAACTTCATAATGCAAAAAAAAACGGGAAGACATCATCTTAATTAACCAAGAGATCGACATTAACATCATCAATATTGGGACAAACTGACATCAGGGCCTCCTGATAAGACAAAGCTAAGGATATATCACATCTGTGGAATTCCTGCTGAATCAAATGATAAAGAAACATCAGACAATACCAAATTGAAGACTATTCTACAAAGTAACTGATTATTTCCTTCAAAAACGTCAAGATCAAGAAACACAAAGAAAGGCTAGAGGATTATCCAAATTTAAGGAAAATAAAGAGCCATGACCATTAAATGCAACTAAATGTAATGCATGATCCTAATTTGGACTGTGGACTGGTGGTGGGGGGCAGGTGGTGGTAAAACTACAAAGAACATGATTGGACAGCTGATGACATTTGAGTGGATTGTAGATTACAGAACTGTAACTTCATATGTCTTGATTTTGATAACTGTATTTTAGTTATGAACAGACTAACCTTTAAGAAATATAAACCTACAAATGTAAGTATTTAGAGGTAAAGGACATAATATCTACAACTTGCTCTCAAATGGTTAAAAAATTTAAAAATTATAAACACATAGGGGGACAGAAAGAGAATCAACAACAAAGCAAATAGGGCAAAATACAAATAAGTGGTGAATCTAGGTAAAGAATATACACAGGAGTTCTTTTCAATCTTCTTGCAACTTTTTTAAGTTTGAAATTACATTAAAAGTTACTAAAAAGAGGTGCGCTAAAAACTACAAAAGCAATATAAAGAAAGAATGGACTCTTATATAGTGCTTCTATTCCCCGTAGGTATGACCCTCTTATACCTCGAAAACCAAACATAAGTCTTAGACTGATCAAAACCTTTATCCCTTTCCCTGGTGGTCCAGTGGTTAAGATTCTGCATTTCCACTGCACTGGGCGTGGGTTTGATCCCTGGTCGAGGAGCTAAGATCCCACATGCCCTGAGGTGTGGCCAAAAAAAACCCCCAAAAACCCAAAAAAGCCCTTTATCCCTTTCTGTTAAATCATAGCATATATATTCCCAGCCCCTTGTCTTTGTGAGAATGTACTAAGGAACTATATAGGGATACGGTGAGAGGAGTAAATGCGGATTATAACAACTGGCTTTATAGTCAACTATATTACATATACCTACTTTGAATGGTGAATTTTTTCTGTATTACAGAATATTCTAAAAAGAAGTAATATGCAATGAAAGATAAACAACAAAAATAAAAATAAATGATGCCATGTATAGTAACAGATCAAAGAGCAGAAAACTTTACACTCAATCAGTTCCAAAAACAGCCAAATTTTTGTCCCTTTCTTAGAATGAAAATTGAAGGCTCACTAATGAAATGGCATGTTAGGGAAGTAATGATTGGCTTATAGCTCTCTTGGGAAAAAACTAGCAATTTCAAAAGATAACCTGAGATCATGTATACACAGACATCTACTGTTCAGGTCCCCATTTCAGTACCAATTCGTAACCTAAACATTTTACCTGCCCACTATGAAAATATTTCTCAAGGGAAAAAAAGGCTGGTATTATTCAAATAACTACAGACTTAAAAATAAAAGAGAAAAAAAAGCATCTGATGAGTTAAACTAAGAATGGACTCTATACATATCAAATCAGTAAGTCTAAAAGAAATAGAGAATAAGCATCATCTTACTATAACTAGACATAAACTGATTCATAATCAATACAGAATGATAAATTAAATCTTAGCAAATTGATTCAGAAAATATTACTATTATTGATAATATGCAGAAGAAAATTATCCATTTTCTAAAATTAGTGCCATATTGTTTGTTTGTTAAAATCAACATTTTAATTTTTAATTGATGAGTTTTCAAAGACCATTTCAAATGCTACCTCCTTCATGAAGCTTTCTCATGAAGCTCAATACACAGTATAAACTAATAAATAAATGTCAAATTGAATTAATGGAATAATCAGCAATTTGAACCATTAGTAAGACTAATCTGGGAAGATTCCATTGAAGAGTTAAAATAATAATTCCTGCACAATATGAAGAAACTGTATTAGAAAAGTGAAGGTGCTAAGAAAGCATTCCAGAGACAATAATGGAGAGGTGAGGAGAGGAAATGGAATGAGTGACGAATGATCAAGAGAAGATAAACAGTTTTGTTTGGATATATCAGAGCTTATAAGTACAGGCATAAATACACTACCTGACAATATGGGTGGTTAAGGTAACTGACAGACACGGGTACTATATTTGTAGAGAGTCTCAAAGCTTATGATCATGAGTCTATTTCAAGTGACTTCCTAGAACAACATAATTAAAATAGCACTAAGGATAATGATTTTCCCTATTATGGAGTCTGGCTTCATAGCACCTTCCTTATAATTAGGACAACCATATAATTACCATCTAAACTGGAACACTTTTGAGAGTGAAAGCGAATGCTATTACTAATTATTCTAGAACAGAAATAAACTAAGACTTGTCCCATGCAAACTGCAATGTATGATCACCCACTTACAGCCCACTTATGGCCCCACCTCTGACCACCTTGATCCTTTCTCAAGATTCAGCAACAACCATTTCAAAAGGTATATTCAACTTTCTTGCATACTTCTCCTACCTACTCAAAGCAAACAGAAGGAATCACAGCTCTATCCAGTTTGATAATACCTACCTGCCAAAATCATCATCTAAAATTTACCAATTACTTGATGAACATATGCCAGGCAGGAAAGGATGGTAATAAGCCTTACCAAAAACAGAACTTCTGCTCACTGATTACATATCAAACAAAAGACAATAAAATCAAAAGAACTAACAAGTCAAAGCATACATGTTTGTTTGAGATCCCTAGATTCAACTATTTTGGAACTAGGGCACTAAGTCAGCAGTAATTACATAAATCAGAAGTAAAATGGATCTTACCTTGGGAACTTTGGGAGGACTCCGTAGAAGAGGAACTACTATCTGTATAACTCTGTGGTTCTTCTTTTCCCTCCTGAATAGATGAATTACCAGCCTCTGCCACCCTGGATGCTTGCTGTAATGTTTCCGTGACCAGCTGCCTTGTTTGTTCACTAACAACTGTAGCTTGAAACGTCACTGGTTTAGGTTTAATAAGAACCTAGAACACAAGCAAAAATACAACCAGTATAAATTTAGAGCATTTAAAAAAATGCTTAACTTCTAGGTCATGATGAAACAAATACTTTTCTGACACAGAAAACAGTACTCTGTACATTTATTATACTTTGGGCACAGCACTGTTCATCAAAGACTAATTCAATCTATGAACAAATTATAGCAGGCCACATACAAAATTTCAAGCGGTACATGCTACATTACAACAGCTATGATTCTAACAAGAGCCTTTGCCCCTGTTTTTTCTTGCCTGTAATGACTTCAGGAGTCATTTTACAGTCTGTAGGCTATACAGTAGAATGATAGTCACAAACTAAGGATGGCAGAACAGAAAGACACAAGGAGCCTAGATTCCCAGGGGAATTTTTGAGTCACAATAACAGTCCAGGATTTCCTTCCTCTGAATATTTATCAACATAATAAAAATGAAACCCTAATTTGTTTAAGCCACTGTTCTTCAGGTTTCTTTTCTTTAGCAACCAAATTAAATTTCTAATTAACACAACTGCAAAAAGTAAAATTGCTAAGGACCTAAGTCATCTTTGAAGAAATCCCCAGAGGAACACTAATTTAGACAACTATTAGAATCGATAAGGAACATGCGATAGATCAACTCTTGGCAAAGGTCAAAACCACAGACACTACAACAAGTGAAATGGTAGAAAAGTTTCACAGTGAACCATTCCACTTCAAAATTTGTGGACTCTGGGAGTTAACTTCAATTGGGTGCATGGAATAAAAATGTTACTTCACCACAATTATTTTTTATTTCTCCCATATATAAGTTTCTAAACCTTTTCAGACTCTTTAAGTCACCATTTCCAAAAATTCAAGAATGAAAACATGGGTTATGACTTAGATGATGGAGCAAATGAAACTGTTACAGTTGAAATTTAAAGGCAATTTGAACTTATTAGAAAATCACAAAACTTACTGTTTAGATATGTAAACTATTTGGCTATAACACTGAGGGAACTGATTCTAAAGGCAAATTATTAGTTTATAGGTAAATTAGTATCTTTTACAAAAATCCTAGGATAGCATTTCTCAACCAAAGCTGACATCGATTCCTTTGATATTCTCAGAAAAGTAAAGTACCTGCAAGATAAACGTAGCCCAGCAACACAGGATTAAATCCCGAGCCTCAATTTCCCAGACAAATCTCCAGAAAAGCTCCCTTATCGTTTACTTGTTGAAAAATGAACATCTCCAGCTTCTCCATTATTTAGGTTTCAAGTAAATCAAATTTTATAATATCCAAAGTGCTTTCAAAGCCCATATAAGCTTATAAAAAAAAAATACTTTTCTTTGAGAGATTATGAATAACTACCATCATCCCTCAACCATCTTCTTCTCAAAAAACAATATATACCTTCAGCAAATTTTATTCCAAGGGGATTCTTTTTTTTTTTTTTCAAAGATTTAATTTTATTTATTTTTTTGGCTGCGTTGCGTCTTCGTTGCTGCACGCAGGCTTTCTCTAGTTGTGGCGAGCGGAGGCCACTCTTCGTTACGGTGCGTGGGCTTCTCCTTGCAATGGCTTCTCTTGTTGTGGGGCACGGCTTCAGTAGTTGTGGCTCACGGGCTCTAGAGCACAGGCTCAGTAGTTGTGGTGCACGGGCTCTAGAGCACAGGCTCAGTAGTTGTGGCGCACGGGCTTAGTTGCTCCGCGGCATGTGGGATTTTCCCAGACCAGGGATCAAACCTGTGTCCCCTGCATTGGCAGACGGATTCTTATCCACCGTGCCTCCAAGGGGATTCTGTTCTCTAAACTTTGCTCATGACATGACACAAATATTTAAGATATATATTTTTTTAAGTACTGAAAAGTACTGTTTTGAAAACAGATGATTATACACATTCAATCATAACTTCTAATAATCTGATTCTTTAAATATTACTGATCTTTTCTAGGAATTTGAAATATACCAGAGTCAAGAAAAATCACCATATCTTAGCATACCTGTGTTTTCCCTTGCTGCCCATAAACAATTTTTGTTGGGATGATTTTAGCTGCTGGTTGAACTGTGGAACCTATTCCTTTTGGCTGAGTTACAATCATTTTGGTGATGGGTCTTGTAGCAGTGATAATAGCTGGCTTTGCTCCTGTTGGCACCGTCTGAATAGTCTTTTCTCCCTAAATTGAAGTCAGTAAATATATGAGATTTATATGCATTTTTTCACTGAAAATCACAGAAAGGTTTTACCAGGATGATGGGCAAAGGGCTGTAAACTCTGCAACAAAGTACAATGTTTCCAGGTGATCAAAAATCTTAGACCTAGTTGAAATGATCTCAGAAGTCCTCTGACCAACCTTCTGTCCTAAGAAGGCATTACATATTTCTTGGTGAGTGAATTTAAAAAATCACCTTATGTAAGAATACTTATTATACTGTCTCATTCACAGAATATGTATATAAAATAGAGTCAAAAATTATAGAAGAATATATACTAAAATGCTAACAATGGTTATCTCTAACTGTTGGGACTATAGGTCTTGTCCCCTCAACATTCAACTTTATTGACAGTTTATCTGAAATGAACATATGTGTAATAAAAAAATTACTGTGCATTTTACCAATAGCTAAATGTTCACATACAAAATAAACTGCCTCAGTTCCCCAAACATGAAATTATAAGGATATATAGCAGAATGCCTATGTGAAACAGTATGGGCAAGAGATGAAATCAGCAAAGGTATTAACATTCTTTCTGAGGTTACATGGGAAAATACAAAGAAAAAACTTAGGACATTTCCCACATCAGCATGTTACTAATATCACTTTAGTCTATTAACTAGATAGTTTAAGCCCATTAACTTTTCACCATTTTCATCTGCTTTATTCTTAAGAACCATTTTCTGGTCATTTATGGAGTCAATACTTGAGCTTAACTAAATTAAATTCAAATACAGTCATTTTACTAAACTATTAAAATTTAAAAAATTAAAATCCATAAAATTAAAAAGGAAAGGATCTGAAATTTTTTCACCTTATCAGTTTTTCTTTTAGTCATCATCACCTAAATGTGTGGCCACCTAAACTTAGCAGCCAGTAAAAACAAAGCACCCAGTTGAGCTGGCAAAAAGGTAATCACTCTGTGAATTTAGAGATAAATGATTACAAAATTCACATGTTTAAATATCTGCTGCAGTTATCTAAGGGAAACATGGAGTGTCTGCCAATCATGTGATTACTTATTTTAATACACGTACACCCTTCACAGCAGCATCTCTGGAAAGAGCTCTAGCTCATTTGCCAAGAGCTGCTAGTTTGCAAGTGGGCATGCCCTTCTATTAAGTAGCTCAATGGGCCCTGTCCAGGTATAATTATAAAGACCACTCAAAACCAATCAAAACCAACTAGCAGGCTATTTTTTGAAAAAGCTCTTCTGGTGTGTGTGTGTGTTTACGCATGCACAGGTAAGCAAGTTATGAGTACAGGTACATGTACATATGTGGTTAAGCGGATGGTCTTATACTCTGATCTGCTTGTTTGACTATCATTTCCTGTGTCAAACTGTTGCTATTAGATGTATATAGCAGCTAGTACTCACACACACTATTCTTAGATCTATGTGACCATAGGACCTAGAGTACATGGCACACCCCTCTTTTAATATCAAGTTCCATGAAATTACAAACCAAAAGATAAAGCGTTCTGAAAATCTGAATTCTAATCCTGGCTTTACTTTTGGCTTACTGTGTGAACTAAGGCTAGGAACAATCTATGTTTTCCCACGTGATGAAAAAATCTAATACTAGACCCCTATCAACATTGTAAAGACTGTGATGCCTAGGAAGCTACTAGAGATCAACTACAATGAAGTACAGCATTTTTTTTTCTAGCGAAGTAGGGACACTACCAAACCTAGACAGTTAAGTACAAAGAGTAATAACAGTAAGAAAAAAAAAATTATTGAGGACTTCCTACGTGCCAGGCACTGTTCTAAGCACTTTCAACAGCTACCAGTTAGTTACTCAACAAATTCACTGGTAGAGATCATCATCCCCAACATACAAATGAGGAAATTAAGGATGAGAGAAGTCGAATAAGTTAGCCAAAGTCAAACAATTATGATACTCAGAGACAAAGCCTAGGTTTGGCTAACTCCAAATCTCTTAACCTCTTAACAACTGCCTTCAGAACTATAAATGAATCTGTTATTTATTTGATTTTTTTTCACTAGCTCAAAGAAGTAAAAATGAAAGTAACAAATCGTTGTCATTAATTTAGTCTTAGTCCCAAATATTTCTCTTTGCCTAGCCTAGGTGAAATACTAGACTGGTATCTATTGGCCAAAAGCAGGAATAAACTGTCCTCTGACAGAGGTCCCTCTGTAGTTAACCCAGTGGAATCTTCCATCTGGACCAAGCTAAGCATCTAAATCATGGTCATAAGCAACCTAGCTATGAACAACATGTTTTAGAAATTACTGTAAAAAATGGCATCAGTAGGTGGTGTTTTTTAACAGTTATTACATCACACTAGGGGTAAATCAAGCCATTCCGGCCATTGTGGGTTCTGAAGTCCTTAGACAAATATTTGTATAGCTGGTCTTTAAAATCCTTAGTGGATTGCTGAGTCTGCAGTTCAAGCTCTTACTTACTCCAGCATTTAGCAATGTTGTGACAACGTTTTTGCCCGGGAGGCCTTGAATGGTGGTTCCTTTTCCTGTAGTCTTTTGCACAACAATCACATTGGGCTTGGAAGTCATTGGGATTGTAGTGATTTTGGTAGTCGTTCCTTAAAGAAGGGGGGAGAAAAGGAGGTCCGAGTTAAGGACTAGTGATATTTGGTTACTTCTGTTTATGTTGTATACAATTAATACATGTAGTTGATGTCATCCCTAGATGACGTGAAGGCTGTCATGAGGATGAAAATGAAGGCCTGGAATAATAAATTACACGTTCTCCTAGAATGAGAGAATATTAAGAATTGACTCTTACAGCATTCATCTTTTTGGAATCTGAGGGCCTACACACCAAACTCAGAATCTAAAAATATCACTATCTGCTTCCCCATCAATATTCCTCTCCTGACTAGTTAACTGAAACAAATTAGAAGCTCTATTCCATGACAAACATTTCTCCCAAACTCAATGGTATTACCTATGTGACTAGTGTGATAGGAAAACTCTTCAAAAAATAACATAAAAAAGAGGTAAATATGTATCAAAATTCTCATATAACACTAGACTACAGAGAAAATTGATGAAAAGAAATGTCATTTATTTTTATGTGACAAGAAAAAGACAAAATAAACACAGTCACAGACCAAGTCAGATGAAACGTACACTCATCACCTGCAGCATTCTGAAAAGTCTGAGGATGAAACCCTAATTTATATACTTATATATATAAACTTATATTTTCCATCATTAACATCTATGTAGTAGATCTGTATCTACTGATCCAAACATATTATCTTACCCTCTCCCCCACATCCTTCCACAAACTGCTTCTCTTCCACCTATCAAATCTATCTACCTATCAAATTTATACCCTATATTCTTCTAATTGTTCAAGTTGGAAATCCTGGTGTCAATCTTTGATTCTTGCCTTGTCTTCACTTCCTGTACCCTCTAACAAAATGAAAGCCCCTTAGCTCCACACTGTATCTTTTCACGCCACTGACTCCTCAGTGCTTAGCACACACCATACGGCAATTACTCAAGTAATCGTTCAACGAGTATGTGAATGAACTAAATTTGTCACCAACATATGTCTTCTTTCAAAATGTTATCAATGCCAGCTCAACAGACAGGCCCACATCTCTTTTGGCTTCCCATATTTTCTCCCTATTTCAAGTTTCTCTATCATTCAAATAGCTCTGATGCATCCTGCCATAGCAAACATCCTAAAAAAACAAAAAAACAAAAAAACTCATTTCACCATATCAAGAACCAACAACATGTGAAATTGGTCAAAAACCTTCCAAATCCCCATTGTATTTAGTTCCAACTTCCTGTCTTGGGTTTCAGAATCCTTTATAATCTGGCCTTAGATCCACCAATTAGATCTTATTTGTTCCTACTCCAAAATACACACCATAAACTCTAGTTTAACAAGTAACTCCTTTTACTATGGCTTCCTATTACCTACCACACAAAGACCAAACTCCTCTGCTTAGCCCTCCAGGTTCCATCAGACCTTAATTTTCAGGATTATCCAATATATACCTCTCCTTCAATGTGCTGGTTTCCACACTGGTCCTCGAGCACACCAATCCCAGTTCTACTTCTGCACCTATAATTTTCTCTGCCTATGAGAACAGGCAAGTCATATTTTTCTGCTATAGGCTTGTGTATCATTTATCAAATGACTAAGCACAGAATGGGTACACATTAAAAACACAACTGATTAATATACTCTCAAGAATAAAAGTTAAAATTTAATCTTTTCTACTGGGAAACCTTAGCATTCCTTACTAGTTTTAGAAATAAGATTGCACAAGAATAAGAATATTCTAGTTATATGCCAGTTTTTGGCCATCTTGTTACAATATCTTATAATACACTTGCCATCATCTAATGCTTCATCAGTCCAAGGTAACATGCTCAGGTAACATAAAAAAGCACTTTTATCTGTGGGCCAGTTTCACAAATGTTTTTCCCTTTACCTGCAGTCTCTGAATAGTGAACTGTTAAGAGCCACAAAAACCAAGCTGCTTCTTATTCACTTACATCAACTTTAACTCTTAATTAACTCCAGTCCCTCATATGTGATTATGATGCCTCCTCTGACAATGCTCCCTCACCAAATATCTGGTTAATAAAAAAGTGTTCTTAGAAAGTAAGCATTAAAAACTATCTCAAGGAAATGTAAACCAAGATTTAACTCCATACCAAAGTACAAGGATCACTTTTTTGACAAAACTTGCTTAACAAATGAATTATATTTATAACTATGAAAATGTCAAATCCTTTCCATTACAGGTGTGTCAATTTATGAGACAGTTGCAAACCAAGTTCACCAGCTTAACAAAATGGGAGGTGGGGGCAATGTTAGAAAATAGAAGAAAAAGGCATAGCATAAGGAAAAGCAAGTACAGCATTATATTACAATTATGAATAAATTAAGAATACAATTTATGACTAGAATTATCAAATTATAAAAGTTTAAAATTCCAATAGCATGTTTCTATATCTCAGGTGACATCTACATTATATTGAAGAAAGAAGTATTACTCATTTAAAAAAAAGTCTTCCTTGGACTTCCCTGGTGGCGCAGTGGTTAAGAATCAGCCTACCAATGCAGGGGACATGGCTTCAATCCCTGGTCCAGGAGGATCCTACATGCCGCGGAGCACCTGAGCCCGTGCACCACAACTGCTGAGCCTGCACTCTAGACCCCGCAAGCCACAACTACAGAGCCCACGTGCCACAACTACTGAAGCCCACATGCTTAGAGCCCGTGCTCCACAACAAGAGGAGCCACCGCAATGGGAAGCCCACGCACTGCAACGAAGAGTAGCCCCTGCTCACCCCAACTAGAGAAAGCCCACACGCAGCAACAAGGACCCAACACAGCCAAAAATAAATAAATAAACAAATAAATAAAGTCTTCCTCTATGTTTTCATAGTATTCAGTGTATAGTTCTCATGTTACAAGAGACTATACAAGTTCACCTGTTTAGCATTCTTTAGGGCAGAAAATGCACCTCATGTACATCACGGTGTATCACAGCATCCGACCCCATATCTAGTTCATAGCGTATTAGAGAACTCACCTATACATACAGTCTTTACTTATAAAGAGTCAAGATACAATGGGTGCAAGTAAATGTGAATCACATTTGGATCATGGGCCATGATACTGACGCATTCCAGAGATTCCTATTCAAAAATAAGATGCTTGTAAAAGTTTGAGCATTATGGTAGGTAGGCTTAAAGAACACAAATTTATTGGCCCAGATTTTACTATTCACAGATTCTTAAATCACTCTGACAATCTTGGTTTTTTGAATAATGTTTTATGTGTTACTTTGCTCAAAGAATGAGCAAACGAATGAACAAATGGACAAGTATATAGACGCAAGCCTTGCCTGGACATTGTACTAAAGATCAAGGGAATCAAAATCAAGTCCTGCCATTGTCAAAGGTTCCCATAATGTCCTTAGAGTCAAGATAATGAGTTTATCTCTGAAGGAGCCCATCTTCTGCATAAAATAGGCACGATTTTTCAACCAACCTTCAACAAAGCTCTCCAAAAGACTTACATATTTGATAGTTCTCTCTCTATATACACATATAAGTAAATATTTGATTCCATAAGATATGAATTAAATAACTGAAAAAATAGTCATGCCTTCCACTTAATTGCTTATTCTAACAAAAACTTGACCTTTCTAGAAAGCACTTTGAAAGCATGAACTTGCCTTCCAGTATATTATACAAAGAAAATAAGAACTTCACATAATAATTTATGTATAATGATGTTCATCACAGGATTATTTATGACAAAAAAAATTGTTAAGTAACCTAAAACACTCAACAATGAATAAACAGTTAAATCATGGTGCATCATATGAGAGAACACTGCATAGTCATTAATCTGGGGCGGGGGTGGGGTATCAAAATACATTTAATGGAATGGGAAAATGATATTATTATATGAAAAAAGATTAAAACCAATTATATTAGATCTAAATTTAATTTTAAAATTATACATATATACACAAAAACATTTATATAAAAATCTAAATAGAAAAAGGAATAAACAGAAATATATACACTTAAATTTTAACATATTTCTCTAGATGGCGAAAATTACAGGTTTTTAATTTTCTTTGTATACCTTTCTGTATTTTCCAAATTCCCCACAATAAAGGGGAAAATATCATTTTTTTAAAGCCTTCTATTCTTACAGCCAGGTGTTTGAATATATTTTAAGAAAAGCATTTCTTTTTGGTTGTGGGCTGGTGGGGGCACGGACTCTAGTACCCAGCATCTGATCATGGATGAAGGCAGAAAACTATCTAAATTCATCCAACCAGGCTTATCGGTTTACTGTGAAAAGACAGGGATTGAAAACTACTAATAAACTAACCGATAATCCCAGTATCATGGAACAACAAGAGTATTATAAAATAAGAAAACTGGGGCTTCCCTGGTGGCGCAGTGGTTGAGAATCTGCCTGCCAATGCAGGGGACACGGGTTCGAGCCCTGGTCTGGGAAGATCCCACATGCCGCAGAGCAACTAGGCCCATGAGCCACAACTACTGAGCCTGCGCGTCTGGAGCCTGTGCTCCACAACAAGAGAGGCCGCGATAGTGAGAGGCCCGCGCATCGCGATGAAGAGTGGCCCCCGCTTGTCGCAACGAGAGAAAGCCCTCGCACAGAAATGAAGACCCAGCACAGCCATAAATAAGTAATAAATAAATAATAAATAAATTTTAAAAAAAAATAAGAAACCTATCTTTATAAAGAATATTGATATGTAACATAAGGATCAGTTTAAAGCAGTCAGAAATGAGAGAAGTTCTTTAGAATTAAAGTGTCAAATAGTGAAGCAAAGGTTGAGGCAAAATGAGCTCCATGCAATGAATAAAGCTATTTCAGCTATGAGCCCAGTATATCCTATAGTGCTGGAAAAGTTTAAGAACTCTTCCTCTGTATACCCATACACTTGAAATAGCGACTAACCATGAGTTACTTCATATTTAAAAACAAAGGTGGATGAAATGTATACACGTGTAGGGTATATATCTCACTGCCTCTTTGCTTCTAGGGCCATGTGCTTGCCTGTATTGCTCTCACCTCATACAAAGCAGATAAATCATAAATAAGGTTTGAAAACAGAGGCTTCATGACATGTAGACATTCCTTCAAGCTATATGATATTAAGAATTCATATCTAAGTAAAGAAAAACCCTTATGGTCATAAAAAGCTATACACTAATAAAAAACATGATTACTTTTTGAAAAATGTTTAAGTATGTGCTCTATACTATTTAAAGATATTGTCAGGTAATAAATTATAATTTGAGTTTTAACTGTGTTATTTAAAATATCCTCTTAAAAGCTGGAGTATGATGATTCTTTCCCTACTGGTTTCACCCTCCTCAGTTTGGCAAACATTGAAGCTTACACTTAAAAAGTAGAGCCAAAATTAGCAGCTTTAAATATAGTGCTTTATGCCAATACCATGCCCTGCTTTGTTTTTTTTTCACTCCTTGAGTTATCAGCAACATCATATTACTGCCAGGAACTTCAATCCCTTCACTTTAAAATGTTAGAACAATTCACCTGGGGCGTACAAAATACGGCTAGTCTACAAAAATGGTAGACAGTTAAAGTCCACAGGGTTTGCTTGGTCAGAGATTATTCACATCATTTTAATTAAAAAATAATAATCAATGAAAATGGATACCATGTTAACATTCCACTTCAGGGTACACAATGCAAATATTGCAGGAATAAATGAGCCAATAAAAACCAGGTAAGGTTCCAAAATACCAATAAATATTAGCCTTCACTATCTGAGTAAAACATTTTTAAAAAGTAAATAGCCAATATAAATGGTGAAAAGCAAATAAAAATATTCAAGTATTTTTATTTTTAATATGCTAAAGTGACATTAGTAATTGAAATTATGAGATACGATCACTCAAACATATTTAGACTAATAAATACTAGTTCTTCCACTATCTAGCTTGTATGGCTTTGGACAGGTCAAGTTCATCCTCTAAACTTAAATACGTCTGTACCTGTAGACTGGGGCTGATACCAACTATTTCAGAGTTATGAGGTATGAATGAATTGATAAATGGGGCAATACTTTGTAAATGAAAAATCTCTATGCAAATGTAAACCATAATCCTTCCATTCTGATTAAATGCAACTAAATGTTCTAAAACTCTCAAAAGCTTAAGATATGAAGATTTAATACTAGAACTAAAAAAACTATACCTAATCACTAAAACATCAGGACTGAAAACAAAGCTATAGATTTCTAAGCAGAAAACTGCGATCAAACAGAATCCTTCAACAGTGAAATGGTTTTCCTCTTATTGGTCACCTGTACCTTTAACGTATTTCAGATATACCTACCAGAAACTATATTACTGCTAATTATCTTGCCCCCCAAGGTAGCTAATGATTTGGGTACTACTGTAATAATGCTACCACTGGTAGTTTTCACGTAGGTTGCAGCTCCAGGGGTTGCAGCCATCCGACCTATAGATGGGCTCACTGTTGGCCGAGTATAGGTTGCCTGTGTGCCTATAAAAGGGAAAAGTCAAGAGAAAAACTTGTCATAACTTTTAGAAGAATGACGATTTATACAGTTTAACTATAATTCAACATAATACTACATTGCTTTAACTTGAAAATGGAATTTCAAGGTGTCAAGTCATTAAGTAACAATTTATAGCCAGTTTTCAATGCACATAGCAAGAACTATAGCCAACTCAATTTGAATTAATTTTACACGTAAAATTTTGTGATGTGTTGCATCAAATTACTAACCCCAAGAAAAAGTATAACCAAGTCTGTTCCCTTCTTCCACTACCCTTCTTCCACTAGTTTGATGCCAAAAGAAACTTAAATTTAATCATCTTTCCTGCCAGAGCATTTTAGATATTTCTGTTATAGATTTCAAGGTCTCTGCATCTGTTTTATGCTGTCTCAATGCCAAACCCAACGGCAGCACTCAGCAAATAAGGCAGTATATTGTTTGCCTAAAATTTTATAAATTTTTACTGTTTTGTACTCTGTTACCCTCTAAATATATTTCCATCTTTTAAAGAGTTATTCCATCATTTTACTAGAGATTAAAGTTGAAGCTGCCAAGAGTTACCAGGAATATTTCTTTTTAGCCTAAAAAGTCCACTATTTACATATTTCCTCTTAACTGACCCATTAGAATATTTTTCTTCATATCTCTCAAAGGACTTTACATTCTTCCCCACTATTTCTAGGACTTTTTTCTTTCCCCAAACAGGAATTAAAAATTAACCAGATAAGCCTGTTGTAGTTTGTCACAAATCTGGTAACTCAGAAACACTATTCCTAAGCACTGTTTCTAAGTTCCTAACACTGTTCCTAAGAGCCGTTAGTTTTGGGGAGAATGAAGATAACTCAGATAACACCTTCTTCAACTGAAAAAAATTTTTTCATGATAATTAGATTCAGGGGTCACTGTGATAACCATTTCAACAACCCCCTCCCAAGAATGGTTTTACCCAGTTAGTATTTACCGTTTTAAAATATAATCACTACCCAAAAAAGGGAGAAGTGGAAGAACATTAAGTAGAATTACTTTAAATTGATTACAAACATACATCTAAGTCAGAAAAAAAATCTAGTGTAAAATAAATATGCTATGAAGATACACAGTTTGAATTAGTTAATTATAGCTGGAAAACATTTCAACTTAAGCTTTTGTTTTAAAATTAGAAACACTTATTCTAATATATATACATAAGCACAGACACAATATTATTTTTCACTACCTTTCCCTAACATGAGGAATCATATCTACATAACACTACTATCTTTGTACTAAATGGAGAAAAGTTTTGGGTGAAGAATGATAGATTTAATGCAAGAATAACAGTGTTTTTAAAGCATAGACTTTGCAAAGAGACAGAAAGTAGAATGGCAGTTACCAGGGACTGGGGGAAGGTGGGAATGCAGAGTTATTGTTTAATGGGCACAGAGTTTCAGTTTGGGAAGATGTAAAAAGTTCTGGAGCTAGATGGTTGTAATGGTTGTAAAACAACGTGAATGTACTTAATACCAATGAACTATACACTTAAAAATGGTGAAAATGGTAAATTTCATGTTATCTATATTTTACCAAAGTTTTTTTTTTTAAAGCAGTTTTGGGAGTCAAACAGATCTGGATTCAAATCCCAGTCCTGTCTTTTATTGGCTGTGTGGCCTCGTGCATATTGCTTAACATAAGCCTCTGTTTTGTCTCTGAAAATGGAGATATTAAAGCCTAAGGGAGATTAAGGGTAATGCTTATACATACTTTTATATAATGGCCAATAGATGATAGCTTATAAACTTGAGAAAGGAATCATTTTACACTCTAGATTCTATTATCTAAATCTGGCCCTCTTCAAAAAGTTTGGTAAGAGTTATACAAATTTAAAATAATGGTACTGGCTAATTCTGACATTAATTAATAGTAATGGCTATTGAGCACTCTGTTGGGGACTTTACATAGCTGATTTAACACTTACAATAACTTTATGGTACAGGTTTTATGATCACATTGAAATAGACAAGGGAAAAGACTGAGAGGAATTAAAGTAAACTGCTCAAGGTCACAAAGGGTGGTACTATTTAAAATGTCCTATACTGTCACTTCCTTGGGCATAGCCTGGATACTCCCATAACTGGGTAAAATGGCATCCTATGCTTTTCTCAGTCTGAGTAATGCTAACTACACTGTAAAGTAATATAGATTCTCAACCTCATCAGAGTGAGATCCTTGTGGGCTGGGACTGTGTTTTCATTCACTCAACAAATCCTGACTAAACACCTACTTACAGACTAGCTCTACATATATATGGTGAATAAAACAGACAAGGTCCCTTATCCTCATGGAGCTCATGGTCTAACAAGGTGAATAACATTAAACAAATCGACAAAAAGTAGCTAAGTAATTAGAAATTATAGTATGTGTTATAAAGGAAAAGAAGAGGACCATGACAATAGCAGAGAGCTAATTTCAGTTGGGAGGAGGGAAGAGTCAAGAAAGACCTCTTTGAAGAACTGTCTCATTAATTTCTATATTCCCAATGTCAAGTACATTGCTAGTACAGAGAAATTACTCAATAAGTATGATGAATGAATGGACTGACGCTCAAGAAAACTTACCAGTAGGAGTGGTTACCAGTTTAGTTGTCATAATTGCACCATTACTGCTAACCACCATAATAGGGGAATTGCTACTGGTGGGCAGAGTTGCTGTCACTGGTTTGGGTAAGATTTTACTTGGTTGAACTTGTTGTGTGATGATTTTAACACCTTTGAAAGAAGAAAGATAAATCTCAGTACAAATTATGTTTAATAACATGTGCTTTGTATCAACCCAAGAGGGCAGCAGTTACACACATTTACTGAGTCTTGCCTAAAAAGAGGCTTTTGTTCATACTGATGAAAGATATTCTTTTAACTTTTATTCCTCAAATTCCTATCTTCCCAAATTTCTCTCATTCAGAAATATAATTAAAATACCACAGAAGCTATTAACAAGTTTTAATGGAAAACAATTTTTCTTTTGTCTATGATCACATCATATAAGAGCTTTCAAACCAAATTAGCCATTGATCTGAACTTTTACAGACAAATAATCTGTGTTCCATGCAAATACTTGGGATGAAAGGATCAGGATAAGTCAAAAATAAAAGCAGGGCAGGAATAGGGATGCAGACGTAGAGAACAGACGTGTGGACACAGGGTGGGAAGGGGAGGGTGGGATGAATTGGGAGATTAGGATTGACATATATACACTACCATGTGTAAAACAGATAGCCGGTGGGAACCTGCTGTATAGCACAGGGAGCTCAGCTCGGTGCTCTGTGATGACCTAGATGGGTGGGATTGGGGGGTGGGGGTAAGGGGTGGGAAGGAGGTCCAAAAGGGAGGGGATATATGTATACATATAGCTGATTCACTTGGTTGTACAGCAGAAACTAACACAACATTATGAAGCAATTATACTCCAATAAAAAAAAAAATTAATGTAGCTTTTATATATTCTCAACTCTACCAAAGATTTCTCTAACCTCTTAAGACTATAAAGAGCAAGAACATTTTCTGTTTGAACATTTATTTTTAAATTGACTTCTTTTAAAAGTATTTAAATAGCTCACTTTGTCAAAAGTAAAGAATGCACTATTATTGCACCTACATAAAATATGCATGTGGACAAGAACTTGAAGGCAGTATATAAAAATAAAATTAAAATGTTAGGGTGGTGATGGTATGATATTTTTTACATTTTTCAAATTTTTAATTTAAATGTTATAAGTGTTACACTGCCTTTTCAAATGTAAGATGTCCATTTAAAAGAAATCTCTCATGTTAACTACAAATTTAAGTACTAATAATCGTTAACTAAGGAAGGAAATTTTTGGTAACACTTTTTCCCCACTAAACTTCACTGAAATAATTCATGGGACAGAATACATTTCAACAGACAACTAAAATTTTTATTACTTTTTTGGATGGTGATTTAGGTTAAGACGTTAGGAAGCAAACAAATTTATTTATTTAATAGCCTTAAATAATTTTAAAATACTTGTAGCCAACAAAGAAATTAAAATTATGACATCCAGGCATAATTAGGCAAATTACTTAATAATCTCTATGACTCAGTTTTCTCATCTATAAAATCAAGATACTATTAGTATATACCTTCTAGAGCTATGTGAAGATTAACTACATCACAGTTATGAAGTGCATAATACACAGCAAGAGTTCAATAAATAAAGTATTATTATTGTATAAATAAATTCTGATTACAATAAATCATATACTGTGAAGTTGTAGGGAGAAAATGATTTCTAATATTATCTTATTAATGAATTACAATAATGTTTAAGGTACATAAAAAGAAACCCCCAAAGAAATAACCACAGAGAAAAAAATTAAGGAAATCATAAGACACTACTTTGCTTAGTCCTACACAAACAAGTTGAAAATTTGGATCAAATGGGTAATTTTCTAGAAAAACAGTATTTATCAAAAATTGACCTCAAAAAAGATGTATAAATAGACAAATTTCCTTGAAACAAAATTTTAAGAGCTCCTCCCCCTTCCCCCCCACATAGCAGGCCCAGATAGTTTCAGAGGACAATTCTATGGTCCTTTAAAAAGAAAATAACTCCAATGTATTTAAAACCATTCCTCTCATCACAAGAAAAAAAATATGTAACTATGTGGTGATGGATATTAATTAAACTTATTGGGGTAATCATTTCATAATATATGCATATATCAAATCATTATGTTGTACACCTCAAACTAATACAATGTTATATGTGAATTATATCTACACTTAAAATAAACCAACAACAAAAACCATTCCAGAGATTGATTTCTGACAAGAGAGCATGAGGAGCTCTGCTAACCTGCTAACCCAATGAAACCGGCAAAAATGATTTAAAAAAACAACCAATGAAAAGCTCTGGAAATGGTCCTAAGACCAAATGAAGAAACATCTATTCAAGAATACACAGAAATATTTGGTAAGAACAGTGAAATCTATGACATTTAAACTAACACCTGTTCCTCCTCCCTCCCTACAGGTGAAGCAAGGACTGCTCTCCAGACTGCTGCAGTCAAGAACACAGGGTTTCCTCCTACTCCAGCTCCCAGTTGGAGGGCTTTCTTCTGAGGAGCAGAAGGACTTCAGCTTATCTCTTTCTGCTCCCAGGCACCTGTTTTAAGTCCCAGGCAACTGCAGTCAATAGGTGGGTACTCCCTTCTTCTGCCCAGCCCCCAGTTCATGGAACAAAGGCTCTACCTTGGGCACAGAGCCTCTGAGAATACTGGGGTCCTGACCACCACTGCCCTGGCTTGTGAGGGAGTGGCTCCACCAACCAGGGGAAGCAAGCTGAGAGGATCTCAGGCTGCTTGCCCAATCTCCCACACTTGCCTTCACTGAGTGCTCAGCTCCTACAGCAGGGGTATCATTCAGAGAGAAGTCTGCCATTGACCCTACCCCTAGAGCTCCAGGGTTGCCTGAGGATAGAAACACGTCCTAAAACAGATAGCTCCTAGCCTCTTCCCAGAGGAACTGACTTCATCTGTAACAGAGCATGGAGAAGTTCAAGCCTAAGGGTGCTCTCAAAAACACTGGAGGATGTGATGAAAGGCAACGAGAAGGAGAATCATGGATTTAATTAAGATACCTTCTCGACTATAGGCCAGATAGTTTGCAGGAGAGAACTGAATAGTAAGGAAGCTGAGAGGAATGCTCCTATGGTCAGAACAAATATCAAAAATGTACCTTTGAGATTATTCCTTCAAAGAAGCCACAATTTGGATGAGTTTGTAGAGCAACTTATGCTCCAGGAATTGTTGAAAAAAATAGAACAATCAGTTAGTGTAGTTTAACAGCTGGGTGTGGTCAGGAAAAGAGGAAAAAGCCATACCAATATCACTGTCACCTCAGAATGGCTGGGTATACCCAGAGCTGTACCTCCCTGAGGAACAACAGCAGAGGCTTAACTTCAGCAAAATAATTGATCTAGTCACTAAACAACAAAGAACCATGCCAATAACAATAACAAATCAGGGGTGGGGGTAGGGGAAGATCAGTACCCAGCTACAATATATAATGTCTAATATCTATATATCTAATATCTAAAATATCAATGTAAATATCTAAAAATGTCCAGTTTCCAACAAAAACTTGCAAAGAAACATGAAAATATGACCCACACAGTGGAAAAAAAGCAGGCAACGGAAACTGTGAGAGCAACCAGATGTCAGACTTAACAACAACAAAAACACTTCAAAATAGCCATTACACATATGTTCACAGAACTAGAGGAAAGCATGATTTCAGAAGTAAAAGAGGGTATGATGACAAATTTGCATCAAGTAGAGAATATTAATTAAGCAATAGAAATTACAAAAAAGAACCAAACGGAAAATGCAGAGTTGAAAAGTACAATAACTGAAATAAAAAATTCACTAGAAGGGCTCAAGAATAGATTTGAACTGGCAGAAGAAAGAATTAGCAAATTTAAAGACAGATCAATTAGAGATTATGCAAGCTGAAGAATGCAAAGAAAAAAGAATGAAGAAAATGAACAGAAATGTGGAACACCATTAAGTGCACAACATATGTAATGTAACTACAAAAAGGAAGGAACAGAGAGAAAAGAGAAAAAGAAGTATTCAAAGAAGTAATGGCTGAAAATGTTCCATATTTATTGAAAAGCAATAACTTACACATCCAGGAAGCTAGACAAACACTGAAGAAGATAAATACAAAGAGAACCACAAACAGGAACATCATACTAAAAATGCTGAAAGTCAAAGACAAGGAGAAACTCCTGAGACCATCAAGAGCACAACAATTTCTATTTACAAGGGGATTTCATTAAGGTTAGCAACTGACTTTTCAGTGGAAACAATGGAGGCCAGCAGGCAGTAGAATAACGTATTCAAAGTGCTCAAAGAAAACCTGTCAACCAAGAATTCGATATCCAGCAAAGCTATCTTTCAAAAAATGCAGATGAAATAGTCTTTACCAGATAAACAAAAACGGAGAGAGTCTGTTGCTAGCAGACCATCTTACAACAGACACTCAAGGAAGTTCTATGAATAGAAGGAACAAGAAACAAAACAATGATATCCACTCTTGCCAGTTATATTCAACATTTTACCAGAGGTTCTAGTCAGGGAAATTAGGCAAGACAAAGAAATACAAGGCATCCAGACTGTAACAGAAATTATCTCTCTTTGCAGATGATTTGATCTTTTATATAAAAATCCTAAGGAATTCACTATAAACTATTAGAACTAAAAAGTGAGTTCAGCTAAGTTGCAGGTACAAAATCAACAAAAAATCAGTTGCATCTCTATACATTAGCAATGAGTAATCCAAAAGATGAAATTAACAGTTCCACTTACAACAGCTACAAAAATAAAATACTTAGAAATAAATTAACAAAAGAAGTGTAAAATTTATACACTAAGAACCACACATTTCAACACTGTTGAAAGAAATTAAAGATCTAAATAAACACAAAAACATCCCATGTTCATGGATCAGAAGATTTAACATTATAAAGATGGTAATACTCCTCAATTGATCTACAGATTCAATGCAAACCCCATGAGATTCTCGGCTGATTTCTTTGTAGAAACTGACAAGCTGATTCCAAAATTCATACAGAATTGCAAGGGACCCAGAATAGCCAAAACTATCTTTTAAAAAAGAACAAAACAGGAACACTCACACTTCCTGATTTCAAAACAATGTAAGTCAATGGTAATCAAATCAACATACAAATTGACATATAATGGAACAGAATTGAGAATCCAGAAATAAAGTCATACATGTGCTCAGTGGATTTTCAACAAGGGTGCCGAGACCATTCAATGGGGGGGAAAATGGTGTTTTTAACAAATGGTATTGGGACAATCGAAGAGCCATGCGTGAAAGAATGAAGTGGGATCCTTATTTCACACCATAGCAAAATTAATCAAAATAGATCAAAGGCCTAAATTTAAGAGGCAAAATTATCAATCTCTTAGGGAAAAAATAAGATAAATCTTTATAACCTGGGATTTGGCAAAAGATTCTTAAATACAATACCAAAAGCACAAGCAACCAAAGAAAAAATAAATTGTACATTACCAAAATTAAACATGTTTGTGTTTCAAAGGACATCATCAAGAAAGTGAAAAGACAACCCACAGAATGAGAGGAAATATTTGTAATTCATGTACCTGATAAAGGTTTAATATCTAAAATATGTATAGTAAAAAAAAAAAAAACTCATACAATTCAATGATAAAAAGACAAATAACTCAACTAAAAAGTGGCAAAGGATATAAATAGATATTTCTCCAAGGAAGATATATAAAGGGCCAATAAGCATATGAAAAGATGGTCAACACCATTAGTCATCAGAGAAATGCAAATCAAAACCACAATGAAATACCACTTCACACAAACTGGGATGGCTAGAATCAAAAAGTCAGAGACTAGCAAGTGTTATCAATGTACAAGTGGATAAACAAAATGTGAATTATTATTTGGCCATAAGGAGGAATGAAGTACTAATACATGCTACTTCATGGATGAACCTTAAACATTGTTAAGTAAAAGAAGCCAGTCACAAAAGATCACATATTATATGATTCCATTCACATAAAAATCCAGAATATAGAAATCTAGAGACAGAAAGTAGATTAGTGGTTGTTTAGGGCTGGAGAGGTTGTCATGGTGAGTAGGGAGTGACAGCTAAATGGTACAGGGTTTCTTTTGGAAGTGATGAAAATGTTCTAAAATCAACTGTAGTGATGGTTGCACATATCTGTGAATATACTACCTACCACTGAACTGTACACTTTAAATCGGTTCATTGAATGGTATGTGAATTATATCTCAATAAAGCTGTCCTTTAATAGAAAAAATTCCAGAGCATTTTAAAAAGGAAAACTTTACAATTCTTTCTTGGAAGCACACATACCATTGAAACTAAAGCCTGACAGAGACTGCAGGCAAAGAGAAAACTACAGACCAATTTCCCTATGTCTATCGATGCATTACTATCCATACCTCATACTAGGTATGAGGCAGTGGTGAAATGGTACAAACTTCCAGTCAAAAGGTACAAACTTCCAGTTATAAGATAAATAAGTGCTGGGGACGTGATAATGTGCAGCATGATGACTACAGTTAACAATACTGCATTGTATATTTGAAAGTTGCTAAGAGAGTAAATCTTAAAAGTTCTCATCACAAGAAAAAAAATTGTAACTATGAGTGGTAATAGATGCTAACTTATTGTGGTAATCATTTTGCAATAGATACATATATCAAATCATTATGTTACACCTATAACTAATACAAGGTTATGTGTCAATTACATCTCAAAAAAAAATAATAAAATGTTCCTATCAAAAAATAAAACAAGGGGGCTTCCCTGGTGGCGCAGTGGTTGAGAATCTGCCTGCCAATGCAGGGGGCACGGGTTCGAGCCCTGGTCTAGGAAGATCCCACATGCCGTGGAGCAACTAGGCCCGTGAGCCACAACTGCTGAGCCTGCGCGTCTGGAGCCTGTGCTCCGCAACAAGAGAGGCCACGATAGTGAGAGGCCCGCGCACCATGATGAAGAGTGGCCCCCGCTTGCCACAGCTAGAGGAAGCCCTCGCACAGAAACGAAGACCCAACACAGCTCAAAATATAAATAAATACATAATAATTAAAGGTGCTAATAATTACAAAATATAATAATAAATTTAAAAAAAAATAAAACAAGGGACTTCCCTGGTGGTGCAGTGGTTAAGAATCCACCTACCAACACAGGGGACACGGGTGCAATCCCTGGTCCGGGAAGCTCCCACATTCCGTGGAGCAACTAAGCCTGTGCACCACAACTACTGAGCCCACGTGCCACAACTACTGAAGCCAGTGCACCTAGAGCCCATGCTCCACAACAAAAAGTAGCCACCGCAATAAGAAGCCCACACACCACAACAAAGAGTAGCCCCCGCTCGACACAACTAGAGAAAGCCTGCGCACAGCAACAAAGACCCAACGCAGCCGTAAATAAATAAATAAAATAAAATAAAACAAACAAAAAACTGAAAATGTCAGCATCTCCCAAAGTCCTTTTCTACCACCAAATAAAATCCAGCTTCAGTGGAGGAAAAAAATCCATTTTCTTTTCTTAAAGATATTAAGTACGTTAAGAGGCTTTTTCGTCTTCCTGTATCTAAGCCTCCATCCTACCTTTCTATTCAATACTTTTATGATTCGATAACTTAACAGTAATTGCCTCCTACCCCTGTGTTCCCACTGTGCTAGAGATGCTTTCAATAAACTGCTAAATTGTTATACCACAAACTTCTTCACCGTACACGATGTCTTTTAATCTTAGCACCTCTGCCCATGACAAATTTATGCCAGATTCACAATATGGCCTCTAACACAAGACTCCCCAGACTAATTTTTCCACTGCTCACTTCCCATAACCCCAGTGGGCTCAAAGTCTGGGTTTGTTTCCTCAGCTTCCTTTATCTCTTTTGAGAGTTCACTGAAAAAAACCTCTTCCTGCTGCGCAAACAGCTTTTTTCTCCCTTCTCTATTCCCAAGCACCAGTTCTCTCTATATAAGTATTTCCAACAGGAGGGTCTCAAAATATATTTTGGAATTAAAACTCTAATGCTTGAGGAAACTGTATGTGGAAGTGAATCCATATATATCGCAATCTTCAGAGAACTGGTGACTGGGGAAGAATTACCATCTCCTGAAACATTTTCCATTTACCTGACTCCTGTTTGATTTGAATGGTAGGCTTGATACCAGGTGGCAAAGGAGACTGCTGAGGCTGTTGCTGATGAGATACTGGAGAAGGCTGGGCCACCTGTTGCTGTGTCTGTTGCTGTACTTGATGTAACTGCTGCTTAGGAGACTGTTGATGCTGTTTAGGAAACTGTGCAAGAATCTGAGTTGGGGCACCCACTAAGCTTTTGGGAGAAGGAAGTCTGGTTGATGCCATTTTGATAGCTGATGTAGATACACCTATAGAAGAGTAAGGATTAGAACATTTAATAGTAAAACATAATTAAAGCTACTTCTGGTTATTGTAGTAATAGTTTAAAACTAGGTAAATCAACAAAAATAATGATTATTAAGCACCTAGTAAGTGTCAGATATAATGTGTATGGTATTTTACATATTTTATATCTAGTCCTCAAACTTTGCAAGGGCGGCATCATTGCTCTAACACTCAAAAAACTAACTGACTTTCCCTTGGTGAAGAGTCAAAACAAAAGAAACAAAGTATCAGGCAGGATGTTCTCACACATGTCTCTCAATAGGTTTTTCTCTTAAAAAACATAGGTTCTCAATGTGAATAAAAGAACAGGGGTGGGATAGGGAGGGTGGGAGGGAGACGCAAGAGGGAGGGGATATGGGGATATATGTATACGTATAGCTGATTCACTTTGTTATACAGCAGCAACTAGCAACAATGTAAAGCAATTATACTCCAATAAAGATGTTTTAAAAAAAAACAAGAACAAAGCAAACTAGGTTTTGAATCTTATTTGTAATACAGTTTTTCGAATATTACTTTTCAGGTTCTAATGAGTCAACTTAAACATAGCATTAGACAAAATAATTCACACTGAAACATTCACCTTTTGAATTATTCAGCATGGCAAACTACAACAGCTTTTCTATATCTCATTTCCAATAATCTATAAATAAAATCATTTCTTGAGAACTGGGTCATTAAATAATCATGTGAAAAGTTACAAGTGGGCATACTATTCAACATATCCACAGCAAAAAAATTCTCCTGATACAAGGTTTTAAGACACTTCTTTTCAATGCAATACTAATATTAGCAAGCATGCGTAGGTAGCAAATACCAACAATTTTCACTAAAGATGGGTAAGTCTGACAGAAATTCTTCCCTCTCCAAGATTTTTCATCAGTAATCTTATAATTCATCAACAATACAATAGGACTATTATCTGTAAGTAAATTAATACTCCTCACAGGAAGAACCTAGAATATAAATCTCCGTATCAATTTTTTGAGCACTGATAAAACAATGAAAAGAAACTGATAAATTGATGGCCTAATTACCAAGTTCCAATTATCAAATAGGCTATTTCACTCCTTCCTCCACCACAGCCCCACTATGACATTTACATTGTATTACAGAAAAAATTTTAGATAATATAACATTTTTATGTAAAATGTTTCTGGAGAATAATAAAAATGAAGAAGAAGCCTTGAGTAGTCACTCTGACTCTCTCAGGTTCCCCATATGTTGAATTTTCCTTGCCCTATAATTCTCTAAGGGTTGCTATATGGATCAGGTAAAATCATAGATTGAGGAATAGTTTGAGAGAAGACAAAAGAAAGATGTAGTCAGAATCACCTGGAGGGCTTACTCACATTACTTACACATTCTCCTGCCTTGCCCACCCCCATCCCTCCCTGAATGCTAGGATCTTGGTGACATGTGTATGTTATACTGCCTAGTTGTACTGAACTAGATTATCTCTGGAGCCCTTTTCAGTACCAACATTTTATAACTTAATGAATATAAAGTGCTATTCAAGTAAAAGACACTATTTTTAAACTATTTGAAAACTTTAACCTTTATATTGCATTCATAATGAACTCTTGTATTAACTGAGGTAAACTGTGCACATGAGTAACTCCCTAACTAATCTACGTTCTCTGTATCCTCTTATATAGGAAAAGTATCTAATGTAAAGGCAGTCAGGGTGACTTCAGAATCAGAGAACTGTGTTCAAATTATGTCTTCAACACATAAACTCATAATAGCTGTGTGATCTTATTAAAGTACTTAATTCCTTTAGATATTTATTCATTCAATAAAAACTTATTGAGCATATACTTTATGCTATATCCTTAGGAAACTCTTTTGTATCCATGAAACAGTCCCTACCTTCAGGAAGGTTAGAGAAGACAATCAAATGATCACACAAATCTATCATTACAAATTGTAATAAATGTTATTTTTGTTTTAACAAATAAAAAGCCCCCTTCCTCTTCCTTTTGCTCTTCGATTCACAAAAATTTAGCGCTAAAGCCATCAGATGCTGCAAAGCACAATGGACAACTAGATGGCTAAGCAGAATAATGGCTAAGCATGGGGTGTTAGAACCCACTGCAGAGACTGACTGAGCATGGGAGTCAGAGTCCAAGTAGGTTGAGGAAGGAGTACATGCTGTGGGAGCTCAGGGTACAGTGCCACATATAGAATTAGAACTCAGGTAGGATAAAGAGGGGTTCCATGAATGTCAGCCACCTAGCACAGGGTCTCAAAGCTTGAGCAGGATGCCCACAGGAAGGGGTGGGATCAGAGTCCAAACTGGGTGAAGAAGACTTCTGGGTAGGAGGGTGGCCTGGCACAGGTGTCAGAATTGAGCAGGGTGAGAAAGACATCATGCAAAAGGGTGACATGGGGAAAGTGTCAGAACTCAGGTGAAGTGAAGTAGAAGTCTGCAAGATGTCAGAACCTGAGTGGAATGAGGAAGGTATCTGCATGAAGGTAGAGGCAACAGCAGCAACAATGACAGATTGGTTATAGAGTGGGGAACTGATAAAATAAGTAAGTATATGAAAGATAATGGAAGCTAGGTTTTTGAAGAAGAAGGGAGAAAACTAGAATTAACAAGCAGAGTTTGAAATTGGACATATCAGTATGGACCCAAAGTTTTCAACATACAGAAATAAATATAGATGTATATATGTGAGTGTGTGTATAAATCTACATGCAGACACACACACACACACACACACACACACACCCTAGCAATGAGCATATCTAGCACCCAGATTTTCTTCTAATTATCACTTTCCACTAAAATGAATCAGGGCTCCTTAGAGAAATGGCTAAACCAAGAACTAGAGTAGGAAAAGTACATGAGGTTGGTAAATATAAAAGATTCCCCCCCACCTTTCTGTAATTTCTTTAAAAGAAAATTGACCGTTTAAAGCAAAAGTAGTAACAATGCAATGTGGGGTTTATGATATATATAATTAAAATGTATGATAACCGGAGTGCAAGGATGAGAGAGCAGAAATAGAAATAGAAGTGTATTATTCTAAGATTCTAACACAATATGGGAAGTTGAAGACAGACTGTTATAATTTACAATGTATAATGTAAGCTCTAGAGCTGAGTTCTTAAGCAGGGCAATTGTGCTCTCCCTTTTGCCCCTGGATATTTGGCAATCACTAGAGACATTTTTTATTGTCATGACAGGAGGGTGTGCTACTGGTATCTAGTAGGTAAAAGCCAGGAATGCTGCTGAACATCCTATAATGCACAAGTCAGCCCCTCATAACAAAGAATTATCTGGTCCAAAACGTCCATATGTGGAGGTTGAGAACCCTACCCTAAGCAATTATTAAAAAAGAAAAAAAAAGTAGAGCTAATAAGCCAATGTAAGAGATAAAATGGAATCCTTTTTCTTAAAAAGCTTAATAAATCCAAAAGAAGACAGTAAAATGGGAGAAAAGCAAAGAATACAGAAAACAAATAAAAACAATTATTAAGATAGTAGACCTAAACTCAATCGTATTGATAATTATATCAAATATAAATGGACTAAACACTTCAATTAAAAGGCAAAGATGGTCAGAATGGATAAAAATGTAAGCCCTGACTATACAATGTTCATAAGAGATGCATTTTAAATACAAAGGCACAGACGGGTTAAAAGTAAACGGATGGAAAAAAAAAAAAAGTAAACAGATGAAAAATATGATGCAAACCCTAATTATAAGAAAGTTGGAGTAGCTACATTAATATCAGAAAAGGTAAACACCAAAATAAGGAGTACCGCCAGAGAAAAAGAGCAATGTTTCATAATAAAAAGGAAGTCAATTCATCAAGAATATACAATCCTAAACGTGCATGCACCTAATAACAGAGCTCAAAATACGTGCGACAACAACTGACAAAGGGAAAAATGTATAAACCCACAATTACAGCTAGAGGTTTTTACACTCCTCTCAATAACTGATACTACAAATAGACGCCACCCAAAAAAGGAAAATTTGATCAATTTGTCTTTTGTGGTTGTGTCAAAAGAATTTAGGAGCCAACTTGAAGAGGCTCCCACTGCAACAGATTGGACAATTTGAGCACCAAAAGAATATTTGTGATGGATTGACAGACATCAGAAATCTTAATGATATGGGGAACAAAAATCTTATTGGTCACTGAACCATCTCATTATCTGAAAACATATAAATAAACGGAAATAATTCCTGTATGAACTGTACCTCAGGATAACCCATGGTAGCAAGTAAAAGTTCTTTAAGAATTCCAGCTAATAAATGAAGAAAATGAAGATAAAATTCATTTTGCAACTACCAATAAAATAATGATCTAGGGAAAGATTACCAATAGCTATAAAAACATTTGGTAATACTTATATCTACCGATTAATGTTAATATCATTAGAGACCAGACATGTGCCTCCTAAAATGATGCAACAGGAAGTACACTTAAATACACTTATAGGTACACATCAGGAATACCACTTATCGAACGTTCATTCCCCATATCTCCAAAAACAATCAGACTTGAATCTGATCAAGTTTCTTGATTTAACTACCAGTTTTATGGAAATATAAACAGGAGAGGGGCTTCCCTGGTGGCACAGCGGTTAAGAATCCGCCTGCCAATGCAGGCGACATGGGTTCGAGCCCTGGCCTGGGAAGATCCCACATGCCGTGGAGCAACTAAGCCCGTGAACCACAACTACTGAGCCTGCGTTCTAGAGCCTGTGAGCCACAACTACTGAAGCCCACACGCCTAGGGCCCGTGCTCCACAACAAGAGAAGCCTGCGCACCTCAACGAAGAGTAGCCCCCGCTCCCCACAACCAGAGAAAAGCCTGTGCGCAGCAACAAAGACCTAATGCAGCCAAAAATAAAATAAATAAATTTAATAAAAAAATAAATAAACAGGAGAACTTGTTAAACCATGGGAATTAAAATCAGCAAAACCCAGACTATGGGAAACTCAGGAAAATGACTGATTTCTTCAACAAATAATTTGAAAAGAAAAGAAAAAAACAGAAGAGGGACCCATGAGTTAAAAAGATATAACCACATCAATCAATGTGTGGACCTTATTTAGATCTCACTTTAAAAAAATTTTTTATGACATGATCAAGGAAATTTGGATACTAACTAACTATTTTATTAGATGAAGAAATTGTTAAAAATTCTAGATGTGATAGTGGTATTGTGAGTTGTGATACATACTGAAGTATTTATAACTGAAATTATATATTTGGGATTTGCTTCAAAACATTCCGGGTCACTGATGTGTAGAGGAAAATAGCAGGTACAGATGAAACAAGACTGACGATGTGTTGCTCATCCCTGAAGCTGGGTAATGGGTACAATGAGGGTTCATTTTACTATTCTATCCACTTATATGTTTGGAATTTTCCATAATAAAAAAGAAAATTTCAGTTATCCTGTTTCATGGATGACCAATTCAGAATAAGCATTCTAATTGGTAGAATTTAAGACTTCCTGTATGAGCCAACCATACACAATCCCCCTACTCCGTACCTCTGGAACCATCTCTACACTTATAAACATGGAGTCAGCCACGAAGTTATTGCTACTAAGACTCTTCCCCCTCTACGACCAGCTGCCCCTATAAGACTAACCAGAGACAGATACATCAGCTCTAAAACAGTCCGTCTCTAGTCCCCAACAGAAGCAGACACTGAATGCCCTTGTCCCCTAGGTACCCACACAAGAGCTGCTAAAGAAGCCCTGCAGTCAGAATCACAACTGCAGTTTATATGTTACCACTTCCACTAACATTTACCTTTTTAAAAGAAAATGCCTTAATTTCCTTAGCACTTATATCTAAATTAAATATCTCAAACAAAAACCCAAAATAATCATATAGTTTCCTTGAGTATCTACATTCAGATAGTTTACTTTTACATCTTTCATGCTGTATTGAATTTATGAGAAATCTTTGCGATGTCTTGTCTAGCTCCCCTAAAATGACTTAGGACTCAAAGAGATATAGGATGCTAAGAAACAAAGGAGAAAATAGGGAAGTCGTAAGTTCCCAAGAGATTCAGAAGATAGTTGGAGAAATTAAGAATGAAGAACAGAAGCATGGAATATTCATTTTGCTTAAAAATATATCGATAGTAACTAAGAGAAATACCCCTCTTGTCTCAAATAATAACAATTTCCTTGGAAGAACAGTAATCCTTCTAGTATAGCAAGACTTTGGCAAACTGTGTGATGAGCACTGGAAGGGAACAACAACTATCAGTGGATGATAACTTTGATACAGGGGTCAGTCAGGTGAGGAAACAGGTGGTCTTTCCTTCTCTCATCACCTTGAAATTTTGAAATGGTGAATTTGGATCATGTTTGCAACCAACATTTATATAGCTTTTCTATACAAAAATTATTTCTATTTTTAATAATACTATGTTGTAGTTTACTGCTGCACAAACAGAAAGGTTGGAATGGTTTATTTAAATTACTTAAGGTAACAAATAAAAGAAAATTTCAAGCCTACTATTTCCTATCATTGACTGAGACATTAAATGGGTACTGGAGGCAGAAAATGACAGATGCTCTCACATCCTACCAGTTAGACCTGCAGAATGAATGAATACTGACTGCGCCTGCATCTATGTAACCTCTTCCTTGCTAACAGTTATATGGAACACACTAAAATTACTAAAGCAATTATGAAAAACACTGTTTTCCTATTTGAGCGCCTGCATCACCACTAGTTCATAAACTAGGATATTTCCAAGTCTCAGCCTATCTTAAGCTATATATTGTGCAAGTAAAATTCAATGAAAACGAATACTAAATACTGTTCTATATTGCTTCTGTGCTCCCTTTGAAAGACTACAACCATGGCTATGAATTCTGTATAATAAATGGCTCCCTCTGATTCCCATCTTAAGACTTACCAACACTATAAAAAGAAAATTCTGACAGTGTGCTATCTGCTCTTTATATGAGAGGAACACAAAGATATGGAAGAGAGCTCAAGTGATTTAAGCTAACGTGGAACTGAGGTTTCCACATTTCCTTTCCTCTGCTATTAAGCAGCAACTGTCCTTCAGTTCAGCCTCAGTTCCTCTCAATACTTTCTATCATCCTCCCATACAGAAAAATTTAGAAGCCTGAAGAAAAGGTGAATGGCATGTCCTTGAAATCATCCTCTTCCCCTTACTTCTTATCATTGGGTAACTTACTTTGAAGAGGTTGTAGGTTGTATACTTAATG
This sequence comes from Balaenoptera physalus, assembly GCF_965194825.1. NCBI lineage: Eukaryota > Metazoa > Chordata > Mammalia > Artiodactyla > Balaenopteridae > Balaenoptera > Balaenoptera physalus. Next base: position 59,135,953 of record NC_138889.1, read on the forward strand.
TTTCTTCTGAAAAAACCTATAGTAAAATAATTTCAAGTTTCTCACTTAAAAATTTCATTATATTACAGATATTTGTATATGCCTTTGAAATTTGTGGTGACAAGATTTAACCTACATAATTGCCTAGGTGACTAGGTACTGTGCATTTGAAAAAAAAAATCTCAGAGTAAGGATATTAATATAAGGAAACTGAGTAACCCACTATCTTGACATTCTCAAACTAGGGGAGGGAAAGTGGTAATCTCTGATATAACAGATGGTACCTTCACACCCAAAGCATACAAACACACCCACAAAGTCTTCTTCAAACTTTCCACACCCCAGTGTTCATTGCAGCACTGTTTACAATAGCCAAGACATGGAAGCAACCTAAATGCTACCTAAATTCGTCAACAGAGGAATGGATAAAGAAGATGTGGCACACATATACAATGGAATATTACTCAGCCATAAAGAAGAATGAAATAATGCCATTTGCAGCAACATGGATGGATCTAGAGATTTTTATACTGAGTGAAGTAAGTCAGGCAGAGAAAGACAAATATCATATGATATCACTCATATGTGGAATCTGATTTTTAAAAAAAAATACAAATGAACTTATTTACAAAACAGAAAGAGACTTACAGATATCGAAAACAAACTTATGGTTACCAAAAGGGAAACGTTGCGGGGAGGGATAAATCAGGAGTTTGGGATGAACATACACACACTACTACATGTAAGATAGATAACCAACAAGGACCTACTGTATAGCACAGGGAACTCTGTGATATTCTGTGATAACCTATATGAGAAAAGAATCTAAAAATGAATAAATATATGCATATGTATAACTGAATTACTTTGCTCTATACCTGAAACTAACACAACACTGTAAATCAACTATACTCCAATAAAATTAAAATATTTAAAAAGAAAGAAATTCCCATAAACACAGGGACAGAATTACCTGATGAATTACCACTTACCTTGTGCTACTGTTGACATGACCACAGATGGTGTGGAAGAAACCACAGCTGTTACTGCAACTGTATTAGGAATAGGTGATGGTGTAGAACTGCTGCTGCCACTGCTGCTACTACTGACCAGAGAGGACTGTGAAGCAGTTATAACCACTGGTGGCTTCTGGGTTGTGGAAGCAATGACTGATGTTGGTACAAGCTTAGTGACTGCTGCATAGTTATGGGATTTGGAGAGAATGTTGGGCACGAAGGTTGAACTTGGTGATGTGGTCACTATAATAACCTAAGGAAGATAAAATAAGTTATTTTCATGTACCTACCATACTACTAATGTATCTAGACTCACAGTTATATACAATTTAAAAATAGCTTATGAAACATGATGAAGCAATTCAAGAAAAAGAAATTTACAACTAAAAATATACAAAAGCTCTCCTTTACTAGTAATCATCAAAATGTATTTAAAAGAAACAATTTTTACCAACCAAACATTTTAAAAGACAATATTCAATGCTGTATAAGATCCAGCAAAGTAAGCATTTCAATATACTGCTTAGGGAGTATAAATTGGCACAATTTTTCTAGAAAATAATTTGGATAGTCATTTGTTTATAAATATTTGTTGAGCATCTACTATGTGCCAGGCATGGTTCCAGAGGCTGAGGATAGTGGAATGAACAAAACAGACAAAGTTTTTATTTTCATGGAGCTACATTCCAGTAAGGGGAGAAAAACAATAAACAAATAAAAAAGTAAATATATGTCATGTAGAGATAAATGGAAGAGACAATAAAGCAGGGTAGGAAATAAAAGAAAATGCAAGTGGTGTATGATTTTTTATAAAACATTCAATGAAGATCTCTCTGATAAGGTGACAACTAAGCAGAAACTAGAAGTAGGGGTTGATCCATGTTGCTACCTAGAGGAAGAGCATCCAATGGAAGAGGGAGTAGCAAATACAAAGCCCCTGAGGCAGAAGCAAGCTTGGTATGTTCAAGAAACCTCAAGGACCCTAATGAATGGGATTGAAATTTATAAGGTAGAGAGCAGTAGGAGACAGATTTAGGAAAGTAATGGGGGACTAGATGATGTAAGATCTTGTTGATAGCATATACCCTTGATATGTTATGACGAAAATGGCACTTTATCTCTGTGGTCTTCCTTCCAAAAACCCATAACCTTAGTCTAATCATGAGAAAAACATGAGATAAATTGCAGTAGTGGGGCATCCTACAAAATACTTGACTAGTAATCCTCAAAACTGTCAAGGTCATCAAACACAAGGAAGTTTGAGAAACTTTCACAGCCAAGAGGAGCCTAAGGAAACATGACAAGAAAATATAATGTGGTATCCTGGAACAGAGAAAGACAATAGGTAAAAACTAAACAAATCTGACTAAACCATGGACTTTCGTTAATATTAATGCATCAATATTGGCTCATTAATTGTAACAAATGTACCATACTAATATAAATTGTTAAGAATAGGGGACACTGAATACAGGGTATATGAGAACTCTCTGTACTATCTTTTCAATCTTCCTATAAATCCAAAACTGTTCTAAAAAATAAAGTACTTTTTAAAAAGCATTACTCGAACTGCTAGGTGAAAAGTACAGCAGGGCAGAGACAGTAGAAACAGGCAGACAAATTAGGAGGCTCTTGCAATGACCAAAATGTTTGTGGTAGAACTGATGAAAAGTGAACAGGTTCTGAATATATTTAAAGGTAAAACCAACAGGATTTGCTCATAGATACACAGAATGGAGGAAAAAAGCGGCAGGAAAGAGACTTCAAGGTTAGCCAGTATGACTAGAAAAATGTAGATGATACGGGACAAAGCATTTCAGACAGAGAGAACAGGATGGAGCAAAGGACCTAAGGTAGGAATTAGCTTGCTGTATTTAAAAACAGAAAAGAGAACCAGTGTAGCAAAAGCATATAGGGTAAGGAGGGGTTGCAAAAGTCAGCAGAGTCCAGATCAAATTTGTAAACCAGAGTAAAGAATCTAAGTTTTATACTAAGTATAATGGGAAGCCATGAGAGGATTTTAAGTAAGGAAACAACAAAACTTGATTTATATTTTAAAAGATCATTCTAGCTGCTATGTGGTAAGAGGTAAGAGTAGAAGCAGTGAAACTAGTAAAGAAGCCACTGCAGTAGACTAGGCAAGAAACGGTAGAGGCTGCTTGGACTGGGGTGTTAGTAGTCAAAATAAAGAGAAGTGATCAGATTCAGATTATTTTAAGAGGTAGAGTCAACAGGACTTGATGTATGGAAATGGCAGGGTTGAGGAAAAGAACGGAAAGATTAGCTCCTAGAGCTAATACACATTGGCCTATTTAAATCTCCCAACAATCCTATGACAGAGATACTATTATTATCCCCATTTTACAGCTGAGAACACAAAAATTACTTATAAATCTGTAATATCAGTTTTATTCTGGGCAAGTATAATGGTAGTTTAATGATACCCCAAACACAGAGTGTCTTTTTCCTCTTTCACCAAAATTACTTTTACCTACCTAGGAGAGAAAATTGTTTTGAAGAATCCAAAGAATTTAAGGGAGAAATTCTTTTTCATTTTTGTATCAGTCCTAAAGAAGTTCTGAAATTAAATCAGTCAGTCAAACTTACTGAGTATGTCTGTACTCAGTACTGACATCTCAAAGAAGCTTTGATTATATCATTATTATTATATATTTCAGTGTTAGAGAATTCTAAGTATGTGTCCATAACTTTAAGGAGTTTGTTGATTATCTGAGGAGTCAAGAGAGACATACAAGTCTTGACCAGCAAACACCTCTATAGAGTTGACAAGCATACTTCTACATAGACTCAATCAGTAAACACATATATAGCGCTATTACAAACACAACCATCAGCCATCATATAAACCGAGAAGTAGACTAATATGGCAAAAAGACCAGAAGTTAAGAGTTAAATGAACCTGAGCTGAATCCTGCCTCTGCCACTAACAAATGGCAGGGCCCTGGACGTGTTAAAATCTCTGGGTTCCAATTTTCATCTATAAAATAGGGATAATAATACCTACCTTGCAAATCATTATAAGGATTAAATGAGATAATGATGTGAAGCATCTAACATAGTGCTAGGCACATAGCAGGTGGTCAATATTTGGCAGTTCACAAATGGTACTTATTAGTATCTTGTTATTACTACTTAATAAATGTTAGAAGGATATCAGTAAAGGTGTTATAGATCAAATCAAACTGGAAATTTATTTTAATGTACTCTATTTTTGTTTCATTAAAAAATTTTATATATCTTTTTCCCAAATACTGATACCCTTGAGAATCCAAAGAGCTCACAGTTACTAGCACAGCCAAGCCAATTAAGAGTAGTAATAGCAATTAGGTTTCATATTTGCCAATTCTGAACTAATAGTAGTGCCTTCCTAGAGTACAGTTTTTATAAGGACTCTGTGACACAGATGAGGATTCACCAAGGCTTGGCAGGAAAGTATGCCACAGTTAATAAACAATCTCTGTCATGGGTAGGGAAGGGGAAGCATTCACACTTGGGTCAAACATTTGCAATTTTAGAACTAGAGTATGCATGTAGACTTCTAACATTAAGACAATAACTTCAGCAAAATAAATCTAGAGTCTTTTAGAGCATGTTTTAGGTTACAGGTACAAATGATAAAACATATTTTGAGATTTCAGTCTACAAGCTAATTTCTGATCTGAAAAGGGGTTATCCAAAATTAGAGATCCACCTTGAAGAAAATTTACTTGCACTTTAGTTACATGTTACAACAAGGGAAACAAAGGGATTTTGAAACCAAGTGAACCAAACAGTGTTTATTCAGGCCATAATTCAAATTACTGACCTTCTAGCACTCACAAAAACTCCTTAAGAGTGCTGGGACTTGCACCCTAAGGATAAAATGAAAAATATCAATCAAGCATGTGAAAGCATAAAGCTATATTCTGTTGCTTTGTTTATATAAGTGTTGTACCAACGTTATACTCAAAATGAAGGCACCACATTAACACAGGTGGAAATTTGTCTACCCTGAAAATATATGACCTATTTGAATTTGAATCAAGTCCACAAATTCATAAATAATTATACTTAATGTAAAAGTAACTTTAACTAAAGTAATGTCCTAAGTTGACTTCCATATGATTTGTGAGAAATCCAAGGTGAATGCAATAATGGCAACAGCCTTACAGAGATTTCAAAAAAAGTCCAATTATCCAGAAAAAGGAAAACAAAAAACATACGAAAAATCCCAAAGAATATCTATTAGTCCTACCCACACTCAGCTTGTCCAAGAAATAACAAAAGTAATGGCACTGAGTACACATGAAGTAAGAGTACAGTTTTACATCTAGAACATAATAGATACTTAGCAAATATTTGTGGAATGAATGAGTCTTATTTTTAATTTAATTTGTTTTAAATGTTTATTTTTTAAACATAGTAGGACAAATCTAAGGTTCTGAGCCTGGAATCTCATGGTATGACTCATGTATGACTTTGGAGATAAATATGTCCTCTTATGAGCATTACAAGTCTGACAATCTCAACTATCCACTCTCAACTGACAATTCAGAAGAAAAGAAAAAATTAAAATATGGGAGCGTCAGTGAATCAAAAAAAAAAAAAGTTCACCAATTTCACTTACAGGTGAGCCCCCATCTACTACAAGTATTTTTATATAGGTCTACTAAGAAGATTGGAAAGTTAATACTGTTAGGTGACATTTACTGAACACTCATCATATGCACTATGTTAAGCACTTTCCATGAATCACCTCATTTAATTATCTAGTAAGCACTATTATTATCTTTGTTTTATAAGGAAGCTGAAGCTCAAGAGAGGTGGAGAGCCAGTACTGGAACCAGATATACTTATTCATTTATTCATTCATTCATTCAACAAATATTAGTCAACACCTATTGCATGTCAGGCACTGTTCTAAACACTATGGAATAGGGATGAATAAGACAAAGTCTCTACCTTCAGTAACTCATACTCTATGGGAGAAATAGGAAATAAATAAATATAATGTCAACTAGTTGTAAGCAAAACAGAATAAGGAAATAAAAGGACACGGATTTGAGATGGGTGCTCTTTTAGCTATAACTTTGCTACCTTATTTCTCAAATATCAAATTAAAAGAGCAGATGAGAAGGGGGAGAAGAGAGAAGAATTACTGATAAAATAGATCCAGCAAAGAAGGTAGTAAAAAATTACAAAAGTAGATTTAAAAATTCTTAGAGTAGAGCAGGCTGAAGACACCTAATATACAGCTTGCCCAGAAAGCAATATTATAATAATATATAAAAATTGATATTCAGAAAGATTACCTTGGAGTCATTAAATACAAAAATTATGTTCAGTGTAACATTTAAGAAATCACCAAAAATAGTCAATTTCTATATATTAAGGGGTAAGCTTCAGTGAACTGATAAATTCATTATTTGGAACAGCGCATTCTCAACACTGCAATTAATTTTTTTTTTAAAGTTCACTGACTTCACTTATAGGTTTACCCCTTCTATTAAAATATTTTTATATAGGTCTACCAAAGAAGACTGGGAAGTTAATAATGTTAGGTAACACTGCTTTCCATAAAATACCTGCAAGGGAAGGGACCTAACATTTTCTGAGTACATACATTATGCTGTACTTTAAAATACCCAATCCCATTTAATCCTCACGGTAGCCTTATAAAATTGGCATTATTCTCATCTCACAGATGGGTAAACAGGTTTAGAAAGACTAATTTATCTCAGGTCATACTGGAAGACCTGGGGTTCTAACCCAGGCCTCTTTGACTACAAAAATTCTTATTTGATTTTAACACTAAACTATAATGCCTCATCCTAAGACTGAAGCTAGAATTACATTACACAGATCAACTCACTGTCATTTCTAGTTTGTTTAGAAAATTATAATTTTTTATATATTATATAATGACATATTTCCAAGAAACTCAAGGAGGTTCTTTAAATGAAAATTATCATGGACCTGAAGACTTAAAAGAAAGACCGTCTATTGAAAACAAGAATTCACCTCTACTCCTTCCCCAAAATCCCTCTAAAACAGTATGAAGGGATTTTTTAGAAGAGGCACATAAACCCATAAGGTCAAAATGGAAAGGAGACAATAGCTATCAACTTCTGGAAAGTGGAAAACAAACAGACAAGTAGTAACTGATCAAGCATACTCAAGAAAGTGGAAACCTAAGACAGCAAACAGAAGAAAAAACAAGACAGCTTTCAGAGAACCGCAGAAAGACTCAGTAATTTGAGAACACCAGATACTTCTGAAGTGGGGATAAAAGTGGGACTAAAGAGATGTAAATTAGTTGAAAATCTGTTTAAGCAGCATTAAGATCCCCAGCTATCCTCCCTTATCCTCAAGGAAGACTTGAAACTTATTCTCCTGAGGGAGAGATTGAATCCAAGGGAATTTGATGATACCAGGCTGAGGCAGGTAGGTGCTATGCTGAAAACAGAGAGGTTAGGTAAAGTCTATATACTGAATGATGAGACTATCCAGCCCACTCCCTCCCTTTACTCCCAAAATACTAGCAGACAGGCTTACTACTGTAGGCAAAAGACTGGAAGATTCTTCTCTGAGGAAACTGTCCAGTCCATAAAAAAGCCCTAATGAATGACAACTGGTGAGGTAAAGGGGTAGTGGGTGTTCATCAACAAAACAGCCCAGCTAGGTCAACCTACAATGAAAGTCACCAGCCAGCATGTCCCACCCTACACACAGAGCCTTCTGTCAGCTTTTAGTGTCCGTTTCCACAGCCAGCATTTAAGGAAACTGAAATGGAAGAGATCAAAATGAATAGATAAAAGAAATTTACAGGTAAGAGAGAAAACATCAAAAAAAATTATCATGAATATCATCAGAAAAGAGAACATAGTGACTATGAAAGAGCAGGATGCTATTTAAAAGAAAAATAAAGAAAGAAACTTTCAGAAAACCAGACAGAGTTACTAGAAATTTAAAATAGGATAGCAAAAATGAAAAATTCCAGAGAAGTAATGAAGGATAAAGTTAAAAGATAAAGAAAATAATACTTACAGAGCATTTACTATGTGCTAGGCTCTGTTCTACTGGTTTGTATTTATTATCTGATTTATTTACACCCCAAAACCCTATAAAATAGATATATTATTTTCCCTATTTTACAAGAGAAAAACTTAGGTCTAGAGTTTAGTTTTCCCAAAGTCACATAGCTAGTAAGTAGCATAAAATGGGATTCAAATTCAGGAAGTCTAGTTCTAAAATCCAGGCTTTTAACTACTATACTACAGTAGAAAAAGCAAACAAATGGAAACTGGTGGTGAGAAAGACTGAAAAATTAAAGGATCAATCTAGGCATTCAACATCCAGAATAACAGGTGATCCAAAAAGAGAGGACAGAGAAAAATCAAAGAAATAATTCAAGAAATTTCCCAGAATGGAAGGATATGAGTGTCTAGAATAACAGGGGCCACAGAGTGTGTAACCCAATGGATAAAATAAAGACCCACACCAAGGAAAATTACCTTGAAGTTTCAGAACTCTGACTTTTTCCAAGAGAAAAGGAGGATCTGGAATTAGAATGGCATTACTGGGCTTCTCAAAGGCAATACTGGAAGCCAACAGCCCATGAAGCAATATCCTCAAAATTCTCAAGGAAAATGACCTCCCACCTAGAATACTTACCTAGTTAAACTTACATCAAGACAGTAGGAGGGTAGAATAAAGAAATTTTCAGTCTACCATGCAAGGTCTCAAAAACTTTACTTTCCATCCCACCCATATACCAAGAAGCTACTGGAGGATATGCTCCAGCAAATCAGTAAATAAACGAAGAAAGAAGAAGATCAGAATGATAGTGAAGGTAGATCTCAGACACAGAGGTATATAACAAGCCTAGGGTACCATCAGCATCCAGATCAGTGTGGCAAGTAGAGGGTTCTAATAACAAAATTGACAGAATACTGATGATTTGAACATACTGAGAGAAGAGTTTAGAAATGAATTAATGATAGCATTTAAGAATTAAAAAAGAAGATGATAACAATTATTCACTTAATCATATCCTTCCTTTTGTCTATGAAATACCTAACTCTGACAACTTCATTACTCTGGCAATATAAGAACTAAGTTCCTAAAGGTAAAGTTATCCAAATACAGGCTGAAAGAATCCTTTATATTTTAATTTTTTTCCCAAATGGAATCACAATAGTAAAATATAATGAAAGTCTTAGAAGATCTGCTAGCTGTGTCATATTAGGCAAGTCATTTGGCATCTCTGAGCCTCATATACAAAAATATATACAAAAAGTGAAATAATAATACCTAACCCAAAGCTTTATGTGCAGAATTAAAGAAAGAGATGTGAACATTCCCACCATAATGCCAAGCACATAGTAAGCACTCAGTGCATGTTTGTTAAATCTGAATAGTATTGACTGAAAGAGATAAAAACAGCAATTGGCAGACAGACTCCCTCCACCACATACCTTCTGTGTTGTTGTGTTTGTTGTCTGTGTTGATGGTTTGGTGAAGGTTATTTTCACAGGAGACATGTGGGGTGGTAAGGAGTTGGCAATGCTCTGCATGATGTTGCTCATCTTAGGACTGCCACTCACAGGTACAGTGATCGTCTTTGAGACCGGAACAACAGCCTTTGGAACTTCCTTTAGGACAACGGGGGAGGAGCTAGAAGAGTTTGTTCGCCTTCGTTTTCTGGGTTTTTCATCTTCATCTGAACAGCTAACACCTGTAAGGCAGTGACAATATTGCTACATTTATAGCAATATAACCTTGTATTTTATACTTTATTTTTAAATCATTGCGTTATCAGTCATCCTTGACCTCTCCCTTTGCCTCATGCCCAATCAGACAGTCAGTTCTATCAATCCTCCCTCAGGGAAGCTGTCTCTGAATGGCTTCCCTTTTTTCTTTAACCCTATGGCCATGTCAGGCCTTCTTATCACCTGCCTGTATTTTAGCGACAACCTCCTAAAAGGTGTACATGCCTCTAATCTCTCCACTTCCATTCTACCCTTCATGCTACTACCAGCTATAAAAATCTCACACATCTAATAAAGCCAATGCCCTGCCTCAAATCCTTTAGTAGTTTTTATCTCCCTACAAGATGAGGCACAAAAATCATTACTTTATCATTCAAGGTCTCATATCTTTCTAAGAACACAATACCCTATTCCACCCACCTTATAATCCTGGCACAATGAACTGCTCACCATTCCCCAAAGCCACCTTATCACATATTCTGTCCATCTGGAGTCTCTATATACTATTGTTCTTTGGGGAACACCACATACATTCAATGACCTCTTCATCATCCAGCAATCATCATCCTGCAAGCCATCTCCTTGGTGAAGCTTTCCCTTACTCCTCTAAGCAAAGTGAATTCATGTCTCCTCTGAGCTTAGAAAGCACTTTGTACATTCTCTTCTGTATCACTTACCCCATGGTAATGTGGCTGTCAGTCTGCACATCTCCTGTTATTAAGGGGCTCCCAAAGGACAACGACTAAGTCTTATCGGTTTCTTTCCCTGGTATAGTGTCTTGCACATATGAAGTTAGGTGAATGAATGATTATATCTCAAACTAATGTTGCCTGTGTGACTTCTGAGAATGAAACAATAAACTTCCTGTTACTTCAAACTATATATTGTGTGAAATGGTTTCTTCATGTTTGGGATTCACTTTCAACGTTTAAAAAAACAATTAAAAAATAGACCTCTACGGTTATTTTAAAAGATCATCTTGGCTAAATCCACAGAAATCTGATATAAACTTAATAATCCCAGATTCTTAGTTTTTTCTTAATGCACTAAAGCCTCAACTGTTTCTGTACTTTTTAAAAAAATCAAGTGAGAAACATAAAACCTTGCAGTATACATAGAAAATTTAAAGCAGACATTTAAAAAAGCATACAGCATGACTCATGGAATTGGTAATAAAACATAACTCCTTATACCCTCAATTTTTAAACCCTAAACAAGACTGACAATGACCTAAAATCATTTGTCTAAAACAGCTAAGTCCACCTCTAAAAGCTACAAAGAAATCACGTTTATAACTATACTGAGAAAAATGAAAGTCAAATATTAATGATCTCCAGTAAATACCAAAAGCAAATCAATACCGACATAACAGACATTAAAAACAAAAAATGAACTGGACATTAAACTGCTTCACAGCGTAGAATCAAAGGGGTTAAAAACTGCAAATAAACTTCAAAAAATTACAGTCAACTAGAAATATGAAAGGACTCTCTAGAATGCTTCACTGAATTTAACAGTTGAATGATATGGTACATAAATAATATTTTAAAACACTACAAAGATTACATTATAGGAGTAAACACTGAATAAATGACATAAGCACATTCCTTTAGTTTCTATTCACATTTCTATTCCATGAAAATCAAAACAAGTGAATCTTAGAGTATAGCACTGTTCAAGGCAGATTCCCCACAGAAAACAAAAAAAAAGTAATTTCTCAACCCCCAGAACTGATTAAAAAGCAATATATACCTAGTCACATGTAAAGAAAGGAATTCTTTACAACCTTCAAAAACTAACCACTGCTAATAGCCAGTGGACCAATGAATTAAATCAGGAAGGCAGATCTAATCAGAGCCTATGCTGCAGCTTTTAGTCAAGATGGCCCTGATAACACTGAGAGTATCACTTACTTTTGACATAAACAGTACTTCCACTTGGCAAGACAACTACATTGGAGGCAGGACTGGCAGGTCTTGGAGACTTAACCGTTGCTATGCTGCCACTTGGAACAGGGGTAGAGGTTGGGGTTGACGTGGTACTTGTGTAGGAATAGCAAACCACTACTGAAGGAACGATAAAAAAGTCTGCTGTTAACTTTCACCAAAACTGTCCATGCATACAGTAAAATTATTTTTTTTTCTGCAGGTCAATTTTAACATTTTTATATAATCAGAAGATAGAGGGCAGTACTAGGTTAAAATGTATTAATAAGCTTTCCTGAAAATCATCACTTAACTAGGTTTTCCCCAAGTATTTAGCAGCTGTCTACAGGTGACACTGACAATGGAGAAGAGCACAGTTACAAAGAAACCAAGTTTAAAACTGAGAAAAATGAAAATCATTTTTCCTTCATGGCAGGAGTTGGACAAAAAGCATATACTTGTATTCTTTTTTAATACTAATAGCAGTATCAATGATGGAGTGATGGATAATTTGTCCCTAACCATAGCAATTTCCAACTTGGCTCCCGGAGAGAAACAAGGTAAGTTTCTTTTATCATAAACAACTCACTAGTCACTTGCCATCTAAGCAGTGCAATAATAACTAAGGTAATGACAACATCATATTTCAGTTTCTTGAATAACAACAACAACAAGCAGGAATAGCTCATAGGCACTATTTACTGAGTACCATACATTATGCTAAATCCTTTCCATATACTATCACTAATTCTCACAACACCATATCCTCATTTTAAAGATGAGGAACCCAAGGCTCACAGAAGCTAAAAAGACTTGCTGGAGGTCACAAAGCAAAGAAATGGCAAACTAGGATTCAAACATAGATTAGACTATTGAAAATTCTATATTCTTTCCAGTGAACCAGAGAGGCGGTAAATAGAAAAGATAAAAGTGGGAAGAGAAGAAAGATAGCTCTCCTGCAACAAAGAAAACAGGAACTCAATGGAGGCCAAGTTTGCACACTGATAACTGTCTCTCCCTAAATACAGCTTCCTTCTGTGTAAAACAGAGTCTGGCATGTATGAAAGGAATGTCTCATTCTGCTCCACAACCCATTGCTAGTCAAGAAAAGACAATTCTGCAAAGCAATCTGACAACTGCATTATTTTCAGGGTCATTTTCATGTAACACCAAACTAAGCTACCGAAGTCAACCCAAACATGCGCTCTCAAATTTAATATTACTCTTGGTGACCTCAGGAAACTCCAAGGATTTTTAAAGCATGTATCAATTATTAGATTAAATAACAATAAGAAAGCCATCCCCATCGGCCACGTAACCCCTAACAGATTCAGCACATTGACTGGAACAGAGAAGCAGCATATACCACTGATTCCAGAAGACAAAAACAGAGCTTTATTTTCTAAAGTATCAGTTGAGCATCTTTCTTCAGCAGATAAATGACTTCTATCATCTTATTAATTTTCCATGTCACCTGTTAAGGCCTTTTATCCACTTCTAACAAGACACGCTCATATCAAAAATTCATTCCAAGAAGGCTTTTTGCAATTTTGTGATTAATATAATTCACACTTTGAACAAAAGGGATATTTAATTTTGGTTGAGACTAAAAACTTGGCAGTTTCTCGTTTCAGAACAAGAGTTGCTCACTATGTTTCACAACTTTTAAACACTGGACAAAAACAGATGAAAAATAAGACAACTTTTCTTGAAGAATCTGAGAAAAGTCATTTCTACACACAGAACTATTTCTCTACTCACCTTCCTTGCTTCCTGTTTCTGCAGGCACTGGAAGAGATGCATTGTGCTGGATAGCTGCATTGGCAACAGCATTAGCTGTTACAGTGAAGGCAGTTTGGGGAACCAGCCGAGGCATCAGGGGTACCAATCGACGACCTTCAATGGACCATTCTGAAGAGCTATTAGGTCCAGACATACTAAACAAAAAAGAAAACACTACTACAAGAGTTCTCAATTGCTAAAAATGAAGCAAATATATACACTCAAATATAACTTTTTAAATTATAAAAAGTGCCCTGAGTGAACAGGAGAGGCTTTATTTTAAGCAAGCAAGATCAAAATTATGAATAATAATCAGAATTCAAGGAATTTCACACACACTTAGATTTTTACACATTTTATTCCATAATCTGAATCTTATAATGAACAAAATTGAAACTATGAAAAACTGTCCCATGCCTTTTAAATAAATATCAACATTATTTTCATTAGTTTAAATCTGGTATTGCTAATGAAAACTAGTATTTCTACTAACTTTTAGAACTTAATGTTATAATTAAGCTAAAAAGGTAAAAAGTACTCATAATTTCAAAAATCAGATTTTCCTGAATAATTAAGGATGGAATTCATTGAACTTTTGCAAAATTATCCTAACTGCCTGCATGGCCAGAGGTTCTAAGGCTTTCAAACAAGGGAAACTGAGGCAGTAAACGAGGGAGACTAGGTACTGGGGGATAGAAGGGAGCTGTATATATCACTGCATGTGTCACTGACAATGTGTTATATTATTATCCTTCCTGTTAAAAAAAGTATACTAGATCTGAGGACACTGCAAGAAACCTGCCACTACTTTAAGTTTACTTATTTATACCATTCTTCACTCTAAGGAATGTTTGAGGCAATTGAACTCTACCCCTAAGCAGACATTATTATCAGTTTTACTCAATTTCTTGAGCAAATTTTATCCTAGGAATCCAAACAGAGGTTGAAATATGAAAAGACAGTTGTTCACTTCCCTTGGCTTGGCTCCACAAAAGGTAGTGGTATCATTTTTCCTGACTAATGATTAGTGTCGAGGTTTAAAATTCACCCAGAATCAACCAATCAACCAACCAACCTCTTCACTAAGTCAGAAATATTTCTGCATCTTTGTCAAAACCAAAGATTCTACAACCCAACCTAGAGTTTAAGATTCTGTAGGTCCACTGATTCTTCAAATTTAGATAGAGTACACAAAAGCCCTTGTTAGTGGATAGTGGAATAATGATGATGATGGTAATGATGATAATTAACATCAATTAGCACTTAATATATGAGGCATTGTTCTAAACATTTTACATGCATTAACTCATACAATTCTTTCAATCTTATGAAATTGGTAATACTATTATCTCCATTTTTAAGATGGGAAGACTGAATTAACAAAGGTTAAATAACTTGCTTATGGTCACAGAGCTACTAAATGTCTCCTTCAACAAGCAAGCATACATCATGCTACTGAAATTAACTGCCACATCACAAGTGGAAGGTATAAAAATTTTCAAATGTGTTTTGTCTAACTTTTGCCTTTGATTTATACTAAGTGGGCACTGCTGTCTAATCACTAGCAACTTTCACTGAATGGAACAAATAAATTACTTTACAACTTGAGAAGAATTTATACTCAAGTCAAGAAAGGAATTTCTAGGAGTTGATGAATTCAATTGAGTTACAGTGGGAAATCTGCAAATTCCTTCATGGTATAACATAGTCCTACCTAAGACATGGGAAAGAGGGATTCTTAAGACCCCAATAACCCTCACAAATTTGTTATCACATAATCTTCAAATTGATGCTAGTTCTGAAACAGAAAATGGTACAAACAAGAAAGAGAGACAGAAATAGACCTATTGCTAATTGTCAAAGGAAAAAATTCTAAAAGCTATTCAGCATTTTCTTGGCTTACTCCTATTTTGCTATCATTTTATTAGAATATCACTAATAAATTTGCTTGGTGAGAGTTTACCATACAAATAAAGTGATGTCTACACTTACCTGGTACATTGTTTAAATGGTGGCAGAAATTATGGAAGATTAATAATTTAAAATACATGAATATATATGCTATTGAAAAGACAGAATTTGCAGTGCAAAACATACAACTGCAACTTTTAGAAAGATCTATAAATCTTCCAAATTTCTACTCACGCAAACATGCTCAAACTTTTTTTAAGTGAATGAAAAATTAAACATCATGTTAGAATTAGATCAAAATTCCTATTTTGCTTACTAATGGGGGTGTAAATATGCATTAGCTGCACAAATCATCTAGATAGAATTTTACAGGTTTCTGTAAACATCTTATTCCAGGGCTTTCCTGAGATTCCTAAGTTTCAAACAACTCCTCTCTATTTATACTAAATATAGCAAGGGAGGGTAGAAACCTGGCTCCAGCCCCTTTTCTGAGAAGTCTAACAAGATACTAGTGGAACTACCTTGGCCCTCTCATCCTTTGGTATGCAGCACACCAGCATGAAATCCTCATCCTCACATAGAAACTCAAACAATATCCCATGAATGTCTGGCTGACGGAGAAGGAGTTAAGAGAACAGTAATTCTGGATAGCCACTTTATTTAGATACAATGCTGGCAAGAGTGGCCTCAATTAAAAACTGTGAAGCCCCTTGACATTCCAGGCTTTAATACTATAATATTCTGACATGTTTCAAAACTGAATTAGAGTACCAAACTTAATAAATGGTCTCGTGCCAAATAATAAACACGTGTTATGGTTCAAGCAAGGCTTTTCTTTGATCCCAGACACTCCACTCCTTTTGTTTCCATCTCCTTTGTGCTCAGTCTTCTTGGCTTTCTCTTTACCTTTCAACCACATTCCTTCTGGCCTAAGCTGCTGTTTTGAGTGGGGGAGGGAAGGGAGAGGAGAAAGGGAATGCAGTCAGTTCAGATGCATTCCCCCTTGGCTCAAGTTACTTTTTTTCAAGCTCAGAGTTTGAAGCCCTCCTATAGATAATCTTTAGAACTAGGTTCTGTTACTACTTCTGAGGGAAGGAGGGCAGAGGAGACGGACAGAATGAGGGATCTCTGTCTTCCTCACCATTCCCCACTCATTGACCCTTGGGCTCAACAAGTAAATACGATGTCTGGTCAAACTAAAGCCACAATATAAAATATTAAAACAGGAGTATGGAAAGACCTAAGTAGCTTAAAATTATACACTGAAGTAAACGGTTTTCAAAAAATTAAATTCATGTGTTAAAGAAATCAGAAAGGAGAGAAAAAAAGAGGAAACAGGTAGATAGAAGCCAACTCTCAATTATCCATGCTAAGAAAGAGAGGAGGGAAAGGGAGAGGTCAAACAGATCAAAGAAACTGACCTATTATCCAAAAATACTTTGGCAAATACTTGTAAATTCTTCCATCAAACCTCTCCCAGGACAACTAACAAGTGGTAAAATGAGTAATTAAAATTTTCACCTCCTCTCCCTTCCCACCCTCTGACTAGAGGTACTTTCAAGCAGCAAAATAGCTAAAGGGTGGGCAGTATTAGGAAGGGGAGGAGGGGAAGAGAAGTAAAAGCAAGGGGCATGGTTAATTCATAAATGGAATATGTGCCCCTGAATAATTGAGAGCTTCAATTTTGAAATAAATACAAGAAAAAGCCTGAAATAATAATAACCTATTTGCATACCTGTAACTTGGTCTTTCACCCAAATATAAGGATAAATTCATTCTTTAAAGGGGAAAAAAGGAAAAGGAGACTAAATAAATGTTATCTTTAAGTATGAAACTGATGCATCAACTTACAACTAATTGCCCCACAATATTGTTCCAATGCTTTTAAGGTAGTAATTTTGTCTTTAAGTGCCTCTGAATGCGAACTATTATTTACTACTTTATTACCTAGCACATAAGTTTCCTATTACAAGTTCTCAAATTAGAATCTAGGCTCAGTTACTATTTTTAGAGTATCCAAATTTAAAAGTTTAGAGCAATTTAAAGAAGGAACACAATATGTGAATGTTTTAGCCATGTTGGCCTAACAAGTAAATACTTAATGACTATAATGATGCTAGAGGAAAATTTTCAAATTTCTACAGTGCATACATACCAACCACTGAAAAATCTCCAAATTCAAACAGCTTAACTTTCAAACTACACAGTTAAAAAGGTAGCACCCCATTTTATCAGTCAAGTAAAATCAGTAACATTAAAGCACAACATGAAGCTAATGGATCTTCGGGGTCAATACAATACTGCCAATTGGGTTAAAAGCACTATTTATTACATTATGGAAATGTACTGAATTTTTTCCTTTAGTTTTATTTCACATTAAAACATAAAAATAAAAAACAGATGAATATTCTATAACATACCTTATTTTATAAAATGTTCCTACCATCTTGCATTAACATTTAAAGGATAATTTCTGTTCTTTTCTATTTTTCAGGAGGCACTGTCTCCATACATACTCTGTTAATGCTCAATCTGTGTCTTCCACCACCCTCCACCCCACCTATCAAATAGTTACAATGATCTGAAAACAGTTTGATAAGAATCCTTTACAATTTTATTTTGTTGGCTTTTCAAAGTAATTTAAGGTATACTGTAGTCATATTTCTTAAAAGCAGAACATATATTTTACAATCTTTTTGCTGAATCTCAAAATACATGAAATATTAGTCATCAAAAAATTTATAATGCCTATTTATAAAGCAATATACATACCAAATACTATTACAAAGTCACTCTAAGGGGCTGTCAAATTTGGGGCGCACACTACTTTCTTATTGAACTTTGCTTCAAGTAAAGGAATCATCTGCTAAACTGTGGAGGCCTTTAGTTATACAGAGATTACATTGCAACAGGATTTGACCTGAGTATTTAAAGCTTGCCTAACCAAATGCAAAAACATAACCAACTGAATAAATAGTTAACACAGCTATGGTCAGGATCCCTGAGTACAGAGATATTACTATCAAGATAAAAGACTCAGGAATGCTACACAATAGGAAGACTTTCAAAACTATGGTATACTATGTCATGAAAAATCAGGGGTGGTATGACTAATGGCTTACTTATGTGCAATTGTTGTTAACCGTTCATCGTTTACTGCTCTCCGAACTTCAGCACGGTGGCGCTCTGTTGAGATGCTATGAAAAAAAATAGCCATTATAGAACTCTGCCAAGCAGGCAGCTCTTTTCTATACTTTTATTAATGTTTAAGTCAACATTTTGCTTGGGGGGGGGCAAAATTGATTTGTAAAAAGATATAGACAGGGGCCTAATATATATCTTCAAATGCTTTAATTAAAGTCATAGAAAAGGATTCAGACTGATTCTGTGTAACTGCAGAGAGAATTAGTTACAAATTAGAAATCACAGGAAGACAAATTCAGCTTGATATCAAGTCATTACGTCCAAAACACAGAAATATCAGACCATGTTCAAGATTAGCAGAGGTTCGTGTTATCTAAATGTAGACAGCCACTGAATGACCCCTAATCATGGTTACTGAGAAGAGGATTTTGGCACTTGGAAGAAAGTCTTCTAAAGTTCTTTCTAAAGCTTAAGAGTCTATAATTTTATGTTTAGTGAATATAATAAAGAAATGAAAGTGGCAAGATAATGTTTCCTGTAGCTATATG
Source organism: Balaenoptera physalus (assembly GCF_965194825.1). Lineage (NCBI taxonomy): Eukaryota > Metazoa > Chordata > Mammalia > Artiodactyla > Balaenopteridae > Balaenoptera > Balaenoptera physalus. The sequence continues at coordinate 59,155,029 of NC_138889.1, forward strand.
CTATGAAACTTGACACCAGGATATTACTCCTTCATTACTCAACACTTGAGCTGTGTGTCTTCTACATTGTATCATGTTACCACTATAGTAAAAAAGTACTTATGTTGATCCTGATTAAATACATGTAAAGTTAAATCTAAACAACTGAAAAAAGGCTATACCCATTCCATTCATAAATACTTAATAAAATGAATAGAACTCTTAAAAGTGTAATCTTTATTGCTAAGTTAAATCTATAACACAGACTAAAATATTTAAGGGGCTGGAAAGCAGAATTTATGAGGCAATATATACAACAAACAAACAAAAAATACAAATTGTTAAGTATGGAGGCAAGAAGACTGACGATTTGGCTTAATAACATCCCTATTTTAATGTTAATTAAATGCAGGAAAAAAAATCTCTTCCCTATCTTCACTTAAAAAAAGAATAGGACAAAATGGTCTTAAATATAGAAAGGAAACTTCAGTTAAAACAGAACTGAATTTTCTGAGAAAGCTCAAGATGTTAAGAATGGATCAAGGCAAAGTATCAAAGAATCCCTTTCACCAGAATTTTTTAATGAATTTTTTTAACTCTAATGGGAAGCTGAAGGGATAAACTATCCGTAAGGCTATGACTATATAATCACCACCCATTTCTATAAATTAAGACAACAACTTCCTAGTGTCTCCTTCTACCCCCTAACAAATGCCACTGGGCCACTCCAGATCTTCCTATCCAGTCGCTGCCAGCTCTTCTTTCCTTCACCCAGGTCAAAAATACCTCCCTTTTCCAAGAGGCCCAAACCTAAGATAACCTGCCTTAAACCTTTTCTGATTAGATTACAGAATAAATGGTAAATTACATAATTTTCCATAACAAAGCACACAACTGGGATGGGATCTCTAAACACCAACAATTTGAACACCTCTGTCTTCAGCTTAAGAGTGAAAAGTATTGAAACACCTCAAAATGAAATTTCTAGACTCATCTCTCACAAACTTTTATGATAATTTACCTAAGAACTTTTGAGAGTTCTCCAAGAAGATCTTTCTTTTCCTTGGTGAGATCTCCCTGTGCCCGAAGTGCACTGATAACTCCAGCATATGCCTCCAATTCTAGAAGAAGAAAATTATTTTATCAAGATAGGCCATCAATATTTAAGTACTATGGCTACATAGAGTGAAACTTCAGGGCAGGAAACCTAAAAATCAATATGCGAATATTTCATTAATGTCCTCTCAAAAATTTTATCTAAAACCATAGGTTAAAATGTGGCTTTTGTAATCTTATTTTCTTTTTTATTGCCTCACAGAAGTCATGTATATAAAAAGTTTAGGTAGAAAAATCTAATGGTAAATATTTCGTCTTACGCATCATCCTGAAGAACATTCAACTCAGATGCTACCAACACCTGGGAACAGGTTCCAAGTGATATAATAAGGCTGATAAGAGAAGTTTTTAGCATTATTGATAGGTACCTTTACTGGCCAAACTTTGAAATAATTCCTTAGGCTTGCCTAAGAATTTGACCTATATTCTATCTGTGAAGGGTGTGCAAGTGAAAAACTACTGGATCAAGAGTCAAATGACCAGATTCTGGCTCCAGCACTGACACTAGTTGTGTGACCTTGGACAAGTCCTTTCTCATCTCTGATCCTCAGTTTCTTTATCCAGAAGACACTTTGAAGGTACCTTCCATTTCTATGATCCTCTGCATCTATAAAAACCACCAGCAAAATGACTAAGGCAGATTAGCACACATGAATTGCTCTTATAGCAATCAGGACATAATACACTGAACCCTAATGCCAGACAGTTTCATTTCACTAACTTTCCACAGCAACAACTGTTATTTAATGAAACTGTCAGTCCCTAGTAGTGGTTAAAATATAAAACCCAAAAGCCCTCAATGGCTCCCAATGAACCATGCCTGCCTCTCAGTGTACTTCCTCGTGTACTACCTTCCAATAGTCCCTCCCACACTGACTCTGGGCTTGGCATGTGACTTGCTTTGGCCAATGGAACATCAGCATACATGATGCAAATAACAGCCTTGGACACAGGACCTTGCTCTCTTGGAAGCTTGAGATCACCAAGCTATGAAGAAGCCCAGGATGAAAGGTCACATGGAGAGAGAGGCCCAGCCACCTCAGCTGAGCCCAATTAACCAGCTAAGCTACCAGCTGAATAGAGCCACATGAGAGAGCTCAGGCAAGACAAGTAACCCACAGAATCATGAGAAATAATAAAATAGTTGTTTCAAACCATTAACACTATGAGACAAGTATACCTGAGCAAAACAAAATGATGGGAAATAAGTGTCCAGACTACAGTTATCTTCTTACTCAATTCAAGTTGCTACCAGTATTTGCCAATGCCTTACATACAACAGATACTGAATATTAGCCAAATAATTAAGGCATGCATACCTGCATCCAAGGTACTACACCAACAATAAAACAGTAGCCTCATTCAGTTCATATTATTCACAGTTCTATCAAAAGAAAAGACTTTATATAGAAGAGTGAGCTGACCATATTAAATAGAAATGTCTGGTCCAACTGAATTATCCCATGTGTAAACATCTTGCATGTTCAATCTAGGCTGGATATTATGTAGATGTTTCATGTGGTCTCTCTGGAAGGACAAACTCTGCTTCTCTGGAGTAGCGAAGGAAATACTTTGTTCCAGGAAACATATATTTCAGCTTTTATCAGGACCTAAAGTAGAGTTCAGAAAGACACTGGGGATAACTAAGAAACCACTATATCTAAATGTTTATGCCCCATTTATGGAATATTTTATTCAACAAATCAGTATTGAGTCCCATTATATATACCAGATAGTATGCTAAATCCTGCCCTTAAGAAGTTAACTCTAGAATAAAGCTACAGTGAAACAAGTCATCAGACAATTCTGATACAGTTTACAATACAGTGGTGAAGGCACAGAAGAAAAACACATCATCTAGTCTGGAAGCATAAGCTTTAATCAGAAAGAGAACTGTGCTCTAGGCAGGCAGTGGGGGAAATGCAAATGTGCAAAAGGAACAGAGAGAGTAAAAGAGCATATTATGTTTCACAGAGACATTAAACTTCCAGTAATAGTCAGTGACTATTTTGAGAGTTTTACACTAGGGAAAGTAAAAATATGTCCGTACTTGGTTAGTCGCTAATTCAAACCAAACTACTAATTGAACACTACTACTACAAGGTACCATGGAGAATCTTTATATGAAAAAAACAAAGTCCTTATCCTCAAGGTGATTAAAATCCAACAAGGATAAAAATGGAAAAACTGTTTGGGGCCAGACTAAGAAAAGCCACCATTTCCAGTCTAAAAAGTTTTTGATAGAACTCAGTGACTGATTAAATGTGGAAGGAATGGCAGAAGGAAAAGAATCAGGTTTTCCAGTTTCCAAGATATTTAGTAGAATGGCAATACCATAAAAAGAAATGGAGAGGTCAGAGAGAGGAAGTGGTTTGAGGAAAAACTTTACTTTTGGCCTGTGGAATTTATGGTGATCAAAATTTCACTATTTTACGATATTTCAAAAAAAGTGAAATTAACTAAAGAAAGACAAAGATTCTTGACATCTCAAGTCTCATTCCAAGTCCAACTAAAAAGTCATGCACAAAAGTAAGAGGTGGCAACCTCACACAAAACTGTAACTCAGAACACAGTTCTCATAGCTACACAATCCAAGGCATACCTCCCCCCTTCATTCAATGAGAAACTCACTCATTGCAAAGAACTTTTACTAGCTTCCCAGCCTCATTCACATTTGTGGATTTCATTTGATGAGAATCCTAAGATTCTGACAAATATCAAACTCAGTTGAATTTCTGGTATTATATTTGGTACCATTCTATTACAGTGTTAACTCTAATGACGCATAAGTATAATGAAATAACACAGGAAAAAACACAGAAAACGAAAGATTTGCCAAACTATTTTTATAAAGCCCTCAACCCGTTCCATTTAAACAAGCCAGCCATTCAATTATACTATAGTTCATAAAGCCTCATGTAAGAGTTATAGTTCAGGAATAGTCATAAAAAAATAGGGCAGGGGAGCAGCAGGATAGAAGGAAGGAAGCATTTATCTATCACTGGTATGTTCAGTGTATCATAAAGAAATTCTCTATCCCAATTTCTCTACATTTAAGTAAAATGTAATGTTTAGCATCTGGTGTTAAAATAATTTATAACATTTTTAAAAAGAATTTTTTTAAAGCTAATTCTTAAAATATTTTAAGCTAATTTTTAAATACAGTACCTTCTCTAAACTTTGGACCTAGAGCTAGTGTTTGAAAGCAATTCAAAGGTTTCACTGTTATGATAATGAGCCAACGGGTGGGGAGGAAGTCTTTCCACAAATCACTCTCAAGGCTCACCTCCCAAAAGAAGGGTCATTGAAGATGACGTTACCCTCTAGGAAGGCTGTTTTCTTTTGTATAGAAGCAGCTCTTCAGCAATATTACCCACACAACTCTGACTAAAATTAAGGATAAATTTAGACTTAAAGGTTACAATTTTTATATTCAAACATAATCTCTTGATTCAAGGTCCCCAAAGCCCAGAAACTCTAATGCAATCAACTTCAGTTGTGATCTGCAATTATTTCAGCTATGAAATAAATAAAAATCCAACTTTATAACTGGTAGCTAGCAAGTTAGAGCAATTGCATATAAGTGTGTAGAAAATCACCCTTGAGTTAGTACTAAAAGTTTGGATATAAGGTTAAAAAAAAAAGGAATAATTGACCCCAAAAAAACCAACCCACCCCAAAACAAAACAAAAAACCTCTCTAGAGGTGCTAAAATACAATGCTAAGAAGTAGTTTAAAATATAGAAATCCTCATAGTGGCCTAAGGGGAAATAAAAAGGGCAAAGGTTATTAGCAGACAGGGCCAGATTAGCTATGATTCAGATTTATGCATAGGAATTCCCAACAAAGATTTCCTTTGAAGAAAAGATTCACCTGCAAATAAATAAATGTCTGAAAGCAACTGCTTTAAAACGCTATATACTCAGATGTCAGGCACTGTGATAGGCCCTTTTTATATACACTTAATCCACATAAACTTATGAGGCAGATATTATTGTCCTTCATTTACAAAACTGTCAATAGATTTAGGGAGATTAAACAACTTGTCCTTGGATCATGTCGGTCATTAGTAACAGGACCAAGACCCCAGGTCTATCTGAATTCAAGGTCCACACTTTCCCCTTCAAAGTCACACATATCTAAATAATTCCTATCCACTGCCAAAACATCTAATGTTCTTTTTCAAATTACTTTTTCATTTACTGAGTCCCTACTATGTGCTGGCCTGAGACTACAGTGGTAAATAAGACAAAAAGGTTCCTTCTTGGACCTTACAGTCTAAGGCTGCATTTCTCAACCAAGGATTCTCATGTGAACCACAGAATACAGAAAATGATTTGAGCAACTCTTTTTTTCTCAATTTTCCCAAGGATAATACATACATCATTACATACAATCGATAACTTAGTATTAGGGCTTAATTCCCTCCCTAAATGCTAGTTGAGAAAGGCTGCTCTAAAGGAAAAGAAGCACTAAATAATTCATTACAGACATAAATGGTGTTTTATTACTGAAAGTAAAATGTAATTTGGAAAAGTCAGCATAGCTTACATTAACTTAGAATTCAGAAACAGTATGTAATTCACACATACATTCATGAAGGTTAAAAGTATGTTAACATGAGACTGGAATCCTATTCCCTGGGTTGAAATTCTGACCCCATGACTTACTATCAGCATTACTTCGGGTTCTAAGCTTCAGGTCTGTCATCTGTAAAATGGGGACAAAAGAAGAAACATACCTATCTTTTTGGTTTGAATGAGGATTAAATGAGATGCTGAATGTAAAGGACTCAGAATAGCCCAGTAGCCCTGAAGAACTTTTAGCTGCTATTATTATTAATATGATTCATGCATCTACTGTGTACAAAGCACTATATAAAGCACTAGGGAAATAACAGAGTAAGACAAGAACTATACCTCTAAAGAATTTCTAACCATCATGAAATATGATATCCATGCAAACAGCCATGACCCAAACAGAAAGGGAAAAGGATCATAGGGAGGCATGAAACATCAAAAATGAAAATCATACCCAATTTTCGAAGAATCCTTTTGCATTCATCCCTGCTGAGATCCAAAAGTGTTGGCCACACAACAGGCATTGCTGCTTCTTTTTGGTAGCCCCAAAGAGCTTGTCTTCCCTACCAAAACAAAAACCAAAAACTCAAATTACGAAAGTACATTCAAAAGCCCACTCACGTGGAGATCCACACGCTAAGAAGCAAAACCAGTAAGAGTATCTCACAACCCTATTTCACCTCCATGCTTTCCAACTTCTGACAAATGAAGAATTTAACCATGTGCGAGCTTACTATTCCAGCCTATCATAGTGGAAAGAGCATAGGTGTTGGACACATATAGGTTCTAATTCAATCTTTCAACTTACTGGCTGTGTGATCCTGGGTAAATTGGCCTATAGGAACATAAATTTTACACATCTGTGAAACAGAGATTTTATCACTCAGTTTGTTATGAGGATTAAATAACAGTGTATGTGAAGTTCTTATCCTAGTGGCCGACACATTATTTCATAAATAGGTGCCACTACCTGTGTAACCTTGGGCAAGTCACTTGACTTCTGCCGGCTTTCTCACTATGAGCTACATGAAATAAAATACGTAAAGTTCCTAGGATGTTAAGTGGGTTAATGGAACTTAATATAGTACGTTCTCCTCGAGTCTTAACAATGAAACATGAATTTACACCCAGCAGTCCTCAAAAAAACATTAACCAAAAGTTTAGATGTCAGGAACTTGGTACTGGGAATTCCCTGGTCTAGAGAAAAAGATAACAGCGCTGGGCCCTTGCACTATACCTGCTTAGCACACAGCAGATCCGCTGTAAATATCTGTTAAATAAACAGATGAATGACTGAGAAGAGCAAGTAATATGAATGAATGAGCGAGTGAGTGAATGTATGAATGAGCGAGCTCAGTGTCTCGTCTAGGAGTCAGGCATCGACCCGTAATAACTGCTATCTCCCGTTCCAAGAGCTGGGACTGCTAACTCCAACTCCACGCCTGAAGTTGAACCCCCTCCCCCTACTTCCCATAGTCCTCTCATCTAAGAACCAACCCAGAGCAAGGAGAACTGGAGTGCGCGCCCCAGCCGGCAGAATGACATAAAGAAAAGGGGTGGGGAGGAAGAAGAAGGGGCAGAGCCAAAGGAATCCGCTCCCTCCACAAGCCAGTCCCCGCCTCCCGACAGGATCTTGGAGGCGGCCGGCGACCGCCGGAATCAACCACCACGTCACAGCATCCCGACGCGTCCCCGCCAGCGGACCCCATTGCGGGGCCGCATCGCACTGGAAACCTGGGTAGAGGTTGCCGGAGCCCGCTCCGAGAACCGGAATCCTGTCTAATCCTTCCCCCACTCAAGTGTCAAGGAGGCAAGCCCGCCCCGCCCCCTCCCCAAACACGCACTCTCTCGCAGCACCACAACAAGAGCAACCCGCCCACCCTCCTCACCGGTGCCACTCAGCGCTCACCCCAATGTCAAGCTCGCGACCCAAGCCCTCTCAGGACCGGTAGCCGGAGTCAGGGGCCCCGGCAGGCATCAGCGCCTCACTCCCTCCTCAACGGAGAGGACAACGGAGAGAAAGAGTAGACGCTCGGACAGCCAGGCAGACGACCGAGACTCACCGGGAGGCCCCCAGAGCTGGACTCCAGCAATCCCAGCACCAGGCCTGCCAGAGTCCCCCTCAGCCCACCTCGGGAGCCCCACGATCCCGTTAGGAGACAACGGAGGATGGGGTTGGGCGCCCCAAGCCGGGCTCCGAATGCTTGGCCCGGCGCTCTTCCAGACTGGCTATCCTGCCAGTTCTTCCCAGAACCCTGTCTAAGAGTCACCCACCTGCCCGGCCTTTCTGGGCTCATCTAAAAGGCTCCTCCGCCAAGACTAGGGGACACCAGGAATTGGGTTTGTTTGCTGTGCCTCAGAAGGGGCAAGATGGCGACAGGTATCAGGGCGCAGGCGCAGCCGCGCGCTGCCAGTCGGGAGGTGTAGTTCGCCTTTCCCGCCTTTCGGAGAACGGACACCAGAAGGCCTCCATTCTTCTGTCCCTCTTTTTCTGCACGTTTTGAAAGGAAAGGAGCGACATCGCGAAGAGTGCTGGGAGTTGTGGTCTGAACCCAAACTCCCTCCTCTTTCGCTCTTGGTGTGCACGCGCAAGGAAGGCTGGGATTGTAGTTTCCTTGGCTTGTCCTCCACACCCTCCTCTCCGGCTTCGCGCGCCTCGCCTCCGCATGCCGTCTCCCAGCCAATGGGCTGCGCTCTCCGCTACGTGCGGCGTCACACGTAGTGGTCAAGATGGCGTTGGTACCTGGAGCTGAGGGTTCCCTGCGACCTTTATTCTAGGGGGGGTTAGGGACGGTGGGAAAGCAGGTTCGTCCCTGAAGCGCCGTTGAGGATTAGGATCGGATTCCTCAAGAGTCTTGGGAGCAATTATCAGCGGCCTCCAGCCCCGCCAGACGCAGCTCGAGGAGAGAGAATACACGCTACGACACCTGACACAGTGGACATCGCAGTTGCGCGTACCCGATCTGGGGGTTGCGGAGTTGCAAGTAGAGAAGAGGAACCCGACTTTGGGTTTCTCCGCGTGTGAAGTGGGAATGATAGTGCTGTATCTATCAAAGGCAAGAAGGAGAAGGGGTTTATTTGAGGCCCTGCGACGTGGTAGGTTCACCCTTCAGCCTTTGTTCGTGTTTAATCACAGAACAGTTGTGTGAAGAGGGTATTGTTGCCCCTGTTTTACGGATGAGAAAAGGGGCCCAATATACAAATAATCGCGGCCATAAGATCGAAGCCAGTACCTGCTACTGTTGAAGATCCAATCAAGTTTTGTGATTGATCTCCCTTTTAAATTTTGTACTTTGGGAGACATCGGATCTGGTAAAAATACTCAAATGGAAAGGAGTTTTTAATGTGCTTTATGATAATAACAAAGTTTTCTTATAAAATGTTAGGTTAATATTACCCTATGGGGATGTTGTGATACACAACGTAGAGAAAAGTTATTTGTAAATTTTGGACCACTATACAAACGTGTGAGACTGTTCATGTCCTTGAATCTCCATTGTAGGTTAGGTTAGGAAGAAAAAATAAATAACGGCATTTGTGTACTATTTGCCCATTAGCTAAAACTCCTCTCTGAGGCCCAGGAAAATTGTTATTGTTGAAACCCAAGTCTGCCCCTTCAGAAAGGCAGGAAATGGGACAAATAGTCTCTAGGCTTTCCCACCACTCCCTCCCTGATCTTCCAATGCATTCTTTTACATCTGTTTCCTACTGAGTTGAGGTACCACCTGCTTTCTGGCCAGATACTTAAGAACTCTTGGAAAGATGATAAATGAAACTTTAATAGAAGATTTTGTAGTTGAACATATATTTTTTGATTTGAGCATCTTAGTGAGGCAGGTATAATTAAGATTACCCCCTACTAGGAGTGAGAAAAACACAGATATTCAAGAACTCACCCAATTGAAGGGAGTTGGGCTTTATAACTCCAGATCTTTGACTGGAATTCACCCAAATCCTATAGATTTGGGTGAATTCTCTTCTTGCAGTCCCCCGAATATCTTATAGTCCTTTCTCTTATCCTTGGGCTTGGTAGGTGCCAAGTACTGTTCTAAGCATTTAAAATACTTATTCCATCCATAAAACAACTTTATGAGGTAGAAACTATTATCTAATTACAAATGAGGAAACTGAGGCATAGGAAGGAGGTGAAATAGCTTCCCTAAAGTTACACATTATAAGTAAATGGCGGTTATACTCCAGTAAAGATGTTTAAAAAAATAAGTAGGGGCTTCCCTGGTGGCACAGTGGTTGAGAATCTGCCTGCCAATGCAGGGGATACGGGTTCGAGCCCTGGTCTGGGAAGATCCCACATGCCGCGGAGCAACTGGGCCCGTGAGCCACAATTACTGAGCCTGCGCGTCTGGAGCCTGTGCTCCGCAACAAGAGAGGCCGCGATGGTGAGAGGCCCGCGCACCGCGATGAAGAGTGGCTCCCGCTTGCCGCAACTAGAGAAAGCCCTCGCACAGAAACGAAGACCCAACACAGCCATAAGTAAATAAATAAATAAATAAATTTAGGGCTTCCCTGGTGGCGCAGTGGTTGGGAGTCTGCCTGCCAATGCAGGGGACACGGGTTCGAGCCCTGGTCTGGGAAGATCCCACATGCCGCGGAGCAACTGGGCCCGTGAGCCACAATTACTGAGCCTGCGCGTCTGGAGCCTGTGCTGCGGAACAAGAGAGGCCGCGATGGTGAGAGGCCCGCGCATCGCGATGAAGAGTGGCCACCGCTTGCCGCAGCTGGAGAAAGCCCTCGCACAGAAACGACCCAACACAGCCATAAATAGATAAATAAATAAATTTAAAATAAAAATGTGATTTGAATAAATAAATTTAAAAACAGGAAAGATGAAGATTTTTAAAAAAAAATAATAATAATAAGTAAATGGTGGGACTTCCCTGGTGGTCCAGTTGTTAAGACTCCTCGCTTCCGCTGCAGGGGGCATGGGTTCCATCCCTGGTCGAGAAACTAAGATCCCCCATGCTGCAGTGGCACGACCAAATAATAATAATAATAATAATAATAATAATAATAATAATAATGATAATAAGTAAATGGTAAAGCCAGGATTTAAACGTAAGCAGCTTGGCTCCAGTGTCTGCTCTGGACTAGTGGTTCTTAAATTTCAATGTTCAAAGAATCACCTGAGTATCTTGTTAAAATACAAATTTTAATTGAGTAGGTCTGGGTAGCACCTAAGAGCCTATATTTCTAACAAGCTCTCAACTGCTGATGCTCTGGCATCAACTACTACCTCTGATCTACCACACATCCTCCCTTTCCTTGGAACCGTATTTGTCTTTTGCAGCAAGAAACTGCCTTCCCCATGCTGTCGGTTACTGCTCCATATTCCCAAATGTTCCCAACATTGAATTCTCTTCTTTAAGAATCAGACTCAAACTTTACCCTCAAGAATATTGTCCTGCCCCTGCCTTTCTCTCTAGGATGAGACAGGCATTCTTGCCTCTGCTCCTACGCCACTTATTATACATCTTGCTACAGAACTCAGAACACTGAGTTATGGTCATTTGTTTGAAAATATTTCTGACCAGGCAGTGAGCTCTTTAAGGAGGCACAAGAGTCTGTACACTCTTGTGCCTAGCACATAAGAATAATAGCTAATACTTATCGACGGCTTTCTCTGTTCCAGAGACTGTTACATACCTAATAAACGTGTTTAATCTCCACAATAGCTTTATGAGATATATTATTACCCCCATTTTATGGATGAAGAAACTAAGGCACAGAGATTTCAAGTAGTTTGCCCAGTGAAACAAGCTGGTAAGTAGCAGAGCCATGAATTCGAATGAAGGCACTTTGACTCCAGGAAATGTATGGTAAATAAGAACCACTCTCCTCTGCCTCTGGTCTGAGAAAATGCATTGGAATACAATACCTATCTCAAACTTTATTCCTCTATTCACAAAGCAGATTAAGCAGGTTTCTTGGAACAAACTTCAAGATGCCTACCATCCACCATTCTAATTTTGTAGTACTCTGTTGGAGAAGGTGGATTTCACCATTATCATGAAAATATCTGAAAATAGCTCCTATGGTATTGTACAGGTAGGCAAATTGAAATGGATAAGACCTTAGAGATTCATTTTCTAAATTAAAAAAAACTGAGGTCCAAAGAAGAAATGAGTTAACCAAAGTCATACAAGAATTTCATGGCAGGACTGGGACTGGAAAGCAGCCCTTTTGACTTACAGGCTGCTGCTCTTTCCACTGTATCACACTGCCCGTAGATTCTTACCATCAGAAAGTTTTATTACCACACTGGTATAGCCAGAGGTGTACTAAAAGAGAATAGCAAGACCAAAATTTTTTTTAAATATACAGGTAGAATATCAAATAGTAGATCAAAATAAGTGGATTTGGGGGACAGAAAAGAAAGAAGGATTGGGGGACAGAAAAGAAAGGAGGAAAGTAAACTGGAGATAACTGGCAATTACATATCCAGGCTCAATAGAGGATTAGAAGTGCTTGGAACAATCTAGAACAGGTTCAAAAAGGTAAAAGATCTGGCCACTGCCTTGTCCACTGCGTCCCTTACTCTCCCCAACTGTCCATTCAATTCTATAGTCTCTACTTCCTAGGTAGCTGACCCCGTTGTTTTAGTAGGCTGATGATGAGGCCCCCTCACCTGTGTGAGATGGACCTTTATACCAACACTTTTTCTCCAAAGGAACCTCTCTATACTCCTTGCCAGTACATCTACCATACTGCCACTACTGTCAGGGTGCGTTTTCTGAACTTCAAAGCACTTGTCAGTCCCCTGCATAAAACTTGGGAGGCTCCCAGATGCTAACAGAATAAAGTTTTAGCTTTTTTGTAAGCAAACCCATGCTAATTCAAAGAAACATTCTTACACATCTAAGCTTTTCCTAGAGCACTGCTGTCACCTTTTAATCTAGTCTGAAATCTAATGTTTTCCTTAAGTTCACTGCTTCCCTTGAAGCCCTTTCAAATGGAGTTCTTCCTTCTCCCCCCATCTTCAATATCCTGAACCAGAAATAAAGGCTGGCATTCTCCTAACTTGTCACTACATCTGTATTAAGGTCAACTACCCCTGTTTTAAGGCTTTCACCATTAAGCCATTCAAACTCCATTTCACCCTCATTCCATCACTCTAGGGATGAAAGGATCTTAAGGAGAAGATTTTTTTTTTAATAAATTTATTTATTTTTGCTGCGTTGCGTCTTCACTGCTGTGTGTGGGCTTTCTCTAGTTGTGGTGAGCAGGGGCTACTCTTGGTTGTGGTGCTTGGGCTTCTCATTGCAGTAGCTCCTCTTGTTGCAGAGCACGGGCTCTAGGCGCATGGACTTCAGTAGTTGTGGCTTGCAGGCCCTAGAGGGCAGGCTCAGTAGTTGTGGCACAGGGGCTTAGTTGCTCCACGGCATGTGGGATCTTCCCGGACCAGGGCTCGAACCCATGTCCCCTGCATTGGCAGGTGGATTCTTAACCACTGTGCCACCAGGGAAGTCCCATTCCACCTTTGAATCAGTAAGCAAGGTATTCCACATTCAAAACAAAACTTCTTTTTCTGCAGATTCTTACTCCTTTACCCTCACCAAACCTGCTCTTCAGCTTCAGTGAAATCTGCAGTTTACAGTCTCCCAGTTCCAAATCTGTTCCCTCATCTGGTTTTGCTTTCTTCCCTTTCTACCCTGGACTCCATGATGATTTATTTCAAACTCAGTCTCATCAACACTTTCAAGTCCATTCAGCCATCTCTGTCCTTCCACATTGACCCTGAAACAGCCCTCAACCTTGAATCAGTTTCTTCCCTGCATCCCTCCTCATGATGATTGATCTATTAGTTAACTATTAGTGCATAATACGTTATCCCAAAGCTTAGTGACTTAAAACAATAATTTTTTTTTTTAATTTCATACAGTTTTTGCAGTTTCTATGGGAATCAAGAGTGGCTTAGGAGGGTGTTTCTGGCTTGGAATCTCTAAAAGGTTGCAGTCATCTGAAGGCTGACTAGGGCTAGAGGATCAGCTTCCAGGTAGGTCACTCACATGGTTGGCAAGTTAGTGAGGCAAGAGGTCTGTTTCTCACTATATGGATCTCCTTATAAGGCTGCTTGAGCATCCTTATGAAATGGTAGCTGGCGTCCCCCAGAACAAGTGTTCCAAGAGAGCAATGTAGAAACTGCGGTATTGTGATGTGCCTGGGTGTGTATATACAAAAGCAGGTTTTATGTTTGTGTGTATATGACACATACCATGAAAGGGAATTTGTACAAAGCAGTAAATCTAGAACAACTTGACAGAAGTAAGTTGAAATAATATTAGGTAGCATTTGTTTAAGTCCCATTATAAAAAGAGCACCTTGTGTGTATTATCTCATTTAAACCTCACAACATTCCCATGATGTAGTAATTATTGTTCCATTTTACAGCTGAGGAAACCAAGGCCTAGAGAGAAGAAATTATCCAAAGTCTGATATCACCAGAAGACTTCCCAAGAACACACAGATACTACAGAGTCCTAGTTACCTATGGTTGCATAACAAACCATTGCTGTGGCTTAAACGATTTATTTTGCTCTCGAATCTCCAGTTTGGGTAGGGTTTAGTGGAGACAGCTCATCTCTGCTCCTCTGGGCAACTTGAAGACTAAGAGCTGGAATCATCTGAGTGCTCATTCATGCATATGATTAGCAATTGATGTTGGCTGTTGCCTGGAATCTTTGCTGGGATTATCAGCGGGAACATCTGTATGTGGCATCTCCATGTGGCCTAGGCTTCCTTACAGCATGTGGCCAGATTCCAAGGGTGAGTGACTGGAGAGAAGGAAACAAGAGGAAACTATATCATTTTTATAATCAAGCTATGGAAGTCATAGCATTATTTCTGCCATACTCTTGATTGGAACAGTCAAGCCCACCCGGGTTCAAGGGGAAGGGAAATAATAGATTCCATTGCTAGATAGAAGAGTGGTAGAGTTCTGAAAGAACTCTGTACCATTTCTGTGGGACCAGAAATGTTGCTGTGGCCATTTTTGGAAAATGTCCTCTGTCCACAACAATTCATATCCCTCTCACATGCAAAACACACTCATTCCTTCCCCGCAAAACCCAAAGTGTCTTCCCATTATGACAGCAGACCTGGGTTGTTCAGAGACTAGGAGGTTGCAGTCATACTGTGAAATTCCGTTTATATAAAGTTCAAAAGCAGTAAAATATAATCTGTAGTTATAGAAGTCTGAAGAATAAATACCTTTAGCGGAGCAACTACTTGAATGGAGCTTGTAGGAATGTACCAGGGTGCTATAAATGTTCTATATCTTGATCTGGGTAGGGATTATATAAATAGATATGCACATGTAAAAGTTTACCAAGCTGTACATGTAAGCTGTACATGTTTACCAAGTGCACATGTAAATTGTGTCCTTTCTGTAGATTATACCTCAATAAAAAGTAAAAGGGCACTACAGTGGTAGATACAAGCCATTACACATTTGTCAAAACCTGTGGAATGTACTACACAACGAGTGAACCCTAATGTAAACTGTGGACTTTGGGTGATAATTATGTGTCATTATCATATCATAATCGATGTGTAGCTTCATCGATTGTAACAAATGTACCACTCTGGTGTGGGATGTTGATAGTGAGGGAGGATAGGAGGCAAATGAGAATTTTCCACTCAATTTTGCTGTGAACATAAAACTGCTCTAAAAAATAATTAATTAATAATTTTAAAAAGCCGTAAGTTAAAAGGATTGAAAAAAACCTATCTGTGCCAGTTAGGGGCCGCGTGTGTGTGTGTGTGTGTGTGTGTGAGAGACAAATGATAGATGAAAATATATGGATGGGTGAATGAGTGAGTGAGTGAGTAAAATGATTTAAGGAACAATGGAAATTTTTGGTTCACTTAAAAGTAAGTGCTGGGGTAGTTCTGGCTTCAGGCATTACTGAATCCACGATTCTAACAGGGCCAGTCTTGGTATCTCTCCATCCCTCAGCTCTGTCTTCTACTGTGTTAGCTTCATTCTCAGGCTACATGTGTTGGCTCCCAGCAGTTCCAGCTTATATGATCCCCCTGCTTATAGGCTCAGAAGAAAAGAGCACATGTCATTTCTTCCAGCAGTCTTAACAAAAGTCGTCTTGCTCTGTTGCTGTTGACTCCATCTGAGTCACATGCCAATCCCTGAACTGTGGCCAGGGGAATGTAATGCCCTGATTTGCCAGGCCTGAACCACATGTTACTCTCTGGGAAAGGAGGAAGGGTGTGGGTAAAGTCAGTTATTCCCAAAGCACAGGGAGTGGGTGTGAGTGTGGGCTTGGTTTCCCTTAGGAAAGTTAGGGTACTATAATCAGAGGAAAATAAAAGAATGCCGCACAGCAAAATCAGAGTTGCTTACTAAAGTAAACGATGGCAATGTGATAAGAGTCATAAAAATGTTCCTACCCTTAGATATGGGATTCCCATTTGTGGGAATAATCCAAAATATGGGAACACTTACATATACAAAGATTTTAATTTCAATGATATCTAAAAAAATTGACAATTATCTTACAATAGGAGAGTATTTACATACCCCACATCTGTTTCAGTATGTCGTCATTTAAGATGAAAATTACAAATAATTAACATCAAGGAATATGCTTGTGTACATGGTAAAAGCATGTATATGTAAACATCAAAAAAATAATAGTAATAATGGAAGAAAAACATGCCAAAACAACAGCATACTAGAGTGGTAGAACCATGGATGATCCTTTTCCCTTCACTGTATTTCCAAGTCTTCTTTTAGTATTTATATTATTGTTATGATTTAATGTATTTTGTAAAACTCCTTAGTGTCTTACCAAGAATATTTCTTTCTCTTAAGTATGGAGTAGAGCCAGAATAAACAAACTGCTACATCAGTTGGCTAGTGATTGTGGTTAAGGTCATAGATCCTCAGAGTTAGAAGAAACCTCAGAGATATTCAGTTTAACCCCCCCATTTTACAGGAGAGGTGTCTGAGACCCAGAGAGGTAGATTGAACCAATCAATTAAGATTTGGATTTTGGTGAGATTGTCTGCTTTTCTGAAAACCCATCCTCAAGTTCAAGTTGATATCTAGCCTTCCATTACTAATTCAAATTAAAGCAGTTACCGTGTTCGTTGGGAAAGTGATGTTCTTAAAAGAACATTAAAAACTAACATCATGGCCCCTTAGGTCCTTCCCTTTCACATCCTTGCACATCTTTCTTTGTAAACAACTTAGTGAATAAATGCAAAGGAAGCCTAGATCTGGCTAAATTTAATGGGCCAATGTTTACTTCTTTTGGGTATCAACTTATTCATTCAATGAATGTCAGGCCATGAAATTATGGAGATGAGTAAGATACAACAATTATCCTCCTGGAGCTCACAGTTGAGTGGGGAAGTTAGACACATGCAGTTAGCTCTATATACCATAGGAGAACGTGGTAACACAGAACGTTCACAGAGGCATTTAAGGAGTGCTATGGGATCAGGGAGAAAAGGATTGTTTCCATCACAGAAGGCTTCTTCGCAGAGGTAGCATTTGAGCTGGGCCTCACAAAGTAACAGGATTTTACCAGGCAGAGAAGTAAGGAGAGGGTATCAAGGGTGTCACGGCAGAGAAAATAGAAGCAAAGGCATGGAAGCATAAAAGGACACATAGAAGTGAAATGAGGGATGTTGGATTCTTAGTGGTCCTCAACTGGGAGTACCTGTCAGAACAACTTGGGGTGCTCTATCAAATTTCAGAAGATTGTGATGTACACTCTTGGCTAAAAGCCTTAGGTGGCCACTGAGATCTTGTCCGTACCCTAAATAATTAACACAGTACCTCACAAGAGAGCACCAGACCTAATAACACAAGTTATTGCCATTTAATCCTCGTTGGAACCCAAGTGGCAGAAATACTGTCTGTGCTCTGGATGGTGATTTGACACTGATTAATGACTTGATCATTAGAAAGCTAAAGGGAATTGCAAATGAAAATGGAAATAAAGACATAATCTCACACATTAAGTTTTCCCTAGTTCATTTTTGAAAAAAAAAATTCAGGTTCACCCAAGTGCTAAGGTGCCTCAGGTGACGAGCTGATTATAATCAGTGATTATCCAAGGTGAGATCCAAGATATTTCATGAAGATGGAAATAATAACCCTGTCGGAAATGGAAATCAGCTATCATGGGGGAGGGGGCTATAAATCCAAACATAATATTCAACTTGTCTTCACCTCAGAGAGTTTCCAGCTGTTTATGACATTTGCTGTGATTTGCCAGAGATGAAATGCATTTTTTAAAACTCTGCTGCAGCCAGCAGAATGAAAGCCTTGGAGCCATAGTCTCTTTCAAAAAGTGTTGAGCACTTGTGAAGTCTTCAGAGAAATGGTAGAAAGTGTCTGCTTTCTTGTCAGTTCCAGTGAAGGTTTTTTTCCTGTAACCCTAGGACTGATCATTATTTTCTAGGTAAGCTAGTGGAAGACCAGGTCAGGTCTCTCATGGGTGAAAGGGCACTTACTGAGATGCTATGGGCTTTAAACTTAGCACATGAAAAAAAAAAAAAAAAAACTTACCGCATCAAGGCCAGCAGTTCAAATCCAAGCCTTGCTAAAGGCAGAGATAATAAAGCAACACGTGTTTATGGAGAGCCTGGGAAATATATGTGTTGAGAAACGATTGTGGGAAGGAAATGGTCCAAATAACGCTTGTGTGAGTGTGCTCATGTGCGCACGCGTGCACACACACACATACACACACACACACACACACACACACATGCACCCTGAGCTGAAGTGTACAAGGCAATCAGTGCTGATAGCAGTTATCTCACCAGACTCTCATTAGATAGGAGACTCCTTGAGAGCAAGGACTGAGGTTTTTGACTTCTGAATCCCCAGCACTGTTGACTGAATTACTGAATGGTGTGTTGAACCCAAAAGGACAGTGGTGTGGGCATGTGGCAATGTCTTCCCACAGTCACCCAGACTGCCTAAGTTTCCCCAGGCAGGCCTTACACCTTCATGCTCTGCCCTGGGGCTGTTCTCCTTCCATTCTTCCTCTGCCTGGAATGCTTTTACCCTGTCCCTTCATCCACCCCCTTGCCTTTTGAAGCCTATCAAAATCCTTCTTATTCTTTATAGTCCGTCTCAAAATGTCTTTTGAAAATAATTCTCCAAGCACAGATAGGAGCAGGGCATGTTCTTGGAAGTCAGAAAGATTTGGGTTTGAATCCAGTTCTACCTCATTCAAGTTCTTGAACAAGTTACCTCACGTCCTTGTGCCTCTGTTTCCTCCAGATGAGCTTTGGGGAAGATTTAATGTGATAACGTATGTACAGCGCCTGGGTCAGTGACCAGCACAGGATAGATTATCAGTAACTGTTAGCTCTCTGAAACCCAGCTCAGTTCTTTAAAAATGTTAGGTCCCTCTGCCTATACATTCTTTAGGTTTCCATTAGACTTCTTCCCCCTCCCCAACACCGACTCCCTCATCAAGAATAACTGCTCCCTCCTCTGTTCTGTAGTGCTTTGTTTATGCCTGTTTTCTAGCACTTAGTATAAACTGACTTGTGCTGTAACTCATTGTGTTTCCCTCCCACTTTGGCTGAAAATGCCTCAAGGGCAGTATCTCCAGCAACTACATTAGGGACTAGCTTAGGACAGACATTTCATAAATGGTTATCTAATTGAAACATTTAACCCAGCTTTCCAGGAGGCAAAGTGAGCATGTAACATGTCTTCTCTCAACCAGCGTTGAATGGTCTAAGTAGCAAGGAGGAAATTCCCCTGCAATTAAGTGGTTCAGAGTTGATTGCTGTCCATCCAGCCTGAGTGAGCAGAGCCTCCACTTCCAGATGTCTTTGTTTCTCTCACTTCCAACTCAGCCCGGCCAGAGGAGCATTCCCATAAGGGTAACTCAATATATGGGTTTTTTTTTTGCTGATCTGATTAGAGTGTGAAATATTTTCTTTGGAGAAAATGCACAAGAGTGAGGTTTTCTTCTTTTTCGCAAGGAGTAGAAGGTGAGGGAGAAAGAGGAAAATTGAAGCCAGAGGAAAATCTGTTGTAACCCAGGAGATGAACACATACAGTCAACACATCAGATACTGTCCTGGGTCAAAACTTCAGAGCCTGAGCCATAAAGGACTCCATACCTTTGCACTGATCCTAGGAAAAGAATTAAACAGAAGCAAAAGCAAAAAACAAATTTAAAAATCTCTTCCCCAGAAGCTATTCTTTGCAGTGATATCTGTACCAATGAACTGGAAGCAACCTAAAAATTCAGTCCAATTCAACAAATATTTACTGAACTGCTAAGTGCAGGGGCATTGGATTTATGGAGATAATGGTGAAGATAGACTTTTAACCTTAGTCTGTTCTTCTATTCACTCAATTATTTTCATCCTTGGGAAAAACACAGTATTTCAGTCACTGTTCACCTAAGGAAGCAGAACTCTTATGAATTATGGAAAAAGGGGTTTATTATAGGAATTGGAACTTGTACAGTTGTGGGAGGAGCTGGGGCAGTGTAGTTCTGAAAGTGGAGGGGGGCGGGGCTCAGTGAAGTCACCAACCAGAAGAAACCAAGCACACCCAGCTGCAGAATGGGGCTGTGATGGGGGAGCTGATAGAGAGGTCTAAGGGGGAAGTCTGTGGGTGCACAGCCAAGTGTCTGGTGGTGGGCTTGGAGCTATGATGGGCCAGCAGAGTCAGCAGTGGGAAGAGCTGGATGTGGAGTGGAGGAGAGTGAAGACAACCTGCCGGCACCTCCATGTCTGCTGTCAGACCCATGACTTCAGAGAGCAATGGCTGCTGATTCACTTCTGCTTCCCAAATCTCAAGCAACTATTCTTTTTAAACCAAGTTTAACCTAGAATCATACAGTTGCAGCTTAAGCAAGCTGACACACATAAACTGCCTCCATCATCACAAAGTCATTTCTGTCTTTTCCCAATTTTCTACAATGGAAAAAGAGTGTCCTTTTAAGTCTAACAGGACCTGAATTCTAATCCTCCCTAGCTGTATGTTCTCAGGTAAATTACATTTCTGGACCTTAATGGATCAGGAGCCCTTGCTCTGTGCTACCATAGCTCTCTGCTTCTCTCTGCTGTAGCATTAACTTCATTTTCTTGTCATTATCTATTTATGCATCCACTTCCTCCACCAGACCACAAGCTCAAGCACGGGGATCATATCTGATTCTGCTCTATAGTTATGGTACCTAACAGAACCTGGCACAGAATAGATGCTCAACAGATGCTTGCTGAGAATGAATCCTTGAAATGGAGAAGAGAAACTCATCAGACTATCAAGCTAATAATGGAGTCCAGCACAAAGACATTAAGGAAGTGTACCCTTCTCTGTCCCTATCATGCTCTCAGCACACTAAAAACAGGCTCCAGATACCCTTACTTCATCCATAGCTTCTATCTTAAACCATTCCACTTCCCAGCCTGTTTTAATCATCCCGATTCCTGGCTCCTGGGCTTGTCTTCTCTTTACTACCTACAATCACCTCTTGGACTTTTACTTGAAATGTTCAGGGCTTTGGCTCTCTATCTTGTTTTCCCCTTTGATTAAACTATTTCTACTTTCTTGGCATATTTCTCACCCTCCTAACCCTAGATTCTCAGGTCAAAGACTATAAAAGTTCCTGCCTTCAAGGAGTTCTCAGGCTGGCGAACAAAAGACAAGGAAACCAGCAATTCCAGGACAGTGTAGTAAGAGGTCTGGTTGAAGTATGTGCAGGGTACTGTGGGAGCAGAGAGAGAATGAAGAGCACCTAATCTTACAAAGAGAAGGGTAGCTGTCAGAAGGAAGTATAGTTTGATCTGGGTCTTAAGAAATTGCTTAAGAAATTCCCAGGCAGAGAAAAGGGAGGACATGCATTGCAGACTGAGACCAGCATTGCAGAGGTGTGAAGACAGGAGAGATCAAGTTCTGGGGGGGGTTGCAGGCGGGTTGGTGTGGTGGGAAGGGCTTGGAAGCACAGTTGGAAAGTGGAGGGAAATGAGCCAATGTTTTAAAATTCGGAGATTTCACATAAAATCCTGGATTTCCAGCTTCTGTTGAAAAATCAGAAGATCTGTCCACACCAGGCTCTCATTCTCACGTTAGCTGAGTATTGTTTGTCCTTCTTAGATGCCAGGGGTGTTATATAACTTGCAAGTCTCCACCACACCCTTTATCATCACACTTGCACTCTTGTTTTTCTTTAAGGGAAGAAATATTTCTTAGTACCCATGTCTCTGTGAAAAGTGGGGAAATGGAGGTTAGATTACAAGGGCCAGGCAATCAAAAAAAAAAAAAAATGAGGAATAGCATGTTTCTTTGTGGACGTGAAGAAATGTGTATCTGTTAGAGAACTGCAACTTTCTCTTAAACCCAAGTCCCTCACTCATTTATGTTACCTGCAGGGTTTGCTACATAAGGAGTGATGACTTCATGGGGCTGCCTTACTTTTCATAAAACTTTGCAATGTTCACAGGCCATCAAGAAGGAATGTGCCAGGAGTGCTAGTCTTAAAGAGGGTGTAGGAGACATGTGTATGTCTGGCCAGAGCCTGTCGAAGAGAAGCCAACACTGACTTTCAGAGCCTCAAATAGGTGATGAATCAAGTAGGAAGAAATTGAGAGGGCTCAGAAAAGGGCTTGTCCATGGCCCAGAGGCAGCTAATGGCAGGGATTCTCTGCAGCTGGTGACAGCGTGGAGGAAATGCTGTGCAACCCCTGCTTCCAGATCCAGGGCCAGAAGACCAAACTGCTCTCAGTAATCATGCAGAACTGGCCCAGCTTCTCAGTAAGAGGGTTACTGGATCCTTCAGAAACCCCCCTAGTCCTCACATCCTGGGACTGACAGCCCTGCACTTCCAAGTACTATCTAAGGCCTCCAGCTTTCCCAGAGCCTGGAACTCCTCCTCTGAGCGCCTCACAGCTGGCTGAGAGGCTGCCTTGAGCTCCTTTGAGGCCTCCTGTCTTCAGTGATAATTCTCTGCAGCTTGGCTCTGGCAGTCTTACCTCCTCTCCCTGTGTAACTGATCCTGGTCCTCTGGCTCTGTCAGCGCCTCTGCTGAGTGCACCGTGACGTGTGTGAGCCTTGAGCTGGGCGGGAACCCTCAGAGCGAAGTGTGAGTTTCTTCCCAGGCCATTGAAGCTGCCTTTCTGTGGTATGCAAGACACTTGGGCTCTGCTAGTAGGAAAGGAATGCCTTCATTAGGTGGTAACGGAGAAGGGATCCCTTAAATCTTCAAATTGATCTCCCCGATTCCCCATCTTTTCCCACATCAATTCTGCTTGTACCTGCTGAATTAACATACACTAAAGCCTAATGCTGAGCATGCTTGTGTGTGGTTTTGTTTGTTTGTTTGTTTGGCCATGCAACGCGGCTTGCGGAATCTTAGTTCCCCGACCAGGGATCGAACCCTCGCCCTCGGCAATGAGGGCACGGAGTCCTAACCACTGGACCACTAGGGTATTCCCATGAGGATGTTATGTTTCTGATCAAAAGCCTTCATTGGCTCCTCATTTCCTACCAAATTCAAACCAAGTCATCTGCCCTGGCATGCTGGAACTTTCTCAGGATGACCCCAAATGTTTTTCTAGGCTTCTTGGCACCTCTCAGGTAATCCTAGACTCTTCAGCAAAGGAATGGACCTTAGCTGTTATTTTGTCTAATCCTGCATTTGATTATAAGAATCTCTTTGTGACATCCCGGCTTCACTGCCAGGGGATGATGCAAGGTAATTTCCTGTCGGGGGACTTGGAAAGTGGTTAGGTCCATCCAGGTAGAACTAAACCTGGGGCAAGAGAGAAATTTTATATACGAAAGCATTAGAGTTAGTCCAGTTGTGTCTTACTGGAGGCCAGGCTACCCCTTACAACAGATGTTCTCAAGCCACAGTGGCAGGAAAGGCCCAGTCTGCTGGTAACGGGGGACTCAGACCAAACCAATTCATGTGTCTGGGTCCCTTTCAATTGCAACCATCCTGCCTTGCATCCTGTGGCTGTCCCTCCTCTTCCTAATGGACACCATCGTATCTTAAGCACCACACATCATGGATTCAAGTTTCTGAGAATTTCATCCCAGAAACTGGGAAGCAATGAAATGTGGAGGAACAATCCTGGTCTTTGGAGCCAGCCAGACCAGGTTGGGTTTTCATTGTCTTGCATAATATGATGTGGTTAAGAACTCTGGCTCTGGAGTTAGGCAGAGCTAGGTTCAGATACTATTCTACCATTTCCTACCTCTGTGACTAAGGACAAATTACCCAACTTCTCTGAGCCTTCATTTTCTAATACGTAACATAGGGACAATAACAACAGCCTCATTGAGTTTTGGTGACAAATGATAAAGTACATGTGTATCAGCTAGAACGTCTTCAGCTGCAAGTAACAAATAAAAACTCAAAATTGCTGAAACAATTAGGAAAATTTATTATCTCACAAAACAAGAAGTCTAGAAGTAGGGAAGTTCCAGGATTGGTTTATTCTTCAAGGACTCAGATTTGTTCCATCTTTATGCTCTTCCAACCTCAGCTTGTAGGCTTTCCTAGGCTGGCCTTCCTCATGAACATAAGATGACTGCCACAGTTCCAGACATCACATCCTAACACTACAATATGCAAAAGTAGAAGAGGATCATCTCTTTTGTGTTTTTTTTTTAAGAGTAAGAAAACCTTTCTCTGGTGTTATCACAGAATACACTGTCTCTCTCCTCGAAGTCTATATATGCTACTCCCTCACCGATGCCCCCTCTCACATCTTTGGCTGGAGCTGGGTCACAAGCCTGCCTTTAATCCAATCACTGACAAAAGGGATAGAATCACCGTGATTGGCTTGGCCAGTCATACTGGAGATAGAGTCCCCTTTCCTTAGGGATGGATATCTGGACAAAACTAGGATTCTGTGAGCAGAGAAGGAGTGGGATGGTTGTTATGTAGACAACCAACGTGTCTGTTACCACATGGAATCTGACACATGTTAAGCATTAAATATACATTAGCTATTGTTGTTATTTACTCTTATTAGCTGTGCAAACTTATTCAAGTCACATATCTCCTAAAGTGCCAAGTTTCTAGTTTGTTGGATGGTTATAAAATTAAATGAGATGGCATATGTAAAGTCTTAGGTGCTTAGTAAATGTAGCTATTTATTGTAGTGGTACATAATTATTGCCACAAGACTTGGGCAGCAGGCTGACATCTCCAACAAAGGTTTCTGGGATTGACCTCACTAGAGCACTAGAAGCAGTTCAAATTTAATGTTCTATAGTTGTGATTGTGCATGTTAATTTGCCAGCCCTAATCCTTCAGGAACAGTTATCTATGCCTTTGTGTCAGGAGACCCCGTAAGACAATGATTCTGCTAAGTGACCCACTGTGCTGGCGCCCTTGCCCCTAGAGGGCACTGGAGGCCTCCCCTACTCAAGGGTTTGATGGCCTAAGACTAACAGCCCATCTACCACCAAGAGTAGATCTCACTTCTTGGCCTTGAGTCCTCAGCTTAGGAGGGGAGCTTGATGGGCAAGAATCATCTTCTCCACGGCACCTAGGACTATAGCTTTGTCAGATCCAGATTCCCATCCCAGCTCTATCACTTACTAGCAGTGTGACCTTAGGCAGAACTCTTTATTTCTCTTTGAGTATCATTTTCCTCATCTGTAGAATGGGGATGATAATGTAATATCCATTAGAGTTATGGTAAAGATTAAATTAGATGGTAGCTATACATAATGCTTGTCAAATTGGGTGAAGCTTAATAAATGGTGCCTGTGTTCTTGTAAGTACTCAATAACTATTTGCTGATTGATTACAGAAGGTGAATTCGTGCACATATGCACTTGAAGACAGTGATAACTAACCCAAGTCCAATGCTTATAATTTTACAAACTAAATTTTCCCAGTAGAGGTAGAAATTAGCCTTGGCCTAATTTTTACACATGATGATACTGAGGCTCAGAGAATAAGAACTTAGTCTGGATCTCAAAGCAAGTTAATGGCAGAGCAGGGATTTGAACCCATGTATCTCTGATGCCAAAGCCCCATACTCTTCCACTGACTCATCTTTCCCTCTTACCCTGCTCATTTGAAGGCAGTGACTCTCACTAACCACACCTTCCACATCCTTCCCCATAGCAGTCTCTTTAGCCTCTGAGTTCTGAGAGCACTTGCTTGAACCTTCCATTGGTTCACATTTATGAGTACCTCCAGTTAGCCAGGCCATAAACCTGGGCTTACCCTCCACCCTTCCCTCTCTTTCACTCTTCATGTCTAATAGGTTACTAATGTCTGTCAATTCTACCTTTTAAATAACCCTGAAGTCGTTACATGCTTCTCTCTTCCCACTACCACCACCCAGTTTCAAGCCTCCAACATCTCTCTGAGTAATGCGGCCTGGAGTAATGCAGCAGTCTCTTAACCGGTCTCTCTGCCCCCATGCCATTCTCCAGAATGACATTTCTGACAGAGAAAGCTGACCGTGTCACTCATACACCTAAAACTCCTTCAGAACAGGTGTCCCTGCTCACCTGCGCAGCCTCATCTTTCATCACTTTCCCTTCAAATTCTGGTCGCTGGTCTCCTGTGATGACCTGCCATCCCTGAACAGACACACTGTCTCTCCTCTCCAAGCCTTTGCACATGCTACTTCCTCTGCCACGATCAATGCCAACCCCACTCTCAGGCTTGCCTGGAAAACCCCTCCTCAGTCTTCAGGCTGAGGTTCAGGAAAGCACCCCCTCTTTCTCCACCTTCTACCCACAACTCAAATGATCCTGAAGCACCTTGCACTTACTTCTATCATTGCACTGATCTCCCTGGATTGATAACTTGTAACTGTCTTTTTCTTCTCAATCTTTACCACGAGATTGTAAGACCATTAGTTGAGGGCAGGGTTCCCCAACTTATTCATTGCTCTACCCTCTGATAAGTAGCGCGTTGAAGTGTTATCACTGCACTGAAGTCTCATCAGTGAAGGGGAGCTCTGCAGTTTCCAATGAAGTTGCCATGGGTGTTGTGTGGAGCCCGACATAGCACCACGTTCACCTTCCCTCCCTCTTCTCCCCCAGAATCCCAACCGCAAAAAAATAGCATGATGACTTACTTCCTTGGGAGCCTTCCAGCAAGTGGAGCATTTCAATAAACAAACAATAAAAGCGTAGAACAAATGGGAGAGGGAAAATGTAGGCCCTCAAGAGAAGGATTGAAATCAGACTTGGCAAGAGGCTGTGAATGCTTCTAAGTCTGATAGATTTATGATTGGGAATTTTGTGTTTCCACATGGACCTTGCCTGCCTCTATTATGCTAACAGGCAGGGCTGGAGTGAAAGTGGTTTGAGGAGAGGAGACCTAGATTCTTCTGACTTGGAAAGAGCTTTGAGTTTGTACATTCCATCTTCAAACACAGGGACCCTAAATGGTCTTAGGGGGATACGGATGCCTTTATGCACACGTGTGCTCTCTCTCTGCTCTCCCTCTCTTTCTCTCTCATGACACACACACACACATATCTATATGTAAGGATTGATTTTATAAAAAAATTGGTCACATTCTCATACTTACCCAAGAAATTAGATAGATAGAAAAGAGACCCATAAGCTTTTTTATTTTTCTGGATCTCAGAAGGATTTAGGCATTTTAGATTCTCCTATTTGTCTGAATCAAACCAAATGTCTCCATCCCATGTCTCAGGATTCCATTCCTTCTCATTCATGCCCTAACTTTCATCAAAGAAACCCGGGGAACCTGTGACTTCCACTAACATTATAATTGGGCAGCCACAGGATCAAAGTTTGAGTCTGATTTTCAATTACATTAGTCCTGAAGCTGTAATAGGTAAAAAAATTATTTTAGGGCTTCCCTGGTGGTGCAGTGGTTGAGAATCCGCCTGCTAATGCAGGGGACACGGGTTCGAGCCCTGGTCTGGGAGGATCCCACATGCCGCGGAGCAACTGGGCCCGTGAGCCACAACTACTGAGCCTGCGCGTCTGGAGCCTGTGCTCCGCAACGAGAGGCCGCGACAGTGAGAGGCCCGCGCACCGCGATGAAGAGTGGCCCCCACTTGCAGCAACTAGAGAAAGCCCTCGCACAGAAACGAAAGACCCAACACAGCCATAAATAAATAAGTAAATTAAAAAAAAATTATTTTAGAGCCATAGTAGAAGCTCTCCGTTTCTCTTAATGTGCCTAGAACTGAGAGTTTAGAACTCTGAGCTTGTGATTTTCTTCCAATAAGCCTTCTGGTGCCGTCAGAAGCAGCCAAACTGTCTCAAAATCCTTGTAGTCACAATTCCCACCATAATAGTCATTTCAGCAGAAATTTGGTCTCCCAAAGACTGGCCTTGAATAGGCATTTCATCCCAGGTATTCACAGGTGATAGCTTTTTTTCATTTTTTTTTTAAATTTCACAGGCGATAGTTTAAGTAACTCTTGCTGTTACATGTCATGGATTACTAATTACTGGAAGAGGCAGTCCAACCAGGGGCCCCAAGGGTCCCTGTACATCCTTGTTTTTTATTTATTTATTTTTGGCTGCATTGGGTCTTCGATGGGTCTTTGTTGCTGCATGCGGGCTTTCTCTAGTTATAGCGAGTGAGGGCTACTCTTCGTTCTGGTGCGCGGGCTTCTCATTGCACTGGCTTCTCTTGTTGTGGAGCACGGGCTCTAGGCCTGCTGGCTCAGTAGCTGTGGCTCACGGTCTCTAGAGTGCAGCCTCAGTAGTTGTGGCGCACGGGCTTAGTTGCTCCGCGGCATGTGGGATCTTCCCGGACCAGGGCTCGAACCTGTGAGCCCTGCATTGGCAGGCAGATTCTTAACCACTGCACCACCAGGGAAGCCCGCTGTACACCCTTGTTGAGTGTGCCAAACTGCAAGGCCTAACCATGCTTGGACCCTGGGTCATTTCTGTAACTAGTCTCAAAGGCAATTAAGTAGACCAAGGTGACCACAGCATGACTGTTGTACAACTATTCACTCACTCCCTTGGGGAAGGAGACTGGCTTGTTGGTTGCTTGTTGTAAAAGGTTCTGAGTCCTTGTCCGGGGCTCCTCAGTGACAGTGCAACCCCATTGCATGTGTAGCTGCCATCTGGGCCCACTGCATTGCCCCATGGGACTTGGGGGCAAGGAAACCAGCTGTACCATGCTGTTGTTCCTGCTCTTTGCAGTTCTGTGAAATACACTGTCTTTCTCTGATCCACTGAACTTGTCTACTTTGGGGACCTCTGGAGTGTAGCAAGCCAACTTGGAGTCTTGTTACTGCCTGCCATCTTCCATGAGGTTGGGGTTCTTCCCTGACCAGTATCCCATTTTCCACTGGCAAAGACCTCATAGCTGAATTCAAGCCCAATCAGGTCATATAACAATCCCAGAGTCCCATCTTTGAGGGTCAGTTTCCCAACCACTTTCCATATCAACTACTGTATCAGCCAGTGTTTTTCCAGTCAGAAAAACAAATCCTTCTAGGTCTGTGCTGTCCAGTACTGTAGGCATTAACCTCATGTGGCTATTTACACTTAAATTATTAAAATTAAAAGTAATTTAAAAGTCAGTTCCTCAGTCACACTAGCCACATTTCAAGTAGCTACATATGCCTAGTCGATACTGTATTGGTCAGCGCAATTAGGACATTTCTATCATCACAGAACATTCTATGGGACAGCACTGCTCCAGATCATTTCAAGCAGAAAGGGATTTAAAACAGGAAATTGTTGAGCATATGGGAGTAGACCAAGGAAGAAAGGGCTTAGGAGGGTTAGAAGAGAAAAAGGGACATGAAGAAGGTGCCACCACCCTGGGAGAAGCCAGCCCACAGTAGGTAACTGATCTATTAGGGGTGTCACTGCTGGGGGCACCACCAAAAAGCAGGACAAAACGATGCCTTCTTCCTTCCTCATGCCTTTCAGTCTCCTGCCAATACCTTCCATCTGGCAAGGGAGGCTTAAAAAATGTAATTTGTGAGTTCCTATACTTCTTGTAATACTAAAGAGAGCAAAGGATGGGGGGAAATGTATCTTACAGCAAACAGACAAATAACTGCAGAGTAGGGGTTTTATCAATAATAATAATATTATTAGGAGCCGCCAGGAATCCCACCCTGTAGCTCACATCCATTCCCTTATCTCTAGCAACTGCCCCCTGCCCTTTATGTTCCAACTACATGGCACTACTTTCAGTTCTGCCCTGAAACCTTATGATATTGCACCTCCTCAGATCTTGCATATACTGTTCCTTCTGCCTGGAACATGCTCTCCCTTGCTCTTCACATAGCTGGCTATTCTCATCCTTCAGATATTAGGTCAGATGTCACCTCCTCAGAGAGACTTTCCATGACCTTGCCAATCTGTCTAAACCAGCCTCAGCTCCCCTACCTCCTGCCCCAGCCATCAAGTCATCCTGTTTATTTTATAGTCCTTGTTTCAATTGAATATTATCTTCTGTGTTTATTATGTCTCCTCTCACTAGAATGTAAGCTACAGGAAGGCAGGGGCTTTGTCTGTCTTGTTTGGTACTGTGTTCTCAGCATTTAGAACAGTGGCTGGCATGTAAGAGGCCCTCAGTAAATATATACTGTCTAAATGAATAGTTTCCATCCATTCTTAAGGTCTGAAATCTTTCCTGTCTCTCTAGCCGGGTGAGGTATTTCTGCTATGTGTTCTAAGAGGAACCCATACTTCTCCCATTGTGACACTTAAAATTACTGTAATTACTTATATCTGATCCCTTGCTGGCCTTAAACTCAATGAAAGCAGGGACCATGTCTTTCTTGTTCACAGTTGAGTTCCCAGTGCCTAGCACAGTGCCTGGGATATAGCTGAAAGTGAGAAATTACTTGATGGATTTGGTAATCATATTGTTCTACCAAAGAGTTTGGGAGAAGATTTATTAGTGATGGGTACATTGAAACTAAGCAAAAGAAAACAAGGCAGTTTTTAACTTTTGGAAAAACTCCAGGAAAAATCTTAGCAAAACTGGAAATGCTATCACACAGCCCTGCACAGCTTGACTATGAATAATATTTACATAGTCGTAATCAGGGTCAACAGAACTGTATAAGTTATATTAGGCTTTGTA
This sequence comes from Balaenoptera physalus, assembly GCF_965194825.1. Lineage (NCBI taxonomy): Eukaryota > Metazoa > Chordata > Mammalia > Artiodactyla > Balaenopteridae > Balaenoptera > Balaenoptera physalus. The sequence continues at coordinate 59,185,747 of NC_138889.1, forward strand.
AGTTGTAAACGTTTTGACATTTTTCTATACTGGTTAGTAAATATCAATAGTAGCTACCCGAAGCTCCCTGAGTACCCCACTGCCACTGCTCCAGCTGCCCTTGCCCCCCATCTTAAAACTCCTTGAACCTTCTCAGGATCCACAACTACAGAGACAATACCTGGCACAGCCTGGGGCTCCAGACCCTGCTGGAAAGGCCAGCATCTCTTTGGATCCATCAAGTGTCTGTGTCAGTCAGCAGCCTACAGCCCCTCCTGGGCACTGCCTTTGGTTTCCCCAGACAGCTTAACTCAGCACTGCTTGTTACACGTACCGGGGCCCAGGGAGCCCTGAGTAGGAACCATCCAGAGACACCCAGCTACCAGCCAGTGGCTAGCCTGCCCCACCTCCCACATATCAACCCCCATTCCTGAATGTTCCGCCTTCCCCCAGCAGGCTCAGACCTCACCCCTGAGAGACAGCAGTCCTGGAGGGAATGCTGGCATCTCAGATGGCAAATATTTTTAATGGTACTCCTGGTCATAATATGTAAATACCACAGAATGATGTAACCCAAAATTGTGATATAAATATATTGGAAGATAGGCAGGGAAGTGGTGTTAGAGAAATCTTCCATTGTTCAACGTCAATATATAATGTCTGAACTTAAAAATCAAGAAATAACAGTAGAGCTATATTATTTGGAAAACAGAAGTAAATACCAAAAGAAACAGCTGGAAGAGTTGAAAGTGTCTAGTTGTCTCTGAGGAGAAGGGCTTGGTGTGGGGAGAGATGAGACAAGAATCTAGTGTTTTCTATTATAATCTTTAAAGAAAATTTGACTTTTGAACCATGTACATATTACTTTTTTTTTCTTTTAGGAGACTATTCCAGGAATCCTGATGAGAGGTGATGGTCAATGGTGATGGCAATGAGAGAGATAAGTGGATGCAAAATTATAATTAGGATATGAATTAGCACAACTTGGTAATTGCCTGGTGCAAAGAGTGAGAGAGGGGGAGAGGGAGGAGACTCACACAGATTTGGGCGTGTAAGCTGGGATTAGAGGATGACGGTTTCTTGGTGAGCACTTGGATGCCAAGGGTCCCTCCAATCACCACATAAGGCAAGAGTGACTAACTCTGCTTAGGAGGATTGGAAGTAGTTCACAAAGAAGGGATATTTGAACTGGGTCTTAAAGATAGTATAGAAGTTCCCAGTTCCACAAAAGATGAGCTCTGTGGTGAGAGGGTATGTTAAGAGAAGGATATTCTCAGGCAAGGGTGATGGGAAATAATAGGAAGTACAAAGGCACAAAAACATGGAAGCATTATTTTGGAGGGAAGATATTGAGTTGTCCTGTGTGGCTGCAGTGTGGGAGGCGAGAAAGAAAGAAAGATGTTGGGGAAGAAAATGGTGAAAAATAAGCAGGAACAAGAGTCTGTGGCCAGAATCCAAGAGCCTGTAATGTAGTCCAAGTGGTCCTCTCTCCCGAGCTGGTGGCGGAATAACAGGTACAAACCTTCTGGAAAATCAACTTGGAAATATACATCAGAAGCTGTTCAAATGTTTCTAACCTCTGTTCTAGTGATCCTATTCCTGGGGATTGTTCTTAAGGAATACTTTTTTTAAAGGATGGAGTAAGCAATATACATTAAGATATTTATTACATCAGTATTGAAAACAGTAAAAAATTGGAAAACAACCAACATTTTCATCAGAGGTGAATACCTAAGTACAAGATGGCACATTCATCCAATGAATAATAAATACACAGACTGGAGTGCTTGTCAGAATTTAGGTGAACTCACCCAGGAGGCCTGCTGGGCTCAGGGGAGAGGAGAAGGTCCAATGTGGGCAGGAGAGGAAGGGTGGAAGCAGAGTGGACCCAAGGCCAGTCCCAGCAAGGGCACAGGCAGGGCAGCCACCGTTATGGGGCATTTGCCTTTTGGTATCTCATTTAATCCTCACAGCAATAGCAATCTTATGAGGGTGGTACTAATACCAACCCGATTTTACAGACAAGGACCTGAGGCTCAAAGGAATGGAGCGATCTGCCCAGGGCTATCTAGCTTCGAAGTAGATGCCAACCCAAGTCTATGTGATGGCAGAGCAGTCAGTGCTTTCCTCTGCACCATGATGGCAAGTGTCAACAACCACCACGTTATCTACGGGGCATCCCTTTTTACATGGCCCTGGCATCTTTCTTCAGTCTCGGGGTAACAGGGCCAAGACTGTGTGGACACCAGAGATGGGCAGTAAGTAGCAAAATGGAAAAGGCTGTATGATGACATATTCTTATTGCTCACAAAGCTGAGCAATAAGAGTATGTAATTGTATCAGTGATCAAAGCTGCCCCCCAAAATTGTGCTCACAGTCAACAGCAGGAAGGGGCAAAAAGAAATGGAAACAGATAATGTGTGAGTGGGTTATCTCTTTCTCCTATTTTTGAGGTTTCTGTTCTTATCACTGTATTATTTGCACAATATAAAACCAATTTACGGGGCTTCCCTGATGGCGCAGTGGTTGAGAGTCTGCCTGCTAATGCAGGGGACGCGGGTTCGAGCCCTGGTCTGGGAAGATCCCACATGCCGCGGAGCAACTAGGCCCGTGAGCCACAACTACTGAGCCTGCGCGTCTGGAGCCTGTGCTCCGCAACAAGAGAGGCCGCAATAGTGAGAGGCCCGCGCACCGCGATGAAGAGTGGCCCCCGCTTGCCGCAACTAGAGAAAGCCCTCGCACAGAAACGAAGACCCAACACAGCCAAAAATAAATAAATTTTTAAAAAAAACCAATTTACAATGAAAAATGGAAACACGGAGAAAATACGAGTCCCTGGGGTGGCCCATGGCCCTGCCTTGAGCCCAGCTGCAGCTCCTGGCCTTCCAAAACCATTCTGACAGCAGCACACATAAAGAAGAAGTTGGCTTCTTCTGAACAAAGGAGTAAAGGAGAGAAATATAGTGTGTGACCCATGCCAAGAGGCCTCAGGTCCTTGCCATCATGCTTCAGATGTTGGTGTCATGGCTGCATCTATGTGACCCTCTCACATGGGCCGGGGATGTATGGTTGTGACCAGAGCTTCCCAGTCCAGGCCACTTTGTATCTGATGGTCGTTGCTGTTCCCCATTCATTTTTGTTGTTGGCTCTCCCACCTGGGGCTTGGGTTTGGCCTTGCTGGAGGAAGAGCCAGTACAGGATTCTCTCTGATTGAGGGACAGAGGCCAAGGTAACCTCAGCCAGCAAAGAGAACAGTGAAATAGCAACATCCATGACTGGGTTTCAGAGCTGGGGCCCAGCGAGTCTTCTTTTGTTCATGCTCACACTTCCTATCTCGCTCAGTTTTACTCTGTCCTCTAGATCACCATTCCTTTCAGGATTCCATGCACTTGCCCACGCTGTTCCTTCAGTCTAGAGCACCCTTTCTGGTGCTTCCTGACAGAGCTAAACCCTGCTCATCCTTTAATACCACGTCCTTGATGAAACTTTTCCCAGTCTCCTTTTGGGGAATGAATCATTCCCTCCTCTGACTCACACAGAACTTGATTTGTATCTTTCCTACGGCAATTGTATTTTTCTGCAGTATGTTATAGTTATTTGTGTCCATGTCTGTTTCTCCCACTGAATGGCGAGCTTCTCAGTGTGGCCAAGGAGCATGTCTTATCCAACTCTGATTCCCCACACAGCGTGGCCAACGCCTGGTATATGGTAGGTGCTCAATCAAAGTGTGGAATGACATTAAATTACAACGACTGAGTTCTTTGTCTTCCTGTGTCATGGATTCTCTGGGAAAGCTGTTGAGATTGTAGGCAGATGACCAATTGGTTTCATATCCCTTTCTTTCCAGTGCATTTTGAAAGGGGCTGGAAGAGGAAGAGAGTTAAAGCTATCTGTGGATCCATATTGCAGAGATTTCAGCCAGGGGTCCTTGGAGAGGGTAGTAATATGAATAATAACTAACGTGTGCAGGGACTCTTATACTTTCACACCCATTGACTCTGCTGGGTCTCACAAGGACTGTAGGATGTAGGCTGGGTAGGCAATATCTGGCTTGTCCCAATGTTACAGCTGAGGAACCCAAGGCTCAGAAAAATGAAGTGACTTGCTCAAGATTACATCAACTCAAAGGAGAGCTGGGACTCAGACCCAGACCTGTTGACTTCAAATCACACGCTCTTGGGATTGCAGAGGCGACAAAGACACAGACTCTCTTCCTCTTGATAAATGTTTGCAGAATGAAGGAAGGAAACCCACAGTTTAACCCTTGAGGAGGTGTACCTGCATCAGACCCCAGTTGTTATCCTTACACATGTTTATTTGCTCATCTAGGGGTTTAGCTCCTCAAAGGTGGGATCCATGCCTTCTTCTTTATTTCTCTCCCCACAGCTCAGGCCTTTGGCAGGCGCCTCACTTTTGCTGGCTCTTGGCTTCCATGTCTATAAAATGAGGAGGCTGAGCTAGAAGTTTAAGTCGGGTCACCTTCCCACCAGCGCCCAGCACAGAGCCTGGCCCACAGTTTCCATCACCCTCCCCGTGGATGACTCTCAGCTCCAACACTAGAGGCCTCCAGGACTCCAGCTGACATGATGGAGTGTGTACCCTGCACGTCGCAGCCTCTTCCCAGGCTGGCTTTGGAAACCAAGCCTCCTCCAGAGAGCAGGACTGCTCCGCTCACGCAGATCAAGTTGGGAGCCTCATTAGTCATGTCAGATGACATAGTTAACACTTGGGGCTGGCACAACCAGTTCATCAAAAGCTCCTATGTGCCTGGCTCCGTCACTGCAGCTGAGGAACTACTGTATGTGGAGCAGGCAGCACATCAGAGGAGCAGTGCCAGAGAGCTTCCAAATTGGTTTTGATTAATTGCATGGACATGTCTTTAATTGGTGCCAGGGTAGCGGCCAGAGAACTTATGGGAAAGCAGGATGTTACGCTTTCATTCCCTGAAGTCCCATAAAGCAATGAAAGATGAGGAACAGAATCACTGCTCGTTGAAAATTTATTGACCGTGCAGACCCAGAAAACAAAAATTAACTATCTGAATCGAAACCTAACCTCATTTTCCCAACTCATTGGAAGCCAGGCATGTTCCCCTTTGTGCCCCTGGCTTCCTGCTGAGATGTACAACTGAGTGAAAGGTGTGATTTCTAAGGAATGAGTGCTGTAGCATGGAGACGGCACCCTCAGCTTTCCCAGATGGGCGCAGAGGTATCTGGGAAGGTCCCTCCCCTCAGAAACATCTCTTCCTCCAGCGCATCACCATCCTATGACCTGATATCAGACGTTGATCCGCTTTGGATAAAGTATTCATTTACACATTCATTCTTTCTTTTCCATCCTTAGAGATTTGTGTTGAGTGTGTCCTAAATACATAGCACTGTTCTGGTGTCATGGAGAATACAGAATGGAATGGTGTCAAGTACAGATCCTTCCCAAAGGGAAAAGGTTATCTAGGAGAAAGGAGAGGACGGGTACGCAAATGAACTAATGCATGATGGGTACATCACAGAAAATGAAGCATTGAGATTTGCCATCAAGAGGACTTGGGTTCAAATCTCAGCCCTGATTCTTATTTCTGAGTCACCATGGAAGTCACTCTGATCCTCTGAGTTTTAACTACAGGATAGGATAATAACACTGCACCTGGCTGCCATGAGGCTTATAAGAGGTAGCAGACTTGAAAGAACACAGTGCAGGACCTGGCACCGATCAATAAAGGGTTGCTAATCCTGAATAAGCGGCACCAGGGAGGTTCTGAGAAAGTGCTATGTGAGAGTTCATGTATTCAAGGAACAAATATTTACCAATTACAGACTCTGTGCCAGGCTCTGTGATGGGCATTAGGGATTTAGACAGGAAGCTCTGCCATGGACAAGACTGAGATCCACTAGGGAGTAGCAATGCTATAGTATGGTAAGAATGGCAAGTCGTTACATGTGTGCTGACGGAAGTCTGCTCTGAGCCAGTGGGGAGGAAAGGAGACAGTGGTCACTTTTACCCAGGGAAAATAAATAGGATAGATTTGCCTGAAGAGGCGATGCTTGAGCTAAGTCCTAAAAACTGAGAAGATTTTTGTTTGCAGATAAAGCACAAAAGGGTATTCCATGCGCAATACCACAGTGTTCTTTTTGTTTCTAGAACAAGCAACGGTTATCCCCTGAGATTTTGGAATTAGCTGCATTCTTTGTATGGAAAGTTCTTCCCCTAAATTTCCCGAAAGGGGACTTCTTGACATTTATAACCTGGTATTTTCTTATTTATTCCTTTGTTTATTTTATGTCTCCCCGACTAGAATGACAGGTCCAAGAGAACACAAGATCTTGGCTGTCTTTCTCTCCACTCTATCACAATGTCTAGAACATTGCCTAGCATAGTGTAGGTGTTCAATACATGTTTGTTGCCTGAATAAATAAATAAACAACAGGAGGCACAGGAGGGCCTACTGCAATCAAAGAACCATAAGCACACTGCCTGGTGCACAGCGGGCACTGAATTTTTTTCTCATAAAATTGAACAACAAGGAATACCTAAAGCATAGGCTGGAGGAATTGAGGTGGGAGATAACAGAAGAGGTGGCCTCTGAGCTGCTCACTGAAGGCCAAGAAGGATGACAATGTGATGGGGATGTTGGGAGGGGATCAGGAGGACTAAGTAAGATAACTTTTAAATCTCTTCCAACCTTGAGCTTCTAAGACTTTCTCCCAAACAAATCATCTCTTGCCAGCCTTCCGGGTCTCCTCGCTCACACTCCTCCTTTCTACTCCACTCTGTCTGGAGGCTGTAAGGACATCTGACACACCATTTCCTGCCAATGTAAATCATGGACTGATATGTGATGCTTGTTCTCAGTTTTTACCATCCCCCAGGTGGAGATGGCCCTATAACTCAGGGTGGAGGCCCCAAGCAAAGGCAGCCTTTCCACAGGATGGCAAACAAGGGGGAACTTGTTGACCCACCAGCACCTTCCTGGCCCTGCTCCCAGGTAATTTTATGTCCTCTGGTCCTGGATATGCTCCTTAGTTGGATGCACCTCAGTTCACTTGCTGGAGCACTGATGTGTGACTGTTTAACTGCCGCTGCTTCCTGTCCCAGGGATCCTGGGCCTCAGGGAGCATGGGAAAGAGACAAGAAAGAGAGCTTTATATGAGGTAAGCTTTGCCAGTCCTAATAAAGGCCAAAAACTAACTTACACTTATAGAGTGCTTAACAATTTACAAAGCCCTAGAGAACTCCTGTTCATCCTTCAAGACCCTGCACAAATGTTACCTCTTTTCACCCAACTTCAACTCCAGGTAGAGCTAATCCTTCCCTCCATTATAGCCCTTATTACCTTGTAACGAATTTATTTGAGTATGTGTCTCATTTCCTTCATCAAACCATTGGCTCCTTGGGGACAGATCTCTTCTCTCCTAGTAAAACACATTTCTTTTTTTCTTAAAAAGTAATTTTCATCATACATATTTTCTACTTATGAAAGTAATATTTATAGATATAATGATAAAAAATTGTATATATAAAAGTATAATGAAGAAAATTTTAAATCATTTACAATTTCATCACCCAGATAAAACCACTGGTACCATTTTGAGTATATCTTGAGCCTTTTTTTAGCATATAGAAAGTAAAAATGGACTATGTAATGCATGTGGTTTTATAGTCTGGCTTTAGCATCTATTCCATTGTGAACATAAACACGTCATTGATGGTTCTTCAAAAACATCATTTTAAATGGCTGCATTATTTTCATTTAATGAGTATACCACAATATACCTGACAATTTCCTCATTGTGGGACATTTGGACCAGTTACTTCTTTTTACTGTTTTACAAATAAAATAAATAGCTGTATACATAAATCTTTGTCTGCATCTTTGGCTATTTCCCTAAGAAAGATTCCTAGAAATGGAATGTCTAGGTCAGCTGGTTAAAACTCTTCAAAGGTTCTTGATGCTCACTGCCAAATTGCTCTGAGAACCAATCTACAATTCTACCAATGCATGAGCGTGCCTATCTCACAACGCCCTGACCTACATTTAGTATTATCCCATTGGGAATCTTTACCAAGCACCGTGTTCTTTTCACAATGCCACTCAAGGTGAGTAATTTTTTCTTAAACACACCAAAAATTATTCAACCACACTTAGAGTTGTCTTCTTCCAAGATATCAGCCTAGGAGGGTATATTTATTTGAACAGTTCTTCTGCTGCTTTTCCTATAATTTTGATTTGAAAATTGCCTGAAGAGCAGACAACCTGTTCTTTTGCATCTCAGTTGCAATACAATTCTGTCTTTGGGGAATGATTTTTTATTTTTGGCAATAGTCAAAAGCCATTTGGAACTCATGGTAAATGAGATGAGGAGCTGCAGCTGGGTTTGGGTCAGAAACGTTGTGTAATTTTACAGTCATGACATTGAGGTTTTTTGTGACTTGTGAAGGGTAGTCCCACAGGAGTTTTTGGGCAGTAGTGGCATCATCAGAACAAGTGCCAGGCCTCCCAGCATGATCATGCCAAAGTGGCTACATGCAAGTGTAGGCACAAGTCTAGCACGTGTAATTATGGGACCTCTTCTCATGACTTCATCGTTACTCTGTGTATAGCTCCAGGTACAGGTGTCAATTCATTTCAGAGCTGGTCCTATCCCACTCTCTCTCTTCATCAAGCCCACTTGAGCCTGATGTGACTCCAACACCAAGATCTTAGGGGCCAGTTTAGGGGGAGGGTGGGCCATGGCGAGGCAATGGAAAGAGCGTTCGGACTGCAGTCAGAAAGAGCTGGGTCTGAAGCCTGGCTCTGCCTTTTACCAGCCATGTGTTAGGCCTCATTTGTAGATGATTTTACTACACAGGATTGTTAGGAGAAATGGGGACTGCATAGAACCATACAGACATAGATACACACATACACACACGCACACTCACGCACACAAAATAGCTAACATGTATTGAGCACTTACTCTGTGCCCAAGTACTGTGCTTTACATGCATGTGGCACAGCCTGCTGTTTGGTCACCCAGAAGCCATTTCTCCCTTGCTCCCTCCCACCACAGCTCTCTCGTAGTTAGGGGTGATCGCATATGCCCCAGTTCTGGCCAATGAGATTTAGATAGAACTCTCCTGGGAGTTATTGAGAGAGCTTTTGCTTTCCTGATGAAACAGGACTGCGAAGTCGGAGCTGTCTTCCCATCCCCAACCCTTCCTGCTTTGAACTTGGAGGTGAGGGTTGGGCATCGCAGCCATTTTGTAATCGATGGAAAGACCAAAGGAGCACCTCTGTTATGTCAGAAAGTAACTACCTATTTGTTTAAGTCACTGTTAGTTATTGCTTACAGCTAATAATATTCTAATACACGTGCATAAAAAGTGTCCACACATAATAGATGCTCTATAAAGTGTTTCCATTTATACTCATATTCAAATATACTTCCTCCATCCAAACAACTAATGATATATTTTTTTTATTTTATTTTTTTTGTTTGTTTATGGTTGTGTTGGGTCTTCGTTTCTGTGCGAGGGCTTTCTCTAGTTGCGGCAAGTGGGGGCCACTCTTCATCGCGGTGCGCAGACCTCTCACTATGGCAGCCTCTCTTGTTGCGGAGCACAGGCTCCAGATGCCCAGGCTCAGTAACTGTGGCTCACGGGCTTAGTTGCTCCGTGGCATGTGGGATCCTCCCAGACCAGGGCTCGAACCCGTGTCCCCTGCATTGGCAGGCAGACTCTCAACCACTGCGCCACCAGGGAAGCCCACAACTAATGATATAAATGATGATCGTCTCATATTTATGCAGTAGTTGGCAATGTTCAAAAGGTTTTCACATCCATTTTGTCATTTGATCCTCACAACTCTAAGGAAGGGAACTTTTTATCCTAAAGATCCTTTTTAATTGCAAAAGGATATTTAAGAAGTATTTTAGAATGCTTATATGTTACACATAGGCTTGTCTTCTTTTCTTCCTTTTTTCCTTCCTTCTTTCCTTCCATGCCAGTCCTGGGCCTGTTTTTCTCAGACTCACCATTCAGCCTTCTTCTGCTCTGCCGTGCTCTGTAGCATAGGGAAGTTGATCCATTCAGGCTGTGAATCCAAGCTCTAAGACATCTGACTTTGGCCCAAGGGAAGTACTAGCAGGAGACTGGGGGTAGGTTGTGGTGGGGGAGGGGAGGCAGAGGGATGTCCCACCCCCCCCCCCCATAACATCTGCCTGAGGTGGTATTTCCAGCTACACATTTTCCATGGCTCCTGCTTCCACTGCTAGGGCTCCAGCTTCTGATCATGTGGCTCCTGGCTTCCATCTCCTGGTTCCTGGTCCCTGGTGACACTGCCTCCTCCCTCTGCCCCTTTGCCTTATGGGTAGCAGTGGTTTCCTTGATAAGCTCTGGGATGCCTCTCTGTCCCCTATCCTATCACCTGTGTAACCAGTCCTCCTCATTAAGGTCCCTTTACTGTAAATACTTGATGTGGCTTCTTTTTCCTCAGTTAGAGTCATTGATCCACATCACCTTTGTAGGGCGCCCACTCAGGGCCAGGCTCTGTGCAGAATGCACAGGGCAAGAGGCGCTCTAGTCTAAGGAGCAAAGTGAAAAGCCTCAGAATGTGCCAGTCTCTGCCATCACTTGGGCTTCTTCCTTCTTCCAGAGGCAAACCAAAGACAATGTGCAGGACCCTTGGTATGTCCCCTTCACTGCCCACTGCACGAGTGAGCTTGGGGGTGCTTCTGGATGGGGCAGAAATGCCTGTTGGCTTTCACTTCCTCCCAAGCAAATGCTTCTGAGAGACAGGGGCTCTCAGGCTCAGGACAGCCCATCTTCCACGACCTACGTTTTACTCCCTCCCCTTCTCTTCAAAACAGCCTTAGCTAAGAAGCAGGAAGAATCTTTTCCAGAGTATTTGCTTCAGCAAAATGCCAGGGGTGAATCATCCATAAAGGCTAATAATGGAGAGAAGCCAGAGGTACCAAGTCAACTTTAAGATGCCTAGATATCTTGCATGGGATTTTGCAAACAGACTGGACACAAAACCCATTTCCCCATTTAAAGTTTTATGGCTTTGGCAATTTGGACAACCATTCTGAGTTTCCATTTTCTTATCTAAAAAATGAAGACAATAAATGTCTTTCTCACAGAATGATTCCTTCTGATCTGGGAATTTCCAGAAACATGATCAACTATCCTAATATAGATGGGTTTCCCATCCCACCCCCTGCTACAGACACGTAGAGATGCTGGATGAACTATAACAGACGTCATATTTTTATTGCAAAACTTGAAAAATATAAAGAGAAATCCCCAGATATCAAAAATGAAAAAGAAATGAGAAACTCAAAGCCAGAACAGGTCATAGGTGATGTGCCTTAGCTGCCACAAGGATTTCACACTTAGCTATAGATCCTGAGATCTGCAGGCCAGGGTTCCACCGAACACTAAGGAGTAGGAGATGGGGCTCCGGTCCTGGGCAGGTGAGAAAGCTGGAACTGAGCCCCTTGCATACAGCTCTGACATTGGAAGTTCTGTCCCCTTCCATGAAAAGGAGACTGGAAAAACTCTACCCCAAGGTTAGAGAAGTTCAAGGAACCTTGATGTCTGAAGAGGCCTTGGGAAGGGAAGAAATGGCACTCAAGAGAAACAGAAATCCCAATCAGTGCCAAATGCATATGGAGGTTTAAATTTACTCTACCTGTATGTGCAGACAGCTAGTGAGATAAATTAACAGAAAAATTGGTCCAGAGCTTAAAATTCTTAGGTTAGGGCTGAAGTAAGACCTATTAAAATTCTTAGGTTTAGGCTGAAGTGAATTCAAAATAGCTCTGCAGGGATGTTTACCAATCCAGGGCTTGCAGAATCCACTAGAAAAAACAATCCCTGATGAAGCTGCTCCTGAAAAGTATCAAACCACATGAGGAAAGAAGTGAGCAAAATGGAGAGTCAACCAACACAACAAACTGGAGAGAAGAAGGGTTAAAATAGAACCATTTAAAAGAGACTATGGGTGGGAGGGAGTGTCAAGAGGGAGGGGATATGTGGATATATGTATACATATAGCTGATTCACTTTGTTATACAGCAGAAACTAACACAACATCATAAAGCAATTATACTCCAATAAAGATATAAAAAAATTAAACCTCTTTTCTATTCAACTATTAAAAAAAAAAAAAAAAAAAAAGAGACCTTGGGGACTTCCCTGGTGGCGCAGTGGTTAAGAATCCACCTGCCAACGCAGGGGACACGGGTTTGAGCCCTGGTCCAGGAAGATCCCACATGCCACGGAGCAACTAAGCCCGTGCACCACAACTACTGAGCCTGCGCTCTAGAGCCCGCGAGCCACAACTACTGAGCCTGTGTGCCACAACTACTGAAGCCCACGTGCCTAGAGCCCATGCTCCGCAACAAGAGAAGCCACCACAATCGCACCGCAACGAAGAGTAGCCCCTGCTCACCACAACGAGAGAAAGTCTGTGCACAGCAGTGAAGACCCAACTCAGCCAAAAAAAATTTTTTTAATTAATTAATTAATTAATTTTAAAAAAAGAAGAAGAAAATTCAATCTAGAAAAATAAGTTAGATGTAAGGAGGGGGATGCAAGTGAGGTGCTAGAGTCAGCTCTTATCAGCCCAAAGAGCGACTGTTAAATTTTAAGGAGTTTTGAGGACTGGTTGTAAAACACAGTCATTGCTAAAAATTAAATTATACAAACTTGCAATTAAATGAATTACTTTTAAAATAAAGGTAAAAAATCCTCACAATGCATCACTTCTTAATTATTTTACTATAATTTTTCTATTATCTATGCACTTGAGGTTATTATCTCCTACATCTATATGGTAGAAATACTATAGAACGGTGTGCTGCTATGCATCTTTTTCCTTCTCTATATTTCAGTGATGTCACATTGGTAACTTGAGTATTTGCACCTCAGAGCTCAACAAATGCTACAAGTCAGGGCTCCCTTACTCTTACTACATGAGAACTGGTTGTTAAACATCTATCAGCACACCACTGAACATAAGAAATAATGGTTTACACTGCTAGGTATATATCCAAGAGAACTGAAAACATACGTCCACAAAAATACTTGTACACAAATGTACGTAGCAGCATTATGTATAATACCAAAAAGTGGAACTAACTCAAATGTCCACCAACTAATGAATAGATAAATAAAATATGGTTTATCCATAAAATGGAATATTATTCAGGCATAAGAAGGGATGAAGGACTGATACATGTTCCAACATGGATGAACATTGAAAACATTGTGCTAAGTGAAAGAAGCCAGACACAAAAAGCCATATATTACATGATTCTATTTATATGAAATACCCAGAATAGGTAAATCCATAGAGACAGAAAGTAGATTAATGGTTGCCAGGGGCTAGGGATAGGAGGAATGGGCAGATTTCTTCTGGGGATGATGAAAATGTTCTAAAATTAGATAGTGGTGATGGTTGCACAATTTCGTGAATATGCTAAAAACTATTGAATTGTATCTTTAAAATGATGAATTTTATTGTACACAAATCATATTTCAATAAAAAGAAAGGACTAAAGAAAGGTAGGCAGAGAAATTGCTATTCATGTTTGTAAATCTAAATAAATTCTGGCTGTTAAAACATCTAATGGAGGGGGGGGTGAGTGGTTAAAAGTCAGTTGGAACTAAAATACTAAAAACCAAATTAAGTGGAAGATAGAGGGGGTGGAGAACAGAATTAAAGAACTCTAAAGTTCCTGAAATTTTCACAGTGTGCTAAAGATAGTGATTAACTTAACAATGTTAGGTTGAGTATGCACATTGATAACATAAGAACACCCACTGAAGGAATATAATTAGAATGTATAACTTCCAAACCACTAGTGAGACAAAAAAGGGAGTAAAGAAAACAACCAAAGTAAAAGAGGGCAGGGTAAGAGAATAAAGCAAATAAAACACATGGCAAAGGACAAAACAAAGGGGGAAAATATCCACAATATGTCATAAGAAGAAGAAATGTAAACATGCTTAAGAAAAGACAAAGATTCTCAGATTGGATTTTTAAAAATCCAGCTGTATGTTGGTTACAAGAATGCATTCAAAAGATAATGACACAGAAATGTTAAAAGGATGGGGGAAATATATTAGGCAAATACAAAATGAAATAATGCAACAGTAATAGATTTTAGGCCAAAAAGCATTATTAGGGATAGAGTCAAATGCCTTAATGATAAAAGAGACAGTTCATCAGGAAGATATAATGACCAGCACATATTTGTACCAACTGGAAACATTGCCTCCAAATATATAAGACAGAATTAAAAGGAGAAATGGACAAATCCACATAGTGGGAGATTTTTGACACATCTTCCTCAGTAGCTGATAGAGGAAGAAGACAAACTATTTGTAAGGCTATAGAAAATTTGAACAACGCAAAGATCATTTTTTCTTTCCATCTTTCCATACATCCATTCCTGGGCCTTGAAAGTTCCTCCTCCCTGTAGCTATACACTGAGTAAATTGCCAAGCCTTGTGGATTCTCACTGTGCAGTGGGCTTGTTCCCTGCCAGTACACTTTCATCCTGGAGTTAGTTCTTTGGCTCAGGCTTTAGTTGTCTTGCCTGAACCATTGTAATTGGTTCCTAATTGACCCCCCTATATTTATGGAGAACTGCCCAAATGACATGTGGTTCAGTAGTTTTATGTTGACACTATACATTTTATTGTTGGATTAAGCCAGACCAAAGGTACTAAAATATTTCAGTCCCAGTGGAGTCACTTTTACTGAACTGAGCTCTGGTGTGAAGCTATCGGCTATTTGGAGGGATGGTAAAGACAAAATCCTGGGAAACTCCCTCTGGCTGGTATATTATTCCAGGCACACAAAGTATCCTCTTTATGAGGAAATATTGTGAGGAAACATTCTGAAATCTGTACTTCGCTTATACAAGAGTTTGTATATATTTTATGGACACTAAATCATGTAACCAATATTTTCACTTTGCTAGGGTCACTAGAGAACTCACAGCCAAATTTGCTGGCTACTTTTAACAAGTACATAGTCCCCCCTTATCTGCTGTTTTGCTTTCTACAGTTTTAGATACCTGTGGTCAACTATGGTCAGAAAATATTCAATGGAAAATTCTAGAAATAAACAATTCATAAGGTTTTTTTAAAGTAATTTAATATTTTATTTATTTATTTATTTTTGGCTGGGTTGGGTCTTTGTTGCTGCGTGCAGGCTTTCTCTAGTTGCGGCGAGCAGGAGCTACTTTTCGTTGCGGTGCGCAGGCTTCTCATTGCAGTGGCTTCTCTTGTTGCGGAGCTCAGGCTCCAGGCACACGGGCTTCAGTAGTTGCAGCACACAGGCTCAGTAGTTGTGGCGCATGGATTTAGTTGCTCTGCAGCAAGTGGGATCTTCCCGGACCTGGGCTCGAACCCGTGTCCCCTGCATTGGCAGGCGGATTCTTAACCACTCCACCACCAGGGAAGTCCAACAACTCATAAGTTTTAAATTGCACACTATTCTGAGTAGCTTGATGAAATCTTGTGCCGCCTGCTCTATTCCACCCAGGATCCCCAACCATTAATGTCGTCCACTCCTGACATCCAACCATCAACGTTGTCATGATCTCAATGATCATCTCAGTAATCCAGTATCACTGGAGCAGATGATCCTCATCAATACATCAGAAAGTCAACAGTAGCCTAACAATACATCACAATGTCAACTTTATTCACCTCACTTCATCTCATCACATAGAGATTTTATCATCTCACATCATCACAAGAAGTGGGGTGAGTATAGTACAACAGGATATTTTGAGAGAGAACACGTGCACATAATTTTTATTATAGTATATCATTATAATTGTTGTTTTGTTATTGGTTATTGTTGTTAATCTCTTACTGTGCCTAATTTATTAAACTTTATCATAAGTGTGTATGTATAGGTAAACAGTACATACAGGGTTTAGTATTATCCATGGTTTCAAGCACCCAGTGGGGGTCTTGGAATGTATCCCCTGTGAATAAGAGGGGAGACTACTGTATTCAGAATAGTAATAGCCAATATTTATTGAATGCTTGCTCTGAACCAAGCACTGTTCCAAATGCTTTACATGTTAATCTATTTAATCCTCATCTCATTCCAATGAGATAGGACCATTATGATCCCCATTTAAAGATGAGGAAATGCAGGGGACACGGGTTCGAGCCCTGGTCTGGGAAGATCCCACAGGCCGCGGAGCGGCTGGGCCCGTGAGCCACATTTACTGAGCCTGCGCGTCTGGAGCCTGTGCTCCGCAACAAGAGAGGCCGCGATAGTGAGAGGCCCGCGCACCGCGATGAAGAGTGGCCTCCGCTTCCCACAACTAGAGAAAGCCCTCGCACAGAAACGAAGACCCAACACAGCCATAAATAAAAATAAATAAATAAATAAATAAACATTTAAAGATGAGGAAATTGAGGCCCAGAAAGATTACATAACTGGCCAAGGGTTTATAGCTAGTAAGATGGAAAGCTAGAATTTGAATCCAGGCAGTCTTTTTTCCAGAGTCCATACTCTTAACCACTATATGATATTACCTCTTTAAGTTTTATGATATGCATGCCTGTGTTCTAATCATAACCCCTAGCTCTATTAATTTTCTATGCTTATACTGTTGCTTCTGGCCCAGATGTAGTAATAGGGTTTGGACTTACCTCTGGACAAAATGTATGAAACAACAGTTTTTAAGACATTGGATATCAGACAACTAAAGATAGTGATTCCTAAGAGACAGGAAATAAGTGAAGTAAGCCCTATGATTGTCCCTGCTTACCTCCTGGAGAGGATTTCCAGGCCATGGTACCAAGGGAGTAAACTGAGGCAGAGCCCAGTAGTTTCCCTGAGTTCAGGAGATGGAGTGAGTAATCTGGGCTGGTCAAGGTGGTGAGTTCACAGGGAAGAATGCCTAAAAGAAGAGAGGTGCACAAAAAGGAAGCTGTGGCTATCTGCTGAGGGTCCCCCTTGAGTCTTCAGCATGCATGTGAGGAAACTACCTGAAGCCAGAAAAAGAACCATCCAAAAGAATTAGAAGGAACAATTCTTGGAGATCACACAGGTCCAGTTCCTGTTCCCAGCATTCAGAGTGGCAAGGCATATTTCACAAGGCATCAGATCGGCTTTGCCACAATAGTGGGGCAAAATTAGCCCTAGGCGAATTTAGTACTCTAGTCCCAACAAAGCTTAAAAGCTCTTTCCAAAAAGCCAGAGGGCCCATATAGAAGGAACCATGATGAGGGGGAAAAAATCAGTCAATTTAAACTGACCAAGATAGGTAGAATGGATAGATAAGGACATTAAAATAGTTATAACTATATTCCACATGATCAAGAAGCTAGAGAAAAGAGTGAGCTTGTTAAATAGAGACATGGATGATATAAAAAAAAGACCCAAATCCCAGTAGTAACAAATGCAGTATCACCTGGAGCAAATGATCCTCATCAATACATCAGAAGGTCAATAGTAGCCTAACGATACATCACAATGTCAACTTCATTCACCTCACTTCATCTCATCACACAGAAAGACAGATAAGGACATTAAAATAGTTGTAACTATATTCCACATGATCAAGAAGCTAGAGAAAAGAGTGAGCTTGTTAAATACAGACATGGGCAATATAAAAAAGACCCAGGGACTTCCCTGGCAGTCCAGTGGTTAAGACTCCGTGCTTCCACTGTAGGGGGCATGGGTTCTATCCCTGGTTGGGGAACTAAGATCCTGCATACCACATGGCACGGCCAAAAATTTGAAAAAAAAAAGACCCAAATGCCAGTAGTAACAAACACAGGCAGTGTCCATGTCCTGGTTTCTAAATACCATTCTCCAATAAAAGGAACCAGCGTTCTTTAGAGAAATGGTTGATTGCAGATCTGGAACAGGGAAAACGCAAGATGATCCTAGAGCATAATGTAATAGTAGAAAGTAAGGAAGTGTTCAGAAAACGAAAGGATGGAGCATGTCAAAGAGACACAGAAATCAACCTGAAAGGGCATCCAACGGCCAAAGCTGGAACAATTTGACCAATAAAATAAATAACATAGTATTGGATTATAATCCAAAATATTAAATAAATATACATGAGTCCAAACTGATATTAACAAATAAATTAGGGAGAAAAGACAACTATTCCATATAGGAGAATTCTGAATAATATATGCAGATACTCCCCTCCATAGGAGGTAGAACTTAATCACTCCCCTCTCCTTGAGTGTGGCCTGAACTTAGTGATTTGCTTCTAAAGAACAGAGTATGGAAAGGGAAGAATAGTCACTTTACAGTAGGAAAATCTAGCAAAACTACCTTAACCAAGTGTTTAAAGATAACATCACCAATGATGTTGTGTGGATATCATGTGCCCTCTAATTTGATGTAATAAGGACCCTTCACCTCTATGTTATTCTTTCCCCAAACCCATAACCCCAGTCTAATCATGAGGAAAACATCAGACAAACCCAAATTAAGGATATTCTATAAAATACATGACCAGTACTCTTCAAAACTTTCAAAGTCATTAAAAACAAGAAAAGAGTTAGAAACTGTAATGGGTCAGAAGAGAACAGGAGACGTAACAACTAAGTGAAATGTGATATCTTTAACTGGTTCCTGGAACAGAAAAAAAGACATTAATGGAAAACTGTTGAAATCTGAATAAAATGTGAAGTTTAGTTACTATTAATGTACCAATGTTGATATCAGTTTTGATAAGTGTACTATGGTAATGTAAGAAAATAACATTAGAAGAAACTGAAACTGGATGAGAAGCATATGGAATACTTTGAAAATTTTCTATGAATCTAAAATTATTCCAAAATTCAAAAGCTACTTTAAAAAACCCAAATCAAAGTTCTAGGGATAGAAACTACAATGTTTGAGATAAAAAATACATAAAATGGGATAAAAATAGATTAGATATTTCAGAAGAAAGGATTAGTAATTTGGAGACACAGCAATAAAAACTACACAAAAAGACACAACAAGATGGACTTCCCTGGTGGAGCAGTGGTTAAGAATCCGCCTGCCAATGCAGGTGACACGGGTTCCATCCCTGGTCCAGGAAGATCCCACATACCGCGGAGCAACTGAGCCTGTAGGCCACAACTACTGAGCCTGTGCTCTAGAGCCCGCGTGCCACAACTACTGAAGCCCACTTGCCTAGAGCCCATGCTCCGCAACGAGAAGCCACTGCAATGAGAAGCCCGCGCACCGCAATGAAGAGTAGCCTCCACTCGCTGCAACTAGAGAAAGCCCGGGAGCAGCAATGAAGACCCAACACAGCCGAAGATAATTAATTAATTAATTAATTCAAAAAAAAGACACAACAAGAGGAAAAAAAGACCAAAAAAATTGAATAGAGCATCATTGAGTTAAGGAACAACTTCAAGTGGCCTAACATACATGTAATTGAAGACCTTAAAGGAAGTAGAGGCAAAAAAATTCTTTTGAAGAAATAACAGCCATAAATTTTCCAAAAATGATGAAAACTTTAGGACCACAAATTCAAGAATCCCAGTGAACCCCAAGCAAAAGAAACAAGAAGAAAACTATACCAGGTCATATCTTAATAAAATTGCTAACGTCAGTGACAAAGAAAAGTCTTAAGAGCAGCATGAGAGGAAACAGTACATACAGGGGAACAAAGATAAGAATTACAGCAGACTTTTCATCAAAAACAATGTAACCCAGAAGATAGTGAAGCAAAATCTTTAAGATACAGAAAGAAAAAAAAAAAAAAGAATCGTTAACTTATAATTTGAAAATATCTTTCAAAAACAAATGTGAAAATGGGGAAAGAATAGTCTTCAACAAATGGTGCAAGGACAGCTGGCTATCCACATGCAAAAGAATGAAGGTGGGCACTTACCTCACACTATATACAACAACAAACTCAAAATGGATCGAAGACCTAAATATAAGAGCTAAAACTATAAAACTCTTGGGAGAGAACATAGGGGGAAATCTCCATGACTTTGTCTTTTGCAATGGTTTCTTAGCACAAGCAACCAAGGGAAAAAATAGATAAATTAGACTTGATCAAAATAAAAAACTTTTGTGCATCAAAGGACACTATCAAGAAAGTAAAAAAACAATCCATGGGAATTCCCTGGCAGTCCAGTTGTTAGGACTCTGCACTTCCACTGCAGGGAGCACTGGTTTGATCCCTGGTTGGGGAACTAAGATCCCACAAGCCGTGCAGGTTAGCCAAAAAATAAAATTAAAAAGTATTTTTTTTTTAAAAAGAAAAAGTAAAAATACAATCCACAAAATGGCAGAAAATATTTGCAAAGGATGTATCTGATCAGGGTTTAGTATCCAGAATATATAAAGAACTCTTACAACTCAACAACAAAAAGACAAATGACCCAGGACTTCCCTGGTGGCGCAGTGGTTAAGAATCTGCCTGCCAATGCAGGGGACACGGGTTTGAGCCCTGGTCTGGGAAGATCCCACATGCCACGGAGCAACTAAGCCCGTGTGCCACAACTACTGAGCCTGTGCTCTAGAGCCCATGAGCCACAACTAGTGAGCCCACATGCCACAACTACTGAAGCTGGCGCACCTAGAGCCTGTGGTCCACAACAAGAGAAGCCACCGCAATAAGAAGACTAGGCACTGCATTCAAGAGTAGCCCAGCTCGCCGCAACTAGAGAAAGCCCACGCACAGCAACAAAGAACCGACACAGACAAAAATAAATAAAATAATAAATTAAAAAAGACAAGTGACCCAAATAGAATGGGCAAAAGACTTGAATTGACATTTCTCCAAAGAAGATACACACAAGGGCCAAAAAATACATGAAAACATGCTCAGCATCATTAGTTACTAGGGACATGTGAATCAAAACCACGAGATACCACTTCACACTCATTAGGATGGATATAGTAAGAAATGAAAAGTGTTGGAGAGAACGTGGAAAAATTGAATCCCTCACCTCGTACACTGTTGGTGGGAATGTAAAATGGTGTAGTTGTGGAAAATAGTCTGGTGGTTCCTCAATAAGTTAAACATATAATACCACATTACCCAGCAATTCCATTCCTAGATATGTACTCAGGAAAATTAAAAACAGATGTTTAGGGACTTCTCTGGTGGCGCAGTGGTTATGAGTCCACCTGCCAATGCAGGGGACACGGGTTCAAGCCCTGGTCCAGGAAGATCCCACATGTTGCAGAGCAACTAAGCCCATGCGCCACAACTACTGAGCCCGCGCCTAGAGCCCGTGCTCCACAACAAAAGAAGCCACGGCAATGAGAAGCCCGTGCACCGCAATGAAGAGTAGCCCCCACTTGTTGCAACTAGAGAAAGCCCGCATGTAGCAATGAAGACCCAAGGCAGTTAAAAATAAATAAATCAATTTATTAGGAAAAAAACAAAAAAACAGGTGTTTAAACAAAAACTTGTACACACGTGTTCATAGCAGCACCACTCATAAGAGTCAAAAGGTGGAAACAACCTAAATATCCATCAGACATTTAAACATCAACAGATAAACAAGAAGTGGTATATCAATACAACAGCCTATTACTCAGCCCTAAAACATAATGAAGTTCTGATGCACGCTACAACATGGATGAATCTTGAAAACATTATGCTAAGTGAAAGAAGCCAGACACAGAGATCACATATTGCATGATTCCATTTATTTGAAATGTCCAGAATAGGCCAATCCACAGAGACAGGAAGTTGATTAGTGGTTGCCAGGGGCTAGGGGAAAGGGGGTGAATGGGGAGTGACTGCTCAATGGATACATTTCCTTTTGGAGTGTTCTGGAACAAGATAGCCGTGATGATTGCACAACACTGTGAATGTGCTAAATGCCACTGAAATGTACACTTTAAAATGGATAAAATGGTGAGCTTAATCAGAAATTTAAAGAAGCAATTTCCATAAGTCTATTCTTTCATTCATCTATCAAACATTTATTGAACAGCTCCAGGCAAGCTTTATTCTGGATGCAGGTAATACAGAGAAATCAGATGTGGTCTTGGCTTTCGAGTTCCTAGGTTGGTAGGGGAGGAAAAACATTCTGCAGACAATTAAGTTCAATTAAGTGTTAGGGTTTCCTTCATTTAAGAATGGGCATTGTACACTGTGGGGACCGCTTTGCCCCACAGAAGTGAGGGGTAGAGAACAGCAATGGTAAGGCTGAGGCTTGAGTGCTGAGTAGTTTTCCAGGTGGATGGCAGCAAGGATGGATTCGAGACAGCGGGTGTGACTTGAGCAGGCTCAAAAAGCTGGCATCAAAAAGCCTCCGGTTTTCAGCAAACTCCAAACTAAATAGCACGTGTGCAGCAGCACAGAGGATGGACTTCAGGACAGTGACGTGAGAGGTGGGTGACCACCCTGTCTGGCTGCAGTAGGTGACGCTAAGACATGTTAGGGGAATGACCTGGACTTGACTGGATGTGAGAGTCAAAGGAAGTGTGATTCCAAGATTGGGCCACTTTGTTGGTAGTGGAAACTGCCAGTCCCTAAAGTGGGTCTGCAGGACATTCTGTTCTCAGGGGACGTGAAACTAGAATTTATACTCCTCCCCATCTTATGTGTTCTACTATTTTTTAATGATTTTTTTTTTGTATTTATATTTGAAACCTACTTCCCTTTTCTTTGGGCTTCCTCTGTTTTCCTGTTTGAAATATATGTTACTCTGGAAACGTCATGGCATAGTATAGTGGCATTTACAAGTGAAGTGTAAAGAATTTTCAGAACATCTAGAAACGCAAGTCTAGGGTTTAGGAATATAAGCCCTAACGATGTGATATCGTTCATGCCTTCAGACACTGTGTCATAAATATAAACACACTCGGAAATTTGAGACAGGATAGAAGAGATAGTTGAGAACTTTATTAGGATTTATGTGCCCAGATTTTTAAAAATATATATGAGAATTTTTTTTTAAAATAAATTTATTTATTTATTTTGGCTGCATTGGGTCTTCGTTGCTGTGCACGGGCTTTCTCTAGTTGCGGCGAGCGGGGGGGCTACTCTTTGTTTTGGTGCGTGGGCTTCTCATTGCGGTGGCTTCTCTTGTTACAGAGCACGGCCTCTAGGTGCACTGGCTTCAGTAGTTGCAGCACGCAGGCTCAGTAGTTGCAGCCAGCAGGCTCTAGAGCGCAGGCTCAGTAGTTGTGCTGCACGGGCTTAGTTGCTCCACGGCATGTGGGATCTTCCTGGACCAGGGCTCGAACCCGTGTCCCCTGCACTGGCAGGCGGATTCTTAACCACTGTGCCACCAGGGAAGTCCCTATGAGAAATATTAAAAACACAAAACATAACACACTACTTGGGAAGAACATCTGGAAAAAATGAATGACAGAATTCCAACATTTACTTGTGAATACACAGTCCGGGAGAAGGACCAGGGGACCTGGACACCCCAGGAAAACTTGGAAAAACCTTTGCACCACCTTCTCTGTCATAAATATGTTCCCCCCAAACTGCATGTAAATCAGCTGTTGGTAAATCATATTTATCAAATGCAAGGGTGACCATTATTTTAAAGTTATCTTAAGAATGCATACTTTAGTAAAGGAAATTATTACCAATGGAGTAATGGAAAAAACCTCACTGGACTGAGAGAAATTCAAGGTCCTTCATTATTATCCTGGCTCTGCCACCAACTAGATGTGTGATTCAAGAAAATTCACTCAATCTCCCTGGGCCAATTTCCTCATCTAATCTGGGTTGTAATTCTGAATTTTCACTTATTAGATTCTTAAAGCAAGATACAGGGGTACTGGCCCACAGCCTAACTTCTAGTTTCTTCTGAAAGGTGATACTGCAGGACAGAACTGAGGGCCCTTTTACATAAGAGGAGCTGGGGATGGCAAGGCCAGCAGGCCAGTTACCAATGCTTTGTGTGTTTTGCCTCTTTATACTCCACTTTCTCATTCCCACAATCACCCTAACTGTGATGATAACAACTTTTGTTCCAAATTCTTTACAAAAGCTTGTTCCTTAGAGCTGTCCTCTGGGAGAGACTGACAGTCTAAGATAGGAGCCCATTCTCAGTGGTCTCTCCGCCTCTGGCCCTTTCCCTACCCCCACAAGGCCGGTACTGCCTAAGGGCAAGGGCTATACCCTCTGTGCCTAGTACAGGCCCAGGCCTAAAGAAGGAATTCAGTAAATGACTATTCACTGGATGTTTCTGAAGGAGAAAGCTGAGGCAGAGAGATGGGTCTGGTGAAATAACTGAATCCTAGGGGTGAACTTTTGGCTGCTTCTTTAAACATTTCTGAACTTCCCAAATTTTCTACAATGGGCAAAAATATATAGAAACCACAAGTATTAAACCCCCTTTTTCCAGGCTTTTAGTCAATGCCCTGGTTTCCCATAAATAATGTAAATTTTGTCCAGTTCTCCGATGTTTGGAACAGAACAAAGGTCACACATCTTTTCTTTAAGAGAAACAGCCAGTACAGTTTCCTAGTCCATTTTGCTTAAACAGCGAAGAAACAATGCATTTGTCTTTGTGGACAAATGCCATCTAGCTCCAAGCAGGGACCCCTGCCAACTGGCTTCAGAAAAGGTCATTTATCAACAGTGTTTAGGCACCACCTTGATTAATCTGCCATACAGGAAGTATAAAACACATCTGTAAGCATTCTTTTGTCTTCTTAAGCAAAATAGGTTTAGGCCATATTAACTCGCAAGAGGTAGAAGGCAATGGGTCAGGCCTTTCACTGATTACTACCATGCTGTAGACTAATCAGGAACTGTTAGGAAGACTGAAGAAGCAAAGGAAATTACTCTCTATTGAGTACTTACTACATGCCAGATATTGTGCTGGGCACCCCATATACATTATTTTAATGTAAGCCTCACATCTAACAATCACTATCTAACATACTATCTTTTCACTCATTTATCTTTTTTCTTGTCTGTCTCCCCCACTTAAATGTAAGCTTATAAGAAGAAACATTTTTTTTTGTCTTGTTCACTGCTGTATCCTCAGTGTCTAGAACAGGGTCAGATACATGTAAACAATCAATAAATATTTGTTGAATGAACAAAGTGAACATCTCCATGAGACAGGTTTTATTATTCTCCTTTTATGGATGAGTAACCTGAAGTGCTCCAGTGGTGCAAATGAACTGCCCAAAGTCCCATGGCTTGTTAAGGAGCAGGACTAAAACCCCAGTCTCACTCCTTTGTTCCTTCTATAGACCAAGAGACTTAGACCTTGAAGAACTTTTCCAGCTTGACAAATCTGTAACCTAGATGCCTATAAAACATGTATTTACTTTGGGTACTCATTTGAAAATCTGAAATTTCACCGAGGAGATATATTTGGCATTTTAATGATAAACATTTTGCTAAAGTAACAATGAAAGACACATTTCCCCAACAGAACAACAATTTCATCTATGGATGGACAGGAATTATCTACATCATTTCATACCTGAAAATCCTGTGAATGATTACTCTTCAGATATAAATAAAAGCACAGTAATTCTGGACACCAACAAAAACATTTGCAAACCTTCAAGTTTCCTAAGTTACATCATTAAGATGACTATTGATATTCATGTGGTATTCTCAGTGTGGAATATCAAATACTCCCATGTACATCCGTGTTGAGTGTCCCAGCATGGGAGGAGGTAGACTCCGCACATCGAAAGCCATTCCTATCCTAAAGAAATTATATGGGAAGCTCAAGGATTCTTCAGAGAATCAGTTGTAATAAAATCCATCTCAAGAATATTCATTTTGTATGAGAGAATGCAAGAATAAGGTTAATTTTACCCAGGAGAGTACTTTAAATCCTTTCCATTTGTCAGAATATACTTGATCCATATGTGCTCCTTTACCTCCCTAGGACCACATAACAGGAACATGCCATTTGTGGTGTCTTCTCATATCACTTGGGATTTCTGTAGGGATTCTGATCCACTTCTCCTTTGGGGAAGGCCCCTTTCCCTTCTGTTCCACTCCTGCTACCAATACAATAGTATCATACAGTCTCCATGTGGACCCAGCCAGTTAATTGTTCCTGGACCAAACTAATGGTTTGGCCCTATTCTCTCCATTGCCAACTTTTGGTGCTATTGTTTTATTCTGATAATAAAAGTATTAATATTTTAGAAAAATATTTTTGGATTTATGTATATAATTTTGTATGTCACTCTTTTCACTTATAAGTATTTTGCCATGCTGTTTTAACACTTCACAAACATTAATTAGAATGACTGCATACTAGTCTATAGTATCGTCATAGTGTAATTTACTTAACCAATTTTCTACTGTTGGACTTCTGGATTGTTAAAGCATAAACTTTGCCCACATTTCAGACTATTTCTTTAGGACAGATTCCCAGAAGTAAAATTAGAGGATCAGAAGTTATAAACATTTTTAAGGCTCCTGATACATACTGCCAAATTGCTTTTCAGAAAGCTGTTGCCAATTTACACTTCCAACATTGCCAGCGTGTTTTTCTACCAATATAGATTGGTCTAAAGGATAATAAAATTTAAGTGGAACATATAGTCCTTAAATTATTAATGCAGCTGGAGAGGCATCATGACCACAGCAGAGAGGCCTGTGGCAAAGGTCAAACCTTTTTCCAGGTATGCAATTAACAATGAGTTAGTGTGAGCACATGGAACAGAAGTTTTGCAAGAGTGAACAGCAATATAATTAGATTTCAGACTGTCAAATCTAAGGCTTGTGTCTGCTTTGTCTGTTGCTGTACCCCAGCACATAGGACACTGCCTGGCACATAGAGCCACTCGATAAAAATTTGCTGAATTAACACAGAATCTCCTTTCAGATGCAGTTTTTCAGCAGCTGTAGGATTTAGCCACTCCTGGATTCAAAGGAAACATGACTGGCTGGATTAAACACCCTTGCAAAGGTCTTTTCAATCCTGAGATTCTATTTCAACTTTGGAAAATCAGTTTAAATGAAGGTGACACAATATGGCACTCTTTAGGAGAAAAACAAGTAAATATATCTAAAAGAACATAGCTGGTGTTGCCAATATATATATATAATTTTTTACAAGCATGCAAAAAAATATAATGCAATGAGTTTTGTCACCTCCATAGTAGTCACTTTCATAGGTGATAGATAACAAACTTATCCAAATGCTGTTCATGATCAAGGCAATTTTGGAATTACCTTCGGTTCATTCTGTTATCACTGGTTATAACTTGGCACCATTTTCAGTATTGCCAATTTTTTCTGGAAATATTACAAGGGCAAAATATAGGTAGTAGTTTGTGTATTATAATTTTTAGCCGAGAACAGCACAAAACTTATTTTGTGAATCAAAATATGGTCAAGGTAATACAGTCAATCATTCAGCTCTAGTTCACGCTCCTGGCACCATAAAGACTACCTACCTTCAATATTCCACAATTTCTATAGTAGTAAATTGTCAGACATTGCCAGATCAGTTTGGCATTAACAATGTTACCGATGGATCAATTACCTGTCATTTTTATATACACATTTTATATACATTAGACGAGGGGTCAGAAAACTATGGTCCATGGACCAAATCTGGCCCACCATCTGTTTTTCTATGAACTGCAAGCTAAGAATTTTTAAAATATTCTCAGTGGTTTGAAAAAAATATTTTGTGACATGCGAAAACTATATGAAATTTAAATCCCCGTATCCATAAATGAAGTCTTATTAGGACACAGCCATGCTGATCTGTTTCCATATTAGCTATGTCTGGTTTTGCATTAAAATGTTGAGAAATTACACTAGCCACTGTATGGCCCACACAGCCTAAGACATTTCCTTTACAGAAGAAGTTTGCTGACCTCTTCACTAAATCCAAGTGGGACCTAAGAAGTACTAAAGTTTCCCACTACAGATTTTTTGTTTCTGGATATTAATACTGGGAGAAGGGTGATGCAACTGGGACAGTATTTGCAAGGATCTGATAAGACAGAGACTAGAGAAGATAAATATGAGTGCTGCCTCAAATAGGATGTAAAAGCCTGGCAGAATCTGAGGGGTCTGATCCAACTAAGAAGGAGTTGGAGAACGCAGGGTTACATATACAATCCCAGCAGCAAAGAAGACTCTTATTGAGCCACATAGGACCCTGGTGACCAATCCCAAGGAGCCTAGTGAGACTTGCTGGCAGTGAGGTCTGTAAATGGCAGGCTGGCTGATCAGTACATGTGATACAGTGACAGTTCCCAACAGTACCCCATTCCTGTACTAGATATCCTCAAGTCATTTAGCATCCAGATTTATCCGGGCACCTCCAAAGTCTGAACTCTAAGAAATGGATCTGAAGGGAAGACTCTGGAAAGCAGGCCCCAGGTACACATTCTTCCCAAACAATAACATTTCAGTGAGAACTCAGAGCCAGGGGCAGAATTCAGAAGACTGCAGAACTACCCACGTTTTTCGAAATCAAAGATTGGTGAATATTTTATTCTTTCTGTTTTTGATCATTACCAGTGGGACAGGTGGAAGGTGGGATGATGGGTGGAGAACGGACTGGATAAACTCAAGGATGGAATGATCTGCCCTGGAAAGTGTTTATTCCTCCCAGACTTCCAGCTGTAGTGTATACCATTCCATGTGGATTTTGAACCAGAATGGGGAAGGAGAAGGTCAGCCTGAGACCCAGAGAGATTCCTTGACTGTGTGTTTAGCTTGAGAATTATGGTCAAGGTTTGCAGATGGCCAGCTCTCTTCCTGACATCCTACAGAGAGCCAGGCTTCATCTCTTATGGTTAGATGGAGCTTCTCCTGCCAGGGAAAATAGAGTTGCTGGGAGAGTGCGATTTTCATATTATACCTCTGAAAAACTTTCATAACTCCTGAGTACTAGAGGTAACCAAATTGCCTCAAGAAACTGGTAATACTGGTTGCCTCTGGGGAGTGGAACCCCTGGTGGCTAAGGGTGAGAGGGAGCTTTTTTGTTCCTTCCCAGTGTGCCCCTTATATATGAAGGCAATCTGGGGCCAGGGATGGAGCAATTTCTTTACTCAAGACTATAGGGCTGGGAATTCCCTGGCGGTCCAGTGGTTAGGGCTCTGTGCTCTCACTGCTGAAGGCCCGGGTTCAGTCCCTAGTTGGGGAACTAAGATCCCACAAGCTGCGTGGCACTGCCAAAAAAACCCCAAAAAAACACAAAAAACAAAAGACTATAGGGCTGAAGTGGGGACGTGGAAGAGGAATATAAAAATCAGAAGAGAGAAAAGTTGCAGTTGAGTGGAAAACCATGACCAAAAGGGGAATTCAAGGACAGCACACCAAAGTGGCCAAAAGCAGCTATTGGAGGGTGTGGTCCAGAATCAGAAAACAAAGCCCAGGGAAACAGAAGAGCAAGAGCAAACTGGAGAATAAACTGAGCGATATCTGAGAAAAGTCAAGGACAAGGGCCTAGGGCATGATGGGTGGAACCCTGAGATTACAGCATCAAAATTCTCAAGAGGCCTAGGCAGCAAGGTGCAGGCCGGGCAAAATTCATGTCAGAAATAAAACAGATTTGGCGGGTGGACACATAAGGGGTACTGTTACATGAGAACTCTCTTGTCTGAGGACACTCTTTTGAGATTATGCTCTAAACTGGTGTGTAGAGATTCTGAGCAGCCATGTGTGAATGGTTTGCTCTGCATGAATATTTTTACTTCCCTCCAAACTTGAGGCTTCCTAGGGTTTATTATCATCTTATTGAATATTTTCTGAGAAGCCTTGCAAATGGGCAATGGGTTCAGGTAGTGCAGTTCAACCTGACTACCGCCCAGGACATGATCTAAGGTAATAAGTTAAGTCCTTTTCATTACAGCTACTTGTAACAATTTGAATTCACCCTCCTGATTACCTGCTTCTGGTTGCTTTGTGTCCAAACCCTGTCTGGGACAACATGGCTTCCAGTACCCTACTCTCCAACATGGTCTTGGTCCAGCATCTTTGGCAGGGTCACTCCAGCCCTGTTTACAGGACAGGAATAAATCTAGAAATAAGTTCTCTCAGGACCTCTGTGTTATCACAGATTGGAAATAATGCCTGTAGGTACTGTTGTGGGAACCTGGCCTGGGCATAGGGGCATACAATTCTGCAACAATTACCCCCTGGGCTGAGCAAGGATTAATATTGGTTCAGTCACCAAGTTGCCAGCTGTGGAGGCTTTCTTCCAGAAGTGCATTGTCCCTGTTGCAAAGGCCTCATGGGGAGCCCAGGGGCTTATCCGATGCAGGAAGATGTAATGATCCTGAGATGGAACGTTTAGAAATTGCTAAGTAGGCAGACGTTTGTGAGCTGTTGCTTGGTTTGAGAACTTTCCTGAACAATATCTTTTATTTGTGAGATAAGGTCTAAGTTTCAGAGTGCCTCAAAGCTGACAGGTGTTAGTGGGAAACATGTTATTTTTTGAAGGTGATAGTGAAAAGAACTAAAAACAGCTGTGTTGAATAAATGTTGGGCCTCTACTATCAACCAATACTGTTTACTAACTTACCAGTTAAATAATAGGAATGTAAAAATCCTTGGGTTAAAACATAGACATTGGCCAATCCTGTGAAATGCTGTTGCTAATCATTCCCCCCACCCAACACACACACACACACACACACTCCTCCACCAGGCGTTCTGAGATGTTTCCAGTCTATGTGGTATTACTTGGAACCCAATTGGGAAAAGTTCCATTCCATAAACCCTGGCAGAGAGCCAGAAAGAGATAAAGGAGTCTAAACTAGGAAGGACTGCTTTTTTGAGGGTTTGATGAGAAAATTAGATAATCAAATAAGTAGGCTATTATAAACCTATCCACAGACTCGGGGGAAGCAATTTATAAACTACTAGCATAGAGCTGGGGGCGGAGGGAGGAAGCAAATCATCCCAAATTATTTATCTTCTGTATAACACCATTATCTTCCTCTTTGGACTTTGCTATTTCAGCCAACAGTGCCCTCATTTTCCTACTGATGGAGGTTCGGAGCCTCATGCTGTTCCACCTGCCTGGGAAGCAGGCTCTAATTTCCTAGCCTCCTTGTCTCATCCTTCCTTACGGATCCAGCCCAGGAACCACCTTATCCATGGAGTCCACCCAGCCCTTGGTGATCTTATTTCATAATGTCACACTGTCAATGCTCAGCAGCGTTCTAAACACTGCAGGTGCTCAAAAAAAACACCTGACAAGTTTGATATTAGTTACTAAAAACAGGCTGCTGTGTGGGAATCAGCACGTAGGCAGCAGACTCCCTTAATTCAAGGTCTAGAGTGTCACCTTGTCTTCCTCCTCACATATCACAGCCTGGACCTGAGTGCCCTGGTTTCTATTTTCCAGGACCAGATCCTCCTCCTCCATCAGAGGGGATACACCCAAATGAGGGAGGGCGGGGTTCCAAAGCACAAGACTAGAATGAAACAAACCCAGGACTTCTGTGAGGGGTAGGTCTGTGAGAAGGTCAGGATGGGTGGCCAACCCCTGAGTTCTGAGGGGCTCCCACTGAGTCATTTGGGAGGGATCGGCCCTTAGCATTGCTCAGTATGTCAGTATGCCACTGCCTTCTGTACCATACCTCAGGCCCTGACTGTGAAGCAGGCTGGAACTGTAGGCCTTCTTTTGGGGTCCTCCCAGCAGAGTATGCCTCCCTGGGCAAAGAGAGAGAGACTCCAAGAGGTCCTGCTCCCACTTTTCATTCGTATGATCCCCTGAGGCAGAATACTGAGAACAAAGGAAGAGGACAGCCGCAACAAGCTAAGGTCTGGACAGTGAAGAAAAAACTTAAGGAAAAAAAAAAAGAAAAAAGAAAAATCAAGCACAAGCAAGTACCAGAAGTCAACAGCCAATAGTTCTTCAAAGTTGTGGAGAACAGCAAGGAAGATGGCCCAAGAGTCCAGCAAAGAGTAAGTAGCAGGGCCATGACATGTAGAGAGGAGTCGTAAAGAAGCTGAAAATAGATGAGCAGCAAATGAAGGTGCCTAACCACCGTGAGGCAGCTTTCTAGTTTGGGTTCAGCTACCCCAGATTCCTTTCACCACGGTGCCTGAGCCGCCCTGCTGGGAAGGCTCGTTGAAGATGAAGTCTGCAGCAGCTAGCTGGAAGGATGGATTTTGGGATGGGATACAGGCAGAGGCATTTCCCCACCAGCTTCGCCCTGGAGATGACTCCATGGTTCAGAACTTGTTACTTTTTCCCTCACACATGAGCTATTTTTCCTAGTTTCCTTTGAATGATCAGACCGAAAGTCAAGTTTTCGAGGTTGAGGCTCATCCTTCAAAATACCCGATATAACTTTTGCAGATACCTTCCTCATATTCAAGTTTTCTTTCAGAATGAGCCTAACGGTTTCTTTATCTAAATTTAACTCTTCAGCCATCATCCTCACAGTTAACTGCCTATTCGAACAAACCAAGTCCTTGACCTTCTGGATATTTTCATCCGTCCGGTGGGTGACTGGACGACCACTTCGGGCATCATCTCGAATGTCTTCCCGCCCTTCTTTAAACCTTTTGTGCCAGTCGAAAACTCTGGCCCTTGACATGACTTCATTCCCATAAGCTTCTTTTAAAAGATGGTGGGTTTCACTTGCAGACTTGTTCAATTTCACGCAGAATTTGATACTAATCCTTTGTTCTAGATATCGGTCACTCATTTTGGCACTCAAATAACACAGGAACGTTAAAAGGCCACGACTGTGAGGGGAAGACAGAGGGACCAATCTCTATAGGGCTGCAGGTGGAATCATGTCGCTATTCTTGCCTCATCAGGGAAGAGTAATTGCTTTTCTGAGTTTCAGCCCCTCGGCTTCCAATCTAGAAGCTAACGGGGCCAAAGAGTAGCTGCAAAGCTGGGGAAAATGAAAGCTCCTACAACCCACGTCTGCGTCCAACTCCGCGGCACGGAGATCTGCTGGGGGTGTGCAAACCAGTTACGAAGGCCGTCCCGTTCCGCGGCCCTTAAGAGTCTATGGCGATTTCCGCAATAAAAGCCTATGTGGTGTTAATTTAAGCAAGCAAGAAGCGATGCACCGGTGATGTAACGTGCAAGCTCGCCCCAGAGCTGCAGAAACCCGCGCACGCCAAACCTACCGGACCTGCCCCGGGATCCGACGTTCTAGAGTCCGGGGAGACACGCCCGCACGCGCCATTCCCTCCACTCTCGGGGTAGGCCGTGCGCAGGCGCACTGCGGCAGCCTGGGCCAGGCCCCGCCTCCGCCTCCGCCTCGCCACGCCCGAGCAGGCGCGCTTCCTTGCGCGTGCCCGCCCGCGGAGAAGTCGGCGGAAAGGAGGGGGCGGGGGAGGAAGGCTGAGGGAAGAGAGGGCACCCCCGGGCGCCAGGGTGCATTGTGGGAAGGAGGCGGCAGCGTCCCGGGCGGGCGGGAGGTGCACCAGCGGCGGCGGCGGCGGTAAATCCTCCCGGCCGCTCACAGCACTGTGGAGCCGCATCCCCAGCCCGGCCTCGGACCGCGGCGCCCCTCCTGCCCCTCGCGGCTTCTCTCCCGCCCGCCCCTCCCCCCGGCGCGCCGGCCCTAACGAGCCGGCCGGCCGGCCTGGCTCCCCTCCCCGGCCCCGACGGGCGGGCGGGCTGCCCTGAGGAGGCGGGGAGGGGAGGGCTGGGCCGGCCGGCGGGCAGACGACGATGCCGAACTTCTGCGCGGCCCCCAACTGCACGCGGAAGAGCACGCAGTCGGACCTGGCCTTTTTCAGGTTCCCGCGGGATCCAGCCAGGTGAGCGGTGGGCGCGGAGCTGGCAGCCCGGGCCCTCCTCCGCGATGCACGCTGCCAACCGCTGGCCCCGGGCGGGCTCCGGGGCTAAGAGAGGCGTGGGGGGGCACAATTGTCGACCCCAGCCCGGCCCCGAGGTGGGGAGCGGGCCTCTAGCCGTGGGCTGGCTGGCGCTCGAGGGCCTTGGAGCACGTGCGCCCGCGGGGGCTCCACCCGAAATTAGAGGCAACTGGGGCGGCGCGGGCGGGGTAAGGGGGGTTCTCGCCCTGATTAGCTCCTGTGACCTCGGACAAGTCTCTGTCCTCTCTGGGCTTTAGTTTCCCCAGCTGTCAAAAGAGGGACTTGGATTCTATGGTTGTGGTCACCGGGGCCCTTCTACCCCCGGGACAGTGTTTCTTTTTGGAGTCCGGCCACCTTTGATCTCAAGTCAGGTCACAACTATTCCCTTCTTCGGACTTGTTCATGGTTCGGATTTTGGCTCTGACCGTTACTCATTATCTCACTTGGTTAATGTGGGGATAACGGGGGCGGGGTACGCGAGAGGGCATGGGAGTTGGTATTGAAACCTCTTCTCTGAGGTAACCCACACGCTCTGACTTGTATTTAGAGAGTGGTAGAGCAGGGGCTGTGTTTGAAAGGCTGAGGATTTTTTCCTTGGCATCCCTTGTTGATTCATTCATTTCAGATCAACACCTACTGTGTGCTAGGGCACTAACATTAGAGGTACCGGAAATTCACAGTGAACGAGGTAGGTTGCTGCCTGCAGAAAGCTTACAGTCCATTAAGGAGGCAGATGTGTAAGCAGGCGATTATAATATAGCATGCTGTTTATTAGTTCTGCAAATATCTATGGAAGGCCTACTAGGTACTAGGCATTATTCTGAGCACTGGGAGGGTACAGATGAATAAATCGAAGTCCTTGCTCTCATAGAGTTTACGTTCTAGTGGGGGGAAATAAGTAAATATACCTTGTGTCAGATGGTGATAAATACTATGGAGAAAAAGCAGGTGTTTGACGGGGGGTAGGGTAGGGGAATAGGAGTAGCAGGGAGGCACGATTGCTATTTTAAATAGGATTATCAGAGAAGGCTTCACTAAGAGGGTGTATTTGAGCAAAGACCAGAAGTAGGTAAGGGGGTCAGCCATGGAGGTATCTAGGGGAAGAGCATTTCAGTCTCTGGAAACAGTAAATGCACAGGCAGGGCATGCTTGTTAGAGGTACAACCAGAAGTCTGGTTGGACTGCTAAAGCTGGTTTAAGGAAGGAGGGAGAGGAAAGGATGAGACCAGAAAAATGTGTGTGTGTATGTGGTAGGGGCAAATTGTGTAGGCCATTGTAAGCAGTGGAAAGCACTATGGTATTTATACTGAGTGAAAGAGGAAGTCGTGGAAGGGTTTAGAGGGGAGAGACGTATACTTTAAACAGGATCATTGGGTACTTGTTAAATACATAGTAGGGAGGCAGAGGTGAGAACAGAAAGGCCAGTTAAAGGCAATTGCGATAATCCAGGTTAATAGAGGAGGTAAGTAGTTGCATTTGAGATATATTTTGGAAGGTGAAACCAACAGGATTTGTTAATGGTGTAGATGTAGGTTGTAAGAGAAAAACTGAAGTCAAGAATGACTCTAAGATTTTTAATCTGAGCCTTTATTGAGCTGTGGAAGACAGGGAGGAGCAGATTTGATGGAGGAATGTTAAAAGTTTGGTTTAGGACATGTGAAGTTTGAGAGGCCTGATAGACATTCAAGAATAGATGTCTTCGTACTATATACATCAGTGAACTCAAAATGGTCCATATTTAGATCAATGATCTAAATATTTAAGAGCTAAAACCATAAAAAGATATACAAGTCAGGAATTTAGAGACTTCCAGACTGGAGATTGTAAATATGGGTGTTCTCAATTTATAGAGGGTATTTAAAACCGTGGAACCAGGTAAATAAAGCAGAGTAGGTATGAGGATTGAGCCCTGGGGTGTTCCTAGTGTTTAAAGTTCAGGGAGATGAGGAACTAGCTCAAGAGAGTGAGGAATAGCTGTTGGGTTCTGTGGGAGCAGAGAAGAGGAGCATCTTAATCTGACTGAGCCTCACTCCATTCAGCATTATCTTCCTTTGAGCCAAATTGGGAGTATATTTCACTTGCATAATGAGGGCACCACTAGTCAATTCTGGACCACAGGTTGTTCATGTTCATAGATAGTGAATACTCTTTTCATTATACTTCTTAGTCAGGGAGTATGTCCTTTAGGGGCTTACAGTCTCAGATTTGGAAGGAGTTTTTAGATCTAGTGCAGTATCCTTTGAAGTGTCAGAATTCCCTCAAGAATAGTGGCTTTTAAACCTTTTTTGGGTCTCTGTCCCCGTTGGGAATCTAATGTAAGGACAGTTGAGAAAAGAGATCGACACAATTTCATATCAAATTTTTTATGGACCCTTTAGGGATCCTGTGCATTTCTGACAGGTGAGCCTTTGCTAAAACACCTCCAGTGCCAGTTTCTCTGCTTTGTGAGGGGATACTTGAGGATTCTGGACAGCATTGGCTATTGTTTCTTCCTTTTATTGAGTGGAAATGTGCCTCGCTATAATTTATGCTTGGGGGGTCCTAGTTTTGTTCTTAGGGTGACAATGAACAAAGCTGTTCCCTGTTTTATTTTTAAATTTTATTATTTTATTTTATTTTATTGTATTGTATTGTATTTATTTTTGGCCTCGCCGTGCAGCATGCGGGATCTTAGTTCCCCAACTAGGGATCAAACCCGTGCCCCCTAGAGTGGAAGTGTGGAGTCTTAACCACTGGACCGCCAAGGAGGTCCCCGGTGCCCTTTTTATGTAAGAGCCCCTTGAGTATTTCAAGACCAAATTATGAACTTCTCTTAATTTTTTAAAAAAAAAATCTTTATTGGGCTTCCCTGGTGGCACAGTGGTTAAGAATCCGCCTGCCAATGCAGGGGACACGGGTTCGAGCCCTGGTCAGGGAAGATCCCACATGCCACGGAGCAACTAATCCCGTGAGCCACAACTACTGAGCCCGCGAGCCACAACTACTGAAGCCCACACCTAGAGCTCATGCTCCGCAACAAGAGAAGCCACCACAATGAGAAGCCCGTGCACCGCAACGAAGAGTAGCCCCGACTCTCTGCAACTAGAGAAAGCCCGCGCCCAGCAATGCAGCCTAAAATAAATAATGCAGCCTAAAATAAATCAATGCAGCCTAAAATAAATAAATAAAATAAGTAAATTTATTAAAAAAAAATCTTTATTGAGATATTCACATACCATACAATTCACCCATTTAAAGTGTTCAATTCAGTGGCTTTTGGTATGTTACCATTATTAATTTTTAAATTTTTTGATAAAAATATACTGTCGTCCCTTGGTATCTGCAGGGGATTAATTCCAGGACCCCACCCCCCCACCCCGTGGATACCAAAATCCATGGATGCTCAAGTCCCTTATATAAAATGGCAGTAGTATAACATAAAATTTGCCATTTTAACCATTTTTTAAAAACCATTTTTGAGTGTATAATTCAGTGGCATTAGTTACATTCACTATGTTCTGCAATCATCACCACTATCTATTTCCACAGCTTTTTCATTACCCTGAGCAAAAACTAACCATTAAGCAATAACTCCTCATATCCCAGTCAACTTTTCAGTCTCCATGAATTTGTCTGTTTTAGGTACTTTTTACTCATACTATGAGTGGAATCATACAATAATAGTCCTTTTGTGTCTGGCTTATTTTACTTAACAATGTATTAAAGGTCTTAACTTTTTTCTGAACCAAAGGTCAATACTATAGGATTTCAAATTCTACTGAATTTGACAGTTTTTTTCCGCTGTGCCCAGAGTTAATTATAATAAAGGAGTACAGTAGTTTCCAGAGTTGTTTATTGAATTAATAACAGTATTCTTAGGGTTAGTGATTATAACTAGTTTTTTTTTTTTTCTGTAAATGGGTTGTAGGGAGGGTTGATAAAAGGTGACATTGCCACCCTACTTGTTATTCAAAAGTTAACTCACATTGTTAACTAACAATAAAGATAAGTATATTTAATGCTATTAAATAGTACATTTCCCATTCATCATATTTATAAATGCCTTGCACACTTTTAGAAACAGCTATTTAGAGGTAACTTAAAATTCAAGAGTGTAATCAATAAACGGCACTATGTGGAATTTCATACCCTAATATCTCATATTGGTTTAGAAAAAGTGGCATTAATGTACTTTTTAAAAAATATAAAATAATAGAATCAACTCACCTTAGGGCAGTGGCAGGGAGATAGATTACCTAAAGTTAAAGTTTAAAAAAAAAAAATGCCTAAATCATGATTGCCCCAGGATGGCTTGACTAATGCCCAAGCTTGGCAGGAACCTGGGGGCGGGTCACAGTGGAACTCATCCCCAGACCAGGTAAAGGTAGAGCTAATGAATTGCTCTTATTATTAGAGAGAGTTGGGCAGCTGAAGGGCTCTTCTTCCTCCTCAGGCAGTTAGTACTGACTCATCCCTGAGGTAGTGAGGTCTTTTCCAAGTTTCTCTGGTAATTTAATCAAAGTTAATTGAGAGTTGATGTACTCTAAGATGTAAAATGTAAAACGGTGGTTTCCCAGGCACTTGTGAGGGTCTCCAAGACCCTTTCAAGGAGTCTACAGGTAAAAACTACTTCATAATAACACTGATATTATTTGCTTTTTTCATGCTCATTCTCTCAGGAGTGTACAGTAGAGTTTTTTAGGGGCTACGTAACATGAAATCACTGCTCAGATAAATTATATTTTGTGTTCTATAAAATTTTCTAAGTATGATTATTCAGATGCAGGTGTTTGGTAGACATTTTCTTGGAAATGAACAAAATAAGCCTGCCACTTCAAGGAAAGCAACTGACAGCCAAGCATTCAAGGAAAAATTAGAATTTTGGAAAATTTATATTCATCACTTTGAGCTTGACAGCTCTCTAATATTTAGACTTTTCTGATGCAATCTGTGGTGATATTGATAAATGTGACTTTTAATATATTGTATAATGAAATATGTTACCATTCCGATGGTCTGCCTAACTCAAACTGATAAATTCATGATTTTACAAAGACATGCATGGATAAAAGTTCTATTCAAAGTGCAAGTTAGACTAATGGATTTTAATGAAACAGTGTGAAAAGGCTCATTCGTCTGGTTTCAGATTCCACATTGCAGCTAATCTTTAAGAAACCACCGCTTGTGGACTTCCAGTGCCCTATCAAAGAACATCCACAATTATATGGGAAACAGAGGAATATTGTAATAACCTTTTAAACTGCATGTCATTGAGGAGTCATTGTCTTTGGTTGAAGTCAACCAGAACAACATATGGCAACAGATTAAATACAAAAGCAGATGTGAGAATCTAGGTATCTTCTGTTAAGTTAGACATTAAAGAGATTTGCAAAGATGGTGAACAGTGCCATTCTTTTCACTAAATGTTTTTTGTTTTGGAAAAATAGTTATTTTTTAAAAATGTTATCTATGTTAACATGTAATGGGATTGCTATTTTTAATGAATTAATAAATATTTTTTAAATTTCTAAGTTTTAGTTTCTGTAATCATGAACATTGTTAGATAAAATGCACATAAACAAAAGTTTTTTAGATAGTTAATAATTTAAGAGGTAAAGGGGTCCTGAGACTACAAAGTTTGAGAATCACTTCTGTAAGGTACAGTCTTAAAGTACTTTCATATGCTCTCATTTAATCCTCCAAACAATGCTGTGAGTTGTAATAATAACAATAATACTTAGAGAATACTTTATTCTGTGTGCCAGGCACTATTCTATGTGTTTTATGTACACTATTTCAATTAACCCTTGCAATAAATTTTGAGATAGTTTGAAACAGGAGGGAAAGGGGCAGAGCACAACCTTTAAAAGAAGGACATAACCATAGGACATGACAAAAACTGGTTAGAACCAGCTAGCCATAGGACATGACAAAAACTGGTTAGAACCAACTAGATCCAAGATGGCAGAGGATTCGACTTCCAGTAGACCTTGAGCCTCATTATATGCTCATTGTAATACATTAGCTAAATGACACACCCACCAGCGCCATGACAGTTCTGAGGCCAACCATAAAAGGCCAAAAAGTGGGAGGTGGCCCAATTTCTGGAAATCCCAGCCCCCTCCCCACCCCCCCAAATAGTTGGAATAATCCTCCCACTTATTAGCCTATGAAATTACCCAGCCCATAAAAACTAACCATGCCATATTTTGAGGCTCTCTTGCCTTCTGAGCTGGCCCACACTCTGTCTGTGGAGTGTGTTTCCCAAGGCCTCTCGCTTCCTGAGATGGCCCACACTGTAGAGTGTGTTTTCTCTCTAAATAAATCCACTTCTTT
This sequence comes from Balaenoptera physalus, assembly GCF_965194825.1. Lineage (NCBI taxonomy): Eukaryota > Metazoa > Chordata > Mammalia > Artiodactyla > Balaenopteridae > Balaenoptera > Balaenoptera physalus. The sequence goes on from NC_138889.1 coordinate 59,225,754, forward strand.
TAAAAAATTTATTTAGTTATTTATTTTTGGCTGCATTGGGTCTTTTGTTGTTGCAAACAGGCTTTTCTCTAGTTGCGGCGAGCGGGGGCTACTCTTTGTTGTGGTGCGTGGGCTTCTCATTGCAGTGACTTCTCTTGTTGTGGAGCATGGGCTCTAGGCACGCGGGCTTCAGTAGTTGTGGCTCACAGGGCTGTAAAGCACAGGCTCAGTAGTTGTGGCGCACGGACTTAGTTGCTTCGCGGCATGTGGGATCTTCCCAGACCAGGGCTCGAACCCGTGTCCCCTGCATTGGCAGGCGGGTTCTTAACCACTGCACCACCCTGGAAGTCCAGTAAAGCTACTTCTTACCTATCACATCATCTCCACATTCTTTTGCGAGGAGGCAAGAAGCTTAAATTCACTGGGAACACTTTCAGATGAGCAAAGCAGACACAGAGAGGTTAGCTAACTTATTCAAGGTCCTACAGGAATATCTAAAACCCCAAATGTAGGATATAGTATGTAATATTATCCAAACTTATTTGACCGTGAAACCTTCTTTTTTTTTTTTTTTTTTTGGAACAATTCTTTGACTAGTGTTCCTTGGAATATGGTTTGGAAATTCTGCATAAGTTGAAGACCATTGAAGGAAAAAATTACAAACAAAACTTAAAAAGGAGTGGTTAATGATGGTTGAATAGTACTGAAAGAGTGATTAAGTTGAGGAGAGAAAGTGACCATTGGATTTGGCAGGATGAAATTCATAACTTTTAGCTGTCCCGGGTAGCCATGACGAAATCTTGCACCATCCCACTCTGTCCTGCCCAGAATGTGAATCATCCCTTCGTCCAGCACATCCACACTGTATACACTACCCACCATTTAGTATTGGAAAAACAGTATATATAGGGTTCAGTACTATACGTGGTTTCAGGCGTCCCCTGAGGGTCTTGGGATATATCCCCCATGGATAAGGGGGAGACTACTGTACAGAGAGGTAGAGGAGTTTTACCTATCTGGGTGTGTGTGTGTGGGTACATACTCTTCAAATCTGAAAAGTTTTCCTCAATAAGTGACGTTTGAGCTAGATCTGACGGCTGATGTTTGCAAAGGCTTTCCTGTGCAAAGGAAATGAAAAAAGGCAATGAAGAGGATTCTAGGTTGAATAAACAGCATGGGGAACAGCTCTAGGATAAAAGGGATCACAATGCATTCATGAAACTGAAGTAAGGCATATGTGAGGGGGCAGAGTGCAATGGTGGGTGCGATATGAAGAGGGAAAGGTCGACAAGATCTAGGTTGTGCAGAATCTTATAAGACATGTGAGGAGTTGGTTCTTTATCCTAAGGGTAACGGGAAGTCACTAAAGGATCTTAAGCAGGGAAAGATATTCTCAAATTGGCTTTTTAAAACATTTTACACTTGGAGAAGGGGTGAGAGAAAGGTAAGACTAGTTTGGAAGTAGATGGATTTGGGGAGTCATTCTACTCTGCCAAGGGAAAAAAAAAAGGCTGCAGAATCTGAAGTACAGGGCACAGAACAGCGACAGGGAGAGCTAGGACAGGGAAGACATTGGTTAAAAAAAATAATTGAGAGCTAACTGTATAAGTGTGTGTATACATCTTAACACATACACAAATACATGTATGAAAAAAAAAAACCCAAGATCTAGCCACAAGTCTCATAACTACTAGTAAAAAACAAAACAAAACAAATACATGTATGCATGTAAAAAAGGCTTGTGGTTTTATGTAATTTTTATAACTTATTGATGTAAAACATATATATACAGAAGATCATAAATCATAAGTGTATGGCTTGTTAGATTTTCAGAGTAACATGTCCATGAAACTTTTACCCAGATTTTAAAAAAATGGAATATTACTAACATCCCAAACTTCCTCTCCCCTGTGGCCCTTTCAGTCATTATCCTACTCTCCCCCATAGTAGACACTGTTTGACTTCACACACATTAGATTAGTTGGTTATTGAGGAGAAGGGGAAGAGTGATGGGGCGCTGTTTTATTGGTATATGACATACATAGGAAAAAGTGCAAAAATGGTAGTCTAGAACTTGATGAATTTTTACAAAATGAATATACCCAGGTCACATTCGAGATATAGAACATTACCAGCACCTCAGAAGCCTCCTTTGTGCTCACTCCTAGTCATTACCTCTCCCCAAATGTATCCACTGTTCTCACTATCATTACCGTTTTGGGGGTCTCCAAGCCACCCCCATATCCAGAGATTTACCAGGACTCATGGAACTCAGTGTTTAATTGTACTCACAGCTAAGATTTATTACAGCAATGTAGTAAGAACACACATCTGGATCATGAGAGGAAAAAGACACAGGTAGAGTATGGAAGGACCCATGTGTAGGCTTCCTTATGCTCCCTCCCTCCCATGAGGGGTCACTCAGATCCCACTTTCCCCACCAATGAAAATGCAACATGTGTGCCATGTTTCTGCCCAGAGAAGCCCATTAGAGACCCAGTGCCCAAAGTTTTTATTAAGGTCTGGTCATTTAGACACACTCTGCTTAGCATATGCTAAAATTCCAGACTCCCAGAAGGAAGGCGGGTGCTCATTAAAAGTCATACTGTTTGCACAGTCTAGGCACCATAAGTCACCTTATCAGTTAGAAGAAGTTTTATGTCAGTGTAGGAAACTGTTTACCAGCCAAGTTCCCAGACATCAGCCAAAAGACCAGCCTTCAAAACAAGCCTTTCTGAGAATAGCAATCTCAGGCCTGCTGTGTTAACTCTTTTTCTGCACAATCACCATAGATGAGTTTTGCCTACTCTTGAACTTAATATGAAAGGAATCACATAGTATGTACTCCTGGCTTATTGTGCTCAACATTATGTTTGTGAGATCTAGCTAGTTCATTCATTTCCATTGCCATAGTAGTCTATATATAATAGTATACCACAGTTTATCCTTTCCACCCTTGATCGGCCAAGTTGTTTTACCTTCTCATCAACATTTGGTATTATTTCTTTTATATCATAGTCATTCATATGAGTATGTAGTAATATTTACAGTTTTAATTAGTATTTTCCTCATGACTAATGAGATTGAGCTTTTTAAAAAATTGTTTATTATTTTTTAAAAATTTATTTATATTTTATTTTTGGCTGTGTTGGGTCTTCATTGCTGCATGCGGGCTTTCTTTAGTTGCGGCGAGCAGGGGCTTCTCATTGCGGTGGCTTCTCTTGTTGCGGAGCATGGGCTCTAGGCACGCGGGCTTCAGTAGTTGTGGCAGGTGGGTTCAGTAGTTGTGGCACGTGGGTTCAGTAGTTGTGGCTCGCAGGCTCTAGAGCGCAGGCTCAGTAGTTGTGGCGCATGGACTTGGTTGCTCCGCAGCATGTGGGATCTTCCCTGACCAGGGCTTGAACCCGTGTCTCCTGCATTGGCAGGCGGATTCTTAACCACCACTCCACCAGGGAAGTCCTATTATTATTGTTTTTTTTAATGAGCATTTTTTTCATGTGTATTGGCCAGCTTTTATTGTTAATTGCCTGTTCAAGTCTCTTGCCCATTTTTATATTGGGTTGCTTGATTTATTTGTAGGAGTTTTTCATATATATTTTGGATATGAGTTCGTTGTTGGATCTATGTATTGCAGATACCTTATTCCATTTTGTGGGTTGCCGTTTCACTCTTAAGTGACTTCTTTTAATGAAGAAAAGTTAACTCTAAAGTAGCCTAACGTATTCATCTTTTCCTCTAGAGTTTACGTTTTCTGTTGCCTTTTTAAGAGATCTTTGTGCCAAGGTGATGAAGATGGTCTACTGTGTTATCTTTTAGAAACTTTGTTTTACCTTTCTTTCATATTTAGATCTACAATTCACTTGGAATTAATTTTTTTGTAAATGGTGTAAAAATACAGGTCAAGATTCATTTTTTTTCATATGGATATCGCATTCAGCACTCTTGAAAAAATTTGACTTCACTGCTGTGCAATGTTACCTTTGTCTTAAGCATCCACAGCTCTCGATTTTGTTCCATTGTTTTATCCTTGTGCCAATACCACACTGTCTTAATAACCTTTATAATAAGTCTTACTGTCTGGTAGTATAAGTCTTTCAACTTTTTTTCCCCCAAGATTGTCTTGACTATGCTTGGTCCTTTGAATTTCTGTGTAAAGTTTTAGAATGATCTTTGTCATTTCTCTCTCTCTCTCTCTGTCTCTCTCTCTTTGACTCTCACACACACACAGAGACATGCACAAAAGAACTTGTTGTGATCGTATTAAATCAGTAAATCCTTTTGAGGAGAATTGATACCTTTTTTTTTTTTTTTTTTTGGCTGCTTTGGGTCTTCATTGCTGCATGCGGGCTTTCTGTAGTTGCGGCAAGTGGGGGCTACTCTTCGTTGCAGTGCGCCGGCTTCTCGTTGGTGACTTCTCTTGTGGAACACGGGCTGTAGGTGTGTGGGCTTCAGTAGTTGCAGCATGAGGGCTCAGTAGTTGCGGCACGCAGGCTCTAGAGCGCAGGCTCAGTAGTTGTGGTGCACAGGCTTAGTTGCTCCGCGACATGTGGGATCTTCCTGGACCAGGGATCGAACCCGTGTCCCCTGCATTGGCAGGTGGATTCTTAACCACTGCGCCACCAGGGAAGTCCAGGATCTTCAGGATTCAGTGTACCAATCCATGAACTTGTATATCCCTCCATTTATTTAAGCTATTTAAAAATTTTTTTCTGTTAGAGGTCTTACACATCTTTCACTAGGTTTATTTCTAGGTATTTGATATGGAACATGTAGGTGTAGTTAATTGGCCTCTCTGCTCAACCTTTCTCTTTTTTTTTAAATATCTTTATTGGAGTATAATTGCTTTACAATGGTGTGTTAGTTTCTGCTTTATAACAAAGTGATGCTCAGCCTTTCTTGATTGAATCTGAGTGTTCTTTTTACCAGAAAGCTATTTCAACTTAGTTCAGAAATAATACAGACAGTAGTGTTCTGTGTGGAAGGTCTTCAGAGATTTAAGAATTAAAAAACAAACTTAACTCTAGCAATATGACAAATTATTTTATGGTGAGAGTTTTTATACCAAATAATTTAGATGTTGAAACATGAAATATTTATAATCATATTGTACAGCTGTGTAAAACTATGATTAAAATATGGACATCTTAGGCATCATTACTGTGTATAGTATTACTTCTTAGTCAAATGAGATGCTGAACAATTTAGGTGTGGTTTTAGTTTAGGTTAGGTAATCAACATTTCACCATGATTTTACATATTGAGAGTGGAGCGAATTAAGTATCAGAGTGTTGTGTGTGTTTAGGGGTGAATTTGTAATGTTAAGACATAAGAAAATATACTATGATGTAATTATAAAATAAATATGTTTTCAAGTTTGTGGCACTGTATATTGATGGCGGACTTTTATTCTTAGAAGCTTGAAGAATGAAGGAAAGATCTAGTTGTAACCTTTAACAAATTACTTAACATTTCTGTGCCTTTGTTTCTTCATCTGCACAAGGGGAATAATAATAATAGTACTCCCTTTGTTTTTGTTTTTTTTAATCAACTTATATTCAATTTTGTTTTCCTGAAATTTCTACCAGTAGAGCTTATTTTTGCCCTTTTAGGTACATAGAACATTTCTTTCCCCTTTGGAAACAATTTAGAATAGTGTCTGGCTCTTAATAAGTGCTTAATAAGCATTGTGATGGTGATGATGATGATGATGATGATGATGATGAAGAATAAGCATGATGATGAAGAAGAAGAAGAAGATGATGATGATGATTTTTTTTGCAGATATTTAAGCATCAAGAGGACATGGACTTTGTCTCATTCACTATCTTTAACATTGTCTGTGTACTAGATTGTGTAGACACAATCCCTGCATTCATGGAGCTTGCAATCTAGTTTGTACATCATTGTATACAATCATGTTTATAATAAAGCAAATGAATACAGCCATCATGCTTCCATAATCAACTCTAGTTATTTATGGAACAAATACTTAATAATTTTCTACAATGACAGTGTCTTTTCATATGCTTGTTTAAGTTGAAATCCTGAGGGGAATGTTAAGCCATTGGCCTCATGGTTGTGCAGTTTTTTGCTTGTACTGCTGATGATTGAGTCTTCTCTGATGCTAGGATGTCCTGGGAGTTGAAAGATTCAGGTTTAAGTTCTAGTTTTGCTGCTGATTTTGTACATGACTCTGAGTGAGTTACTTCTTAACCTTGTCTCTAATTGAATGTACTAAATGATTTCTAAGGTTTCTTCCAGCTCTCATTTTGTTATTAATCAGCTTCTCCAAATTATGTTATGTTCTTTGGTTATAGGGGAGCAGGAATCCATTGTCCATAATAGATATTTACCTTAAAACTGAATGCTGAAATTTAAGTGTTGAGCTCATATTCCATTATTGTATTTTGGTTTTACTTTTATAGATGCCAGAAGTGGGTGGAGAATTGTAGGAGAGCAGACTTAGAAGATAAAACACCTGATCAACTAAATAAACATTATCGATTGTGTGCCAAACACTTTGAGACTTCTATGATCTGTAGAACTGTAAGTAACCAGAGGGCTTGTTTTTTTTTGTTTTGTATTCTCTCACTTACTCACTATTTGGTTGGAATGTAAATCTTTATATATTAATGTTGGAGAGTATCCTTACACCCTGCCACTTTTTTATTTTTTAAGATGAAGACAAATTTGGAGCTTAATAGTATCTATTTTGTTCTTAAAAACCTGTTTTTTTTTTAACCCTTCTGTTTCTGATGCCCCATTCCTACTCACCAGAGGTAGCCACTTTTAAACTTCTTTTGTAGCCTTCAGAAAATTTTAGATGATTATAAATGTGTATATTTAAAGTAAAGTTGGCATTTTTATTTGGATCAGCTTCTCTAGAGCTTTTTTATGAGTGAAATCTTCATCAAGGAATAGAGCTCTTTGTTTTCAAAGTTTTGTATGTACTGTTAGAACCAACCCTAATTTTTATTTGCTGGATACAACAGGAAGCAAATCATGCAATTAATGTGAGAAAACATTTCCGTCAGTAATTTGCAATTTCATATCAAAACCTGACTCTCTCAGCCTTGCTACTGTTAACTGTGATTTTAGCCAAGTCACTTCCCCTCTCTGAGCCCCAATTTCTAATGAAGAAATTAGATAATTCCTGAGGTCTAAGACTTTTAACCCTCTGTGATTCTGTTATTGCTATGATTCATAAAAGGCACAAATAGGACAGATTTGATTGAAATGAAGCAGACTTGAAACACTTAAAAACTAGTTAGGAAGACAGTTTTGTTAAACAAATAATATATTCTTGTTTAGGTATTAAAACATGTATCATCTCAGTTATTGGGATAGACATAAACTTGATTTGAAGGTACACTATATATTGTTATGCAGCAATTTATTTTGATATTTTTTTCAGATACATTTTGCAGAGGCATCAGAAAACTAAAGAATGATTGGGTTATTTTATTTCTCAAAATTAATTGAAGCAGATACTTGTGAAGTCATTGGGAGGTGAGCCAATTCCGGTTCAACAGTTTAATCACAAATATTTGAGGGATATTTTTGCCTTGCTTTGTTAAGAGGGTAATAATGATCAAAATAAGAGATTTCATATGTTTAAAAGGCAAACTTTATGTTCTTGACGTTAAGTAAAAATATCCCAAAGTATTTTAAATACGCAAGCCGTATGCATTTTTACATTTTTATTTTATTAATAAATATGGTCTCTTAATTAGTTAATTCCAATAAGACTAATGTGAGAAATATAAAATATAGTTCACTCATGTTTTTGTTTATAGTCAGAGCATAGAACAACTATTTTCGCTTTTTAAATTTCCACATAATTCTTTAATCTTGGATCAATTAATGCAAATGTGAGACATTTTCTTTCTACACATGTAGAAGATATTGCTGTTAAATCTGGATTATCTAATACTTATACCCAGATGTTTTAAGAGTTTTGACTTCATTAGTTTGACATTTAAGATCTCATCAGTAAACATTTGTGGCTAGTTCAACAAAAGCCAGATACTATCTTTGATGCTAGAGTAAGATCATTACTTTATGCTTAAACCTTAATTCAGCAGTTAAAGATTAAATCTTGATACTGAATAAAAATTATCATGCACATGAATTGAATATAACCCTTATTGGCATGTGTACTTATAAATAGATGTAAAAAATTGCATGTTTTTTATTCATATATTGTTTTCTGGTCTATAATATCTTTCCTTGGTAGCAAATTAATTTTATTTGAATTTTTAAAGTCTTTACAATGTTTTATCCCTCCTCTCTTTATTTAATTGGTAAAATATCAAGAATTTACTGTGTATGTGGATATCTTTGCTTTTTGAGATGTTTGCTAAGTAGGAAAGATGAGACACTTAGGGTATAGTATAGTTTTTGTTCCCTTCACTGATTGTGTCCAAAATCAATCCCTGATTCAAACTCTGTAGTAGACTCAGGATATTTGGCCCAACACTAGAAACTGAACATCCTTAAGAAATAGATTATCTTCTTTGTGTTTTCTATGAGGCTTGGGGATTGAACTAGAAAATATTGACTGTAAATAGAAATACTTCCCAAATGTGTTTAACAACTCTTCAGATGAAACCTAAGATAGTGTGTTCCCTTTAATTATATATTTTTCCATCATATTTTCCTAACCTTCTTTCCTTGGGTGCAAAAACATAGGAATTGTTATTTTTGTTTGGCATATACTTTGAATACGCTTTATTAGTCATCTTTGAAACAATCACTGCTCCCACAAAAGCTTTTTAAACTGAAGTGTATTTTGTTTTTATCAGTGCAAATTTGGGAAGAAATTAAAGGCACTGTTTCTTTGGACTAGCTAGGGAAATGTAGTAGCAGTTATTCATCTGTTACTCTACCTCTCAATAAACTTCTTGTCCCTACCTGACCTCCTCTGGTCTGGCTGTGGAAGACTGTCACCATCTAAGTATGCATCCAGCTTCTAGCCAGGTTGGATTAGGCTAAGAGGAATTAAGATGGAGAATGGTCATCCTTCAATGATAAGAACGTTAGAATTAGAAGGGAATTTAGAAATACCTAGTTCAGTGTTTGCAAAAGTGTGATTATGTATATCACTTGTGGTATATGAGTGATTTCAGGTGGCACATGAACCAATTTTTATTTTAGAAGTTTTGTAATATGTGTTAAAAATATAACTAGCTCATCAAATCATTATTGTATAGTTTTTATTGCTTAAGATAATGTTAACTAAAAAAGTGAGTGGATTATGAAAAAGTATAGATGGTTGTGTAACTGAAATGGCAAGCATTATGATCATTAGTATGTGAATAACTTCATTTGGGGAAATACTGATCTAATTCAGTACCTGAGTTTTATTCAGAAGAGGAAACTGAGTCCAGAAAGGGAAAGGATTTAGTCAGGGTCTGAGAGTGAGTCACTGGTAGAATTTGGACTAGCCCCTAGGTCTCCTGGGTCCTAGTCCAATATTATTTCATGGTGCCTTGATGCTTCTCAGTAATAGTAGCAAAAGTGGAGTGAACAGCAGGTAAAGGAAGGAAGAATTATTATAAAACATACAGGCGGATAGATTATTTGAGAAACTTTTGTGCCTGCTGTGTTTTGTGGGCTCATGGAAGAACAGAAAAGTAGCTGGGAGATTGAATTAGAAAAATATATGTTAAATGCAAATACATTTTATTTTTTATGCCTACCATCAATTCAGTTCCTTCATTTATAGTAGTAAGATTGCCAGAAGGGCAAATGCAAAAAGAGTTAGAAATAATAAGCTGATCTGGACTGACATCATCCATTCTACAAGTCTCTACACTTTAGAATTGGAGTTGAAGGAGTACTGGGGAAATCATTAACACTAGAATCTTATTTATGTGTGATACATTCTTAAGGACCGTCTCTGAATTAACACATTTTTCTTTTTCAGAGCCCTTATAGGACAGTTCTTCGAGATAATGCAATACCAACAATATTTGATCTTACCAGCCATTTGAATAATCCACACAGTAGACACAGAAAACGAATAAAAGAATTGGTATGTCAGTGTGCTTCCAGATTTCCTATCCTCTATAATATTATGAAATCAAATATAGATGCATTCATGTAAAAATTGAACCAAGTTACTTTCTACTTCAGAGGTAGCATTATGGGAAATTAATGCTATGGTTATTGTTGAAGTAGTGTGGACATAAGATGATTAGTTTGTTTTAGTATTTACATTGGAAAATCTTCTTCAACTTTAGCCAGTTGATACTCGTTGACTTGAGCCAAAGTATGCTGTTAATTACAGGCTCCTAACTCATTCTCTTCCAGGGAAGAAGAAAAAAAAAAAAACCACCTTTTCTTTTGTAGTAAAGAAAGTGGGGCTGAGGTATATTTCCAGAATTCAGCACAAAGGGATAAGTGAAAGTTAAGACATGGGTAGTTTTACTAGAAATAAGGATTCTATCACTATTAAGTACTGACAGGGTTTACAAAAAGCTTTTAAATCTCTGTATGTGGCATCTTTGTGCATGTTTTTATAAACCTTTGATATCCTTGAAACCTACCTGTTTTTTGTTGACCTCAAATGAACAGAATTAAATTACTCAGACTCCTCAGACCATTGCTTTCTGTCATCATTGCCACCAGGAAGCCCGTTGTTTGTTTATTTTCTTTCCTTCTTCCATTATTACCATTTCCTTTCCTCCCCTCCCTTTTGTATCCATGCTAGTGCACTTAATATGTCATTTCAGTCCACTGACTATGTGCTTTTTTAGGATAACAACTGTCCAATTTTCCTCATTTTCTTCTCTGTTTACCTTTCATATTTAGATCTGTGATCCATTTAAATTTGTATGTGTGGTGTCCAGTAGAGATCTAATTTTATTTTTCTCTTTATAGAGATCAAGTTTTCCCAACATGGTCTGTTAATCTGTCTGGTGTAAGATGCCACCTCTGTCGTATACCAAGTTTACATATATGCAAGGCTGTTTCTGGGAACTCTGTTATGTTCCATTGGAAGATTTGTTTGTTTACAGCTATACCACACTTTTTAAAATTACCATCGCTTTATATTATATCTTATTTTCAAAAAGGGTGATTTCTTAATTCTTCTTTTTCAAAATTGTCTTAGCTATTTGTAGACCTTTATTTGTCCATGTGAATTTGAGAATCCTTTGTCATGTTCTAGAAATTCTGTTGAGATTTTCATTGTAAGTACTTTGAATTAATATTTTTCCAATGTTAATTAGTCCTATCCATAAACAGAAAAAAAAGCCCAATAGAATAGCTATCAAGTAGTAGCAATCATTGACAAAACTACTGGTTCTTTGAAAAGACTATTAAAACACTTTCAGGAGTGCAAAAAGTAAAAAATTTGAAAAAATTTCAGGGTTTTTGTTGCAGTTCTTTAGAAGAGAACGTGTACATCCTTCCTTAGATTAATTTTTTTTAATTTAATTTAATTTATTTTTTATACAGCAGGTTCTTATTAGTTATCTATTTTATACATATTAGTGTATATATGTCAATCCCAATCTCCCAATTACCTTAGATTAATTACTTCCTAAATACCTTATGGTTTTTGTTGATATAGATAATGTACTTCTGGTTGAGAGATCGTTTCCACCAATTTTGAAGATCCCTTTTTATTAATTCTAATAGTCTCCTGAGTTTTCTATGTAGTTGACTGTATCATCTACAAATAAGGACAAATTTGCCTCTTCTTTCAGTTCTTCCAATTTTAATTTTTTCTGTAGCCTGTCTTATTGTTTAGTCAAGATTATCTCTAGTACTGTATTCAGTAGTCCCAGTAATGTCACGGCTGGTACACTTGCCTTGTTCCATTAAGTATGATATTTTTGTTGGTATTGTTAGATAATTTTTATCAGGTTAAAGAAATTCCCTTCATTTCCTTCTAGTCCTCACATTCACAGTTTTTATCATAACTTGTTGAACTTATCAATACTTTCATTGCATCTGTTGAGTTCTCATTTTTTTTCGTTCTTTAATGCTGTGAATAACATTGTTGGATTTTCTGTTGTTGAACCATCTTTGCATTCCTGTGATGAACCCTAATTGATTGCAGTATATCTCCCTTCATTTTCATACACTGTTCGATTCAGTTGGTCAGTATTTTATCTACAGTTTTGCATTTATAAGTGTTGGCCTGTAATTTCTTTTCATGTATTCCTTTTATCCAGTTATGATATCAAGGTTCTCTTAGCCTCATAAAATAAGTTAGATAGCTTTTCTTTTTTTCCTCTCCTAATTTTTCCAGAAAAACTTGTATAAGGTAGCTATTGTCTGCTCTTGAAAGTTAGGTTGAACTTGGTAAAACCATCAGAGAGCTTTGGGTGAATGAGGGAATATTTTGATTACCATTTCTGTTTATTAGTTTCTCTTTCTTCTTGTGTTCTATATGTTTCCAAAAGTTTATGAAATTCATCTAGGATTTTAGGACGCTTGCCTTTCTCTGCTCCTAAAATTACTTTAGTAGTCTTTTCGAAGAAACAGTAGTGAGTTTTACCACTGATTGCCTTACTTGTGAGCTGTTTTATTGGTTTCTTCTTGATTTGAAGGATTTACTTTTTGGCTCTTTTTTAACTTCTTGAATGTTTAAACTCATTTATGTGTATTCAAAGCTATAAATGTCTAAGTATATTTTAGCTGTAGCCTACAATTTTAGACATGTAGCGCTTTTATTGTTCATCTGTGCTTTGTAATTTCCCCTATTTCTTTAGTATAAGATTATTTTTGTTCTTAGTTTCTAGACATGGGTTTATTTTTTAAAACTTTTTCCCCCAAATGTTGTTCACTGATGCATAGAGGGTATGTATAGTCTATGTGATATTCTTTCTAGTTTTTTTGCATCCATTATTGGTATTGAAGTCTGATGCCAGCCTGATTCTTGTTCCTTTTTAGGTGATTGCGTTTTTCTCCTTCACAGCCTTCAGCATTTTTCTTTACATTTGATATTTCAAATTTCGCTAAACTGTATCTAGATGGGAGGTTTTTTTCTTATCCAGACGTGCATCTTAAAGTTCTGAGAAGTCTTCAGTTTTTATTTCTTCATGCATTTCTTCTCCTCTATTTATTTGTTTTTTTTTTGGGACTTCTTATAGTTGAATGCTGATACTACACAACAACAGTCTTCCACCTCAGCTTTTTTCTTAGTCATATGAACCAGGGGTGAAGAGCTCAACCACCTCCCATCCTGTAGCTACCATTTCCCTGCTCTGCTCCTCAAGGAACCTCAGATATCTTACAGCAGGCACACTCTTCCAGATATGCCATCCTTGTAACTCCACAGCCCATAGGATAAGGAGGGAATGTTCCAGATTGGCTAACCTGCTGACATTCTTGTTATCAATATCATGTCCCGTGCTAACCAGCAGGCACCGTGACGTCTCCAGCTGTCACTGGTACTGCTGCTTTCATGCCCCACAATAGTAATGGGATGGGTTATGATCTAAGAATTCTAGTGGGTTAGAGGGAGAGAAAAGGACATAATTGAAAAGTTCTTCCTCAGTCTAACCCTGTATATGCCACTTGGCTCTCTATGCTGTATGTATCCATTTCTCTTCCATATTGGCACTGTCACTTTCTGCTTCCCAGAGATTTCTCATAGCTTTTGTGTTAGGTTCGGGGATCCAGCAACTCCCTTTTACATGGCAATCCCTGGGGTTAGATTGGGCGGGGGGCATGGTTTATGGCCCCTTGGATTTGACCTCAAATGCCATCATATACTTTCATGCCTTTTATCAATATTAGCCAATACATACTTATAACCCTAAATTATGATGATATAGGTATAAAAGTAAGTTAAATGATGTATTCTTTACCCTCTAGTATTTTATTATAAACTTGGAGTCATTAACAAATTATTGTTCCAGTTTTCCTGTCATCTGTCTGTTTGAAGAATGTTTTCTTTATGAAGAATTCATGCTCTTGAAAGAACTAAATTTGGGACTTCCCTGGTGGTCCAGTGGTTAAGACCCTGCGCTTCCACTGCAGGGGGCACGGGTTTGATCCCTGGTTAGGGAACTAAGATCCTGCATGCCAAAAAAAAAAAAGAAAGAAAGAAAGAATTAAATTTGACTCATAATATGCTTTTTACTTGTGAGTCTGTGATGATAATACTAGAGTTCAGTTTTCTCAAAGATATTTTTTTCTTTTTTTCTTGTCATTTAGAGTGAAGATGAAATCAGGACACTGAAACAGAAAAAAAGTAAGTGATAGTGTTAATGACTCAACTTCTGAATGCCTTTTTAAGAGGCCTAGACCTGGTAAGGACAAATAAATATGTTTTATGTCCAAAAACCTACTGTGAGAATGATGTAAGAGTGTGGTAGGCATTGTCCTGTGGTCTGGAATTGTCTGTGAGATAAAGTCTTAGTTTGTCTTTATTGAGTGCCACTATGGCATGCACTTGGCCTTCTCTCTCTCCACTAGGTGCTCCCAGTGTGGTCAGGATGGCAGGCACACAGGCAGAGTGTCCTAGTGTAGGGAAAGAAAGGAGCAGAATCTCTGTCCACCCAATGTGTGGTGCATACTAAGTTCTTGGTAAATATTTAAGGAATAAATGCTGTTGAGACACTTGGGCTTACAGAGAGTAGGAGTCACAATAGCTGTTCTCCAGGTACTGATGCCTGAGCTGTGTCACTAAAGAATGAGGACTGGAAGGTTTTTCTGTTCCTGTCAGTTATTACTATTACTCTTCCTTTCCTATCTCCTCCTACTACTGCTATTATTATTAACATAACTTTTTTATTGAGTGCTTACTGTGTGCCAAGTCATTATTATAAGTGCTTTACTTATATTAATTCATGTAATTCTCATAGTAGCCCTGAGGAAAGTACTATTATTTTCCCCCTTTATAGATGATGAGACATGGACTCAGGCAAAGAAAGGAGGGAAAGATAGTCTGTGCAGTGCCTTGAAACAGGGTGCCAGATTGGGGGAACTACACACTCATTTTGTTGTTGGAGCGTCTAATAACCCATGATGGTTAAAAAATGAACCTAAAGGGACCACAGGGGCCAGGACTTTCAGGGTTGTGTGTATGACTATGGTCAGGACCCTTATTAACCTCAGGGCTGCAGTTTTCCCATCCAAATATGAAGAGATTAGGCTAAGATTTCTAATATTCTAATATAGCCCTAAAAATTGCACGAATATGCTTTATATTGTATTGTCTCATCTCCCATATAAAAGTATAGATTAATGGTTTGATAGAAACAATGTCAGCATGTACCTTGGAGCTAGAGAAGCTTGGATTTAAATTTCACCTCCGTCTGTGACCTTGGGCAATTATTTACTGTCCTCATTTGTCAAATGGGGTTGATATCACGTGCCTGTACAGGGAGCAGTGAGCTACGTATAAAATGCCAACGCAGTGCCTCAGTAAATATTAGTTCTCTTCCCCTTCCGTTTTGTGAGGACATGGACTATCTTTTATTACTCTGTATATGTGATGTGCCTTATTAAGTTTATAAGAAATTGTTCCTCTCATGATAGCATTGACATACAGGATTAAAATATATCCATTCACAGTGTTTGTCTCCTCCACTAGAGTGTATCTTATTTTAACCTGTGTATCCTAGTCTGTGGTCCAGTAGGTACCCCATGAGTGTTGAATGAATGAATTTGTGGATTTTAAATATGTAACCAATCAAAAATGTAATTTTTTTGTTAGTATGATTCCTTATGAGCCTGTTTATAAAATTAATTCATTGTTTTCCAGTTGATGAAACTTCTGAACAGGAACCAAAACATAAGGAAATAAACAACAGCAATGCTCAGAACCCCAGTGCAGAAGAAGGGGGTGAAGAGCAGGATGGAGACATTTTACCTTTAACCCTTGAAGAGAAGGAAAATAAAGAATACTTAAAATCTTTATTTGAAATTTTGATTCTTATGGGAAAACAGAACATACCTCTGGATGGACATGAAGCTGATGAAATCCCAGAAGGTCTGTTTACTCCTGATAACTTTCAAGCACTGCTGGAGTGCCGGATCAATTCTGGTGAAGAGGTTCTGAGAAAGCGCTTTGAGACAACAGCAGTTAACACATTGTTCTGTTCAAAAACACAGCAGAAACAGATGCTAGAGATCTGTGAGAGCTGCATTCGGGAAGAAACCCTCAGGGAAGTGAGAGACTCTCACTTCTTTTCCATCGTCACTGACGATGTGGTGGACATAGCAGGGGAAGAGCACCTGCCTGTGTTGGTGAGGTTTGTTGACGAAGCTCACAACCTGAGAGAGGAATTTGTGGGCTTCCTGCCTTATGAAGCTGATGCAGAAATTTTGGCTGTGAAATTTCACACTACGATAACTGAGAAGTGGGGATTAAACATGGAGTACTGTCGTGGCCAGGCTTACATTGTGTCCAGTGGATTTTCTTCCAAAATGAAAGTTGTTGCTTCTAGACTTTTAGAGAAATATCCCCAAGCGATCTACACACTCTGCTCTTCCTGTGCCTTAAATATGTGGTTGGCAAAATCAGTGCCTGTTATTGGAGTATCTGTCGCGTTAGGAACAATTGAGGAAGTTTGTTCTTTTTTCCATCGATCACCACAACTGCTTTTAGAGCTTGACAATGTAATTTCTGTCCTATTTCAGAACAATGACGAAAGGGGCAAAGAACTGAAGGAAATTTGCCATTCTCAGTGGACAGGCAGGCATGATGCTTTTGAAATCTTAGTGGACCTCCTACAAGCACTTGTTTTATGTTTAGATGGTATAAATAGTGACACAAATGTTAGATGGAATAACTGTATAGCTGGCCGAGCATTTGTACTCTGTAGTGCAGTAACAGATTTTGACTTCATCGTTACCATTGTTGTTCTTAAAAATGTTCTATCTTTTACAAGAGCCTTTGGGAAAAATCTTCAGGGGCAAACTTCTGATGTCTTCTTTGCAGCCAGTAGTTTGACTGCAGTGCTGCATTCACTAAATGAAGTGATGGAAAATATTGAAGTTTATCATGAATTTTGGTTTGAGGAAGCCACAAATTTGGCAGCCAAACTTGATATTCAGATGAAACTCCCAGGGAAATTTCGCAGAGCTCAGCACAGTAACCTGGAATCTCAGCTAACCTCTGAGAGTTACTATAAAGAAACTCTAAGTGTTCCAACAGTGGAACACATTATTCAGGAACTGAAAGATATATTCTCAGAACAACACCTCAAAGCTCTTAAATGCTTATCTCTGGTACCCTCTGTCATGGGACAGCTTAAATTCAATACATCAGAGGAACATCATGCTGACATGTACAGAAGTGATTTACCTAATCCTGACACACTCTCTGCTGAGCTGCATTGTTGGAGAATCAAGTGGAAACACAGAGGGAAAGATATAGAACTTCCATCCACTATTTATGAAGCCCTTCATCTGCCAGACATCAAGTTTTTTCCTAATGTTTATGCATTGCTGAAGGTCCTGTGTATTCTTCCTGTGATGAAGGTTGAGAATGAACGCTATGAAAATGGACGAAAGCGTCTCAAAGCATACCTGAGGAACACTTTGACAGACCAAAGGTCAAGTAACTTGGCTTTGCTTAACATAAATTTTGATATAAAACACGATTTGGATTTAATGGTGGATACATATATCAAACTCTATACAAGTAAGTCAGAGCTTCCTACAGATAATTCAGAAACCATTGAAAATACCTAAGAGACTTTTAAAATAGGCTTTCTCTTATATTTGATATTTGAAAAAATCTGTAAGAAATTTGAAAATATCTTACAGAAAAGTTGTAAGGTGTACGTAGGCCACTTAATCACTGAATATCTTGACCTGTAGGCCTCCCATTGAGTACATTAGTCATTGATAATCTGCCTGTTTATATGGCCCGTTTGAAGTCCCATGCTTTGGAGACCTAACTGTCCCATGCTTTGGAGACCAGAAGATAGCATTGAAAGTACCATGTTACACTCTGTGTGATCTCTGCTAATGGCACTTTGAAATTGTATTAGTTTGAATTGTATTAAGTCATTTTAGATATAACATTTGTCACTGTGGATCCAATTGTCAGGTACTTAGTTATCAGTTCTTTGAAGAAATAAATTTTGAGGAGGTATGGGAGGAAGGAATACATTTTATAAAACATTACAGTGAAGCTCATGACTGACCTTTGAATAGTAGGAGTTTTAAGTATGCTGTTAAAAATCTGTAAGGGACCGTTAAAATGATCAGGCTGTAAGAGAAACATGTGAGCTCGCCAAACAAGGATTTCAGTGTAGATTTTGCCTTTATCAAATGCAGTTGAAGGAACAAGTTATAGTTAAAGTTTGAATGGAAGAGCCTGCCATTGTTGTTCCACATCTGATTGTTGCTGTTTACATTCCTTTATTGAGCCTACATCTTCATAAGCTTTTTGACAGGTATATGTTGAACACTTCTGTTTCATGGTCAAGACAGGATCAGAGACCATGGATACTGACAACTGATTAGTCTGTTTTCTTCTGTCTTTTTCCATGACTATATCTACTGCCTCATCTTGATTTACAAGCAAAACCTAGAAAACCTACAAAAATAAGTGTTTTGTGGTTTATCTAGGAATAATACAGAAAATATTACTGTTATTTTTGGTGAAGAAAATCAATTTTGTATAGTTTATTTCAACCTAAATAAAATGTGAATTTTGTTTAAAGTTCAGGTACATTGTTTTTGATGGGGACAAAACAGATTCTTGTGGTAAATTCTCTTTTCAAAAGTATTTATCACCTTCACAATTGAAGATAAGGTCTTTTTTTTTTTTTTTTTTCTTTTGGTATATGGTTTACTACTTGGGGGAATAAAAAAAGCCATTTTAATTGTGAAATTATTAAATGTAAGATTTATCTAACTTTTTAAGTCTTATATGCTGTATGACCCCTGATATAAATTGTTAGTGTTTGCGTAATTGTTGCTGGCTAAAATGTAAATGAATGAATATTGCAAAGATGTCATTGCATTATTTTATGTTGGGATAAGTTAGTGTTATTTGAGTTTCAGAAAACAGGATGGGGGTATATTTGCGGAGTGCTGGGTCTTACTGATAACAGTGCATTTCCCTGGTGTGGACAAAACCGGCAGATGTGTCAAATCAGGACACATTTCCCATGCAGGCTATAAAAAAGATAAGAGTTTATCTTATATCCAGAGCTCTAAGAGGTGCCTCTGTCCTTGACAGAAAGAACTGATCCAGTTCATGATGGCAGGATGACAGAAAAGGAGACACAGAGCTGGCCTTTTAATAGCTGCATACAGTTCTTAGGACACTTAATAGTGGTGTGACCTTGGCAGATTATATAATCTGGGTATATTTCCTCAACTATAAAACCACACTTAAGCTTGTGCTATGAGGGTTAGATAATTTATTATCAATTATCTATTACTACTTACTGGTGTCTCAAAACTTAGTGGCTTAAAAAAAAAGTTTACAGTTTTGTGGTTTAGTTGAGTGGTTCTTTTGCTGGTCTCATCTGGACTCTGCATTCAGTTGGTAGATTGGCTGGGGGCCTAGATGGGACAGCTGGGCCTGTCATGTGGTCTTTTATCTTGGGCTTATGGCATGGTGGTCTCAGAGTACCAAGAAGGCAAAGGCAATAGCTTCAAAGCCTGGGCTCAAGAACTCACAGAACGTCACTTTCACCACATCTTTTGGTCAAAGCAAGTCACGAGGCTGGCCCAGAAGGGGTAAGGATAATAGACTCCTTGTCTTGATGGGCGGAGCTATAAAATAGGGTCTGTTTTCAGTCTACTATACTAATTTATCCAAAACATTCATGCTGCAAGCATTGGTTAAGCTTTAAAGGGGCCCACCACTTGTTTTTATAATCTGTATGTTCTCAAAGTTAATTTGAGAATTTATTGAAAGCTTGAAAACCCTAATTTGTTAAGAAGCATCTTCACAAACTCTGGTCTTTGAAGATAGATTGAGTCAATGGTAGTCTCCCCATAGATGAAACTGATTATCATTTTTGCAAGATTAGATAGTTAGAAAGAGGTTGATGTAGTGACTGTTTATTCCTCAAGTATTAGTTGAATGCTTACTGTGTGCCAGGCTTCTGGGTTAAGTGCTGGCAATAACATGCACTTTCTTACAGAGTTTACAGCCTAGGGTTGGCCCATAGGACTACAATTGTACTTATTTATAACCACACACACACAAACACACATACCTTATAGTTAAGTGGATCAGATTATTGAAATTAAAAGAAAAGAAAATAACACATTAGGGTATCTATAAAATCCTTGTGCGATTTAAAAAAAAATTGTGGGGACTTCCCTAGTGGTCCAGTGGTTAAGAGTCTGCGCTCCCAATGCAGGGGGCCCAGGTTTGATCCCTGGTCGGGGAATTAGATTCCACGTGCCGAAACTAAAGATCCCACACATGGCAATGAAGACCCCGCGGGCTGTAACTAAGACCCGGCACAGCCAAATAAATAACTATTAAAATTTTTCTGTATCATACCTAAACAGTTTTCAAAAGATAACTAGGAAATACATTCAAGATTTAATATATATAATTGGAGGAATTTTTTTTTTTAAAGATTTATTGATTGATTGATATGTTGGGTCTTCGTTTCCGTGCTAGGGCCCTCTCTAGTTGTGGCAAGCGGTGGCCACTCTTCATCGCAGTGTGCAGGCCTCTCACTATTGCGGCCTCTCTTGTTGCGGGGCACAGGCTCCAGACGCGCAGGCTCAGTAGTTGTGGCTCACAGGCCTAGCTGCTCCGCAGCATGTGGGATCTTCCCAGACCAGGGCTCGAACCTGTGTCCCCTGCATTAGCAGGCAGACTCTCAACCACTGCGCCACGAGGGAAGCCCTAATTGGAGGAATTTTTGCTTTTGACATATCCACTCTCATTTTGGGGGAAAAAAAGCTGAAGCCTAACATAGGATTTGTTACCTGTAAATTGATGAGAACAAATGCGTTATTAATAATTTTATGTAATTTTTATTTAATTCTTAACAATGGCCCCTTGAAGTAAATAGTAGTTGAAAGAGACCCCCCACTGCCCCCTCCTCTTGTGGCCAGTTCCTCTGCAGTAACGTCGTTGGATCTGGTTTTTGTTTCATATTAGGGACAGCCACTTTTTAAGTGCTATTTAAAGTGACTAATTCATAAAACATAGGAAAATTGTACTTGCAATGTTTATTAATATTTATATGATACTCTAGAGCTTACAAATTACCTTGATTGTATCATTCAAGTTCTAAGAAAAATTCAGGCAAGAATTATCCCCATTTTTCAGTTGAGAAGTTCAAGCTCACAGAAGTAAATGAATTGCCCAGAATTATAGCTATTAAGTGCCAGAGCCAGGTACTTCAATCCAATCCTTAAATCTTAAAACTGATTATGAAAGCCACTTCATTCTTAACGTTTGTAAGAGAAATATTTGCTTTAGGAATAGGCTTCTTTTATGTTCTTGCTTTATCCATTGCCAACTTTCAGCACAGCATCTCTAAAATGTGCTCATTATAGTCAACGTGGGTTCCTTGCAAAACAAAAAAACTGAAGCCTGAAACTTCTGAGACTTTGCAAACTAGGTGTAGAAATGCTGCCACCTTTGTTTGGCTGCCAAGACACTACCACAAAGGGCTGTAGCTCCAGGTCCATTTACTTCACTAGAGTGGATGCAGCTGTCTTCCTTGCTGTAATCAAATGCTCCTCTGTAGCCAGCTTTTTGTGGCCAGAAAAAGCAAAGTAATTTTTAGTACAGATTAGCATAAAAATCTCTACTAGATCAGTTTCAGGAAACAATTACTAGCTTAGAAACAAGTGTGATCTATAGGTTGGCTAAAATGGCAGTTAATTTCCAGACCTTTTAAAATGCCCCTTATTTCTCACCATGAATACTATATAAATAGAATACACTACCTGCCACTGTATTTGGTTTCATAAATTATTCGGACAGGGTGAACAACAGACTTCAAAATTAAGTAGAGGTAGTAAATCTGCCCTTTTTAATGAGTTTGAATTTACAGTAGTAGTTTAAACATCTGGAAGTTTAAAATCTTAATTCATTCCAAATGTTCAACAAGGATATACTGCAAAGAGGATATTGTAATTGAGGGATAAAGAAAACTACTGTTGACTCAATCTGAAGCCTTTTCTAATTTTCTCTATATACATTAATCACATAAAACTTGAGAGGCTGACAGTTCAAAAAGAGAGGAGATGGACCAAAATATCCAAGTTGGCATGCTTGTAGAAAAATAACTTTTAAAAGAGGTCATAGTTATAACAAGGATGAAGTTTAAATGCTGTTAATTAACATGTCTAGGATATGGCCAGATAGTGCTGCTGTGTTGTATGTTCTGTTCTTGTGGATATGAGGTGCGGTTTTCTTTTATTATTTAAACTGGACTTAGAAGAGTCAAACCTTTTGACTTCTAAGTTGTAATTTTTTTTTTTTTTTTTTTTTGGCGGCGGCGGCATGTGGGATCTTAGTTCCCCTACCAGGGAATAAACCCGTGCCCCCTGCAGTGAAAGCACGGAGTCTTAACCACTGGACCGCCAGGGAAGTCCCACTGAATTGTAATTTTGATTAATGCATTTTGTAGTCCAAGAATCTGGTCTGCTGCCAGCTTGGTCGAGCATAAGACCAAGTATTCGTTCGGTGCACACTTATTGAGTGCCCACTGGATGCTTGTGAGGTGTTGGTTTACGTTTCTTAGAGCAGAGTTGCAGCAGCAGGGGGCGTGTTCATCATTGTCTGGTAGCAGCTGCTGCTAGGGAAAGTGCTCGCTGTATTCCAGCGCTGTGCTCAAGCACTTTACCTGAATTATCTCATTTAAACTTTTCCACCCTATGAAAAAGGTAATATTATCCGTATTTTCTTCAGGTGAAAACCTAACAATTAGAAGGCCACACAGCTAGTGAAAGGTGGAACCATGATTCTAACGTGATGTAAAGAATTGCAAACCTAATTCCTCGTCTCATATTTGCTTTTCATTCTTATGTCAAATATTGTATTGAATGCCTGTGGTGCTTAATCTAAATTTAGCCTCAGGCATGAGGCTAGGGTCATGGATACAAAGATGAATGAGATGAATCCCATGCCATGGATGCAAAGGTAAGACTGAGCCCACACCCTCAGTGAGCTCAGTCACATGGCGGAGCCAGACATACAAGCCAGGAGCTGCCAGGAGCAGGGCTAAGGGCAGGGGAATCCTATCACTGATCATCCCAACCGGGACACTTTTGATAGTGTAAGGGTATGATTATTAGTTACGCCAGAACAACAGATAAAGCAGGACTGTCTGGAACAAACCAGGACGTATGGTCACCCTAGCTGGCGGAAAACCCACGGTGTGAAGGGAGGGCCCTGAGTGACTAGAGGAGGTGATGCCCTAGCTAGATCTTAGAAAAGTGTGAGACATGCTCATGTCTCCAGTCATCACCTGCTATTTAAGGCTTTCAATATACCCAATTAAGATGTGATACTTCTTCCTTAAACCAGTATTTTACATATTAAATTAAAATCTGCATGGTAGAGTTTAGAGCAGTAGAGTTATACAGATGACGCTTCATTTTACAGAGGACTAGACAGGACAGCTTGCTCAGGATCACACCACTCGGTGGTGGCAGAGGCCAGGGGAGAACAGAAGTGTCCCAACAGTGCTGTGCTCTGTCCTACCACACAGACGAAACTGAAGATGGAAAGCCTGAAAGAATCATTTCTTGGCAGGTGAGCAGTGCCCACCCTTCAAACTTATTAATGTAAACAGTAATCCCATAAGTATGTCAGCTTTATAGGAGAGAGGTTTATTAAACAGGCCAGGGTCTGGGGTTAGTTCTTGGCACACTGCTGTTTTGCATACTGTAAATTTTTGGTTTTAAAAATATTTGGTATTGCTACATCTTATTTGGCAAATGCCTATTCTTGGTATGATTATTTTTCTTTGGAAGGGTACATGTGGTTAGAGTGTGGGTTTTCAAAGCCTTTTTCCTAAAAAATGAGATGTTGAAAGCTTTCCTTATAATTGTGCCTTGTGGGATTTGGACTGCCTTTTATTAATAGCAGCTACTATATACTGAGCACTTACTATGTTCCAAGCATCATATTAGGTACTTTGTATGAATCATTTTATTTAGGCTCACAGTAACCTGAGGCAGTAGGTGTTACTATCCTCATTTTATGGATCTGAAAGTGACTTGTAAAAGGCCATTCAGCTGTGGAGTGGCAGTCAACCCGACCAACTGTTGCTGGTAGAGCAGGCTGCTCCTCAGAGTGGAAATCCTCACCTTTTGAAAAAAATCTGTGTGAAAAGACTGGGGTGGGAGGAAGTACACCCCAATACTAATGTTTGTCTCTAGGTGGTGGGGATTAAAATTTTTCCTTATTTTCTACAATGTATTTATTTTTCTCATTTTCAGAAGGATTGTATAGCATTCTGAAATGGAAAACTCAAGATCAGTTACATGAAAATATTTTTCTTCCAAAAGATTTGTTGCTACTTTTCCAGTTCCATTTAACACACATCATGCCAAGCATTATTCCAAGTGTTTTGGCTGCAAAGATAAGTCACTGGCCCTGGTGGCAAGTTGTTAGGCTGCTGATTCTTCAAGGCCCAGCTCAAGTGTCTATTGCAAGTGCATCCCCATCACCTGTGCCCAGTTACTTCTCACCACCTCTGCTGTTACCACCTCAGTTCAAACCACTATCACCTCTCACTTTATCTTTTTCTCCAAGTCTGTTTTCCATGTGACAGGCAGAGTTATCATGAACCTCCTTTTCTCAGACCCTTCCAGTGGTCTTAGGCCAGAATCCAAACTCCGACCATGACCCTAAGGCCCTATGCAATCTAGTCCATGCCTACCCCTGGCCACATCTCCTAGTCTGATTCTTGTTCACTCTGCCCAGCTACTACGGTCTTTTTTGTTTCTCCCACTCACCAGGCACATTCAGAGAAGCTTGTTCATGACCTTTACACTTGCTGTGCCATGACAGCTGTTAGCCCAATTAGTTCCTAGCTCATTTTTCACGTCATTCAGATCTTTGCTTAAACATTATCTCCACAGAGCAGCTTTCTCTGATGATGCTTTTGAAACTAGCTTACCTTTTCTAGAAATAAGTTGACTTCCTGCACTAGTATATAAGTTCTACAAGGGCTGGGACCTTGTAGTGTTTGCTGTGGTTGTATCCCATTGCCTTTAATAGTGCCTGGCAGGTAGCTGGTGCTCCATATTTGTTGAATGAATGGACAAATGATGTGTTCTATGACCAATGGGAAATTCAGAGTGGCTGGAAGATTGAGGGAAGGGGAAAGCAACTGGAGATAAAGATGTAAAGGCAGTTAGGGGCCAATCCATGAAAACCCTTGAAATTCCCACTCAGGAGTTGGCCGTGTCCCTCTGGTCAGGGGAATCCTCCAAGAAATGCTGAACCTCAACCCCTTGTCTGTGTGAACTGGCCATAGGAATGGAGCCTTTCAAAGGTGAGGTGTGTGGTGAAGTCTGGCCTGCAGTTTCTGAGCATGTTTAGAAAATGAGAGAACATGGTTGAACTAAAAAAGCAAACCCCACATTGGTCACTGTTAATCATAATTAGTAATGTCTGTGATTTGTATAATCTTTCTTCCAAAGTGTTCCAGGTCTTGAGACGTGATCCCTTTGGTCCCCCCAGGCCCTGCCACAATAGCAACCTTGGCATGTGACTCACCACCCTCCCCTGCCATATAATACCCTATTTATCACCTGTCTTACCCCTTCCTTTCCATGTCAAGTAATTTCTGCCTTGTTTTTTTCTTCTCTTCCTTCCCTTCTCAAACCACAACCCATATAATTTTCATTGCCCTCTTTAGAACCTTCTTGTGTCTCAGCTCCAGCCTTTTTATAGGGAAGGGGAGCAGACCTGAAACAGCGTGGAGAGGGAGATGTACATTGTTAATTTACCTCCGTTACATAGTGGCGTTTTCCTCTGGACTGCAGTTCCTTTTCCAGCTTTGTAGTCCCCCTGGAAGACAGATGACTAAACACAAGGGTGGTTGCTGGTGCTTTAAAGTCATTGGTGATCTCAGTGCTCATTTGGGGTTAGCGTCCCTACCCATAGCATGAGATTTGTCAGTGTGCTTAAATAATAGAATTAAAGTATTGATTTCTGCTGTGCTTCATGTAATGATGCTTATACTTAGGGAGGAATTTAATATTTATTGAGTGCCTCCTGTATGCCAGGCACTGTGTGAGATGCTTTATGCGTATATTCTCATTTAAGACTCATATTTTGATGAGGTTGATATATTATCCCCATGAGAGAACTGAATTTGAAAGAAATTATTTGCCCGCAGTCGCACAGTCCATGTCTGTCTAAAGCCAGAGCCTGTGTCCTTGCATACACTGCACAGCCAGCCCCAACCCTGCCACAGCACTTGAAAGTGCATAAAGGGTCTTCACAGACATTGTCATTTCAGTCTTCATAAC
Source organism: Balaenoptera physalus (assembly GCF_965194825.1). Taxonomy (NCBI): domain Eukaryota; kingdom Metazoa; phylum Chordata; class Mammalia; order Artiodactyla; family Balaenopteridae; genus Balaenoptera; species Balaenoptera physalus. The sequence continues at coordinate 59,252,133 of NC_138889.1, forward strand.
AACCTGTAGGATTGGCAGGGTCGTCCCCAGCTGACTTGTGAAAATGCACCATCACGGGGACTTCCTGCAGCCCTATTGCTCTCTGGTTTGGAGTCTGGGGCTTGGGCAGGGTCCTGTGCTCGTCACTGTGCTGGATGCAGGATTCGAATCCAGCTCTAGAAGAGTTAGATCATTGGTGGGCAATGCTGGAGGGGCCAGACCACAACCCCTGTGACATCATGAGAGCAGGGATGTGGGTGCTTGTTCTCTGAGGGAGGCCTGGAAGAGCTGCTGTCCTTTTCCTGCTTGTGAGGGTGGATGCAGGCCTGCCCAGGAGCTGGAAGCATCGGAGTGAGAGAAGGTAGGACAAGCCAGTAGTAAGGAACAGGGGAAAGAGCAGAGGTTTGGTGTGAGGAGACCCTGTCTGAGGGCTGCTACTTGGGAGTTGTGGGGCCTTAGGCAAACCACTTCCACTCTGAGCACAGATACCACAGCGTTTATTGTGCAGTCATGGTCAAACCTCACCACAGCGTGGAATAATACTTTCTCCAAAGGAAAGTCTCTGCTAACCTGACTGCTAACCAGCTGGTTATGGTTAACTATCCCAGAACAAGCCTGGGTACTGATACGAAGAGCCTGGAGACTCACTTCTCTTCCCTGCCCTTGAGAGAGAGGCTAGGCAAGTTGCTGCTCCTCTCTGGGCCGCAGTCTTCTCATCTGTAAAGCAAGGATGCTAATATCACCCATGATTAAAGAGAAAGTGTTTAGTCAGCTATATGTTCTATCATGTCCCTGAAATGCTCTGAAAGAAAAAAAAGCCTCTAGGTGAAATTAGAAAGAGTGAGCTTCATGCCAAAGGACCTGGAAAGACTTCTTGAAGGAGTGTGGTATGAGCTAGGTTACAAAGGCTGGATAGGGGTCAGCAGGGAAGGAGGCAGAGTTTTGGTGGAACGGCTGGCGCAGAGGACCAGGCAACATCCCAGTACAGGAAGGGCTACTGCTCTGTCTTTCCTTCCCATCTGACTCCATCAGCATCTCCCACATTCACAGCTCCTGCCCTCAATTCTCAATTCTAAGAGGCTATTAGTTATGAGACACAATTTTAATTAAATAGCAGCTTTGGGGAGAATAAAAAATTTTCTATGTAAACAAATATTGGTTTTAGTTGCATCTCAATTTCAAAACTATTAAATTGTGGGGAGAAAGCATATCTTAGAATTGAGAAAATACAGAATATGTCACTTTAGAGTGAATACTACCAGAAAAGTTTGTCATGTGGACCTTGAGACTGATGTTCGTGTTCTTGTTCTGCCACATAACGAGCTTTTTTATTCTGGGCAAGTTGCTTGATTTTCCTAAGCATCAATTCATTTTTTACATGGTCTATAAATTGCCTGGGCATCGGAGGTGAGCAGTTAAGGTTGTTTGAATCTGAATGTTGATTCGTTTTGGAAAGAGGTCTACAGAACATATTTTGTCTGAAATCAGAGGTTGCTATATTAAAAAAACAAAAACTATACATATTATCATTTTAGAATAGCATAACAGAGCAGTAGTTTTCAACCAGAGGCGATTTTACCCACCAAGTGACATTTGGCAATGTTTGGAGGCATTTTTGGTTGTCACAACTATGGTGGCAGTGGTGGTGCGGAAGCTACTGGCATGTAGTGTGTAGAGCCTAGACATGCTGCTAAACATCCTACATCGCACAGAATAGGCCCCCAGAACAAAGGCTTTTCTGGCCCCAAATGTCCATAGCACAAGGCTAAGAAACCCTGACACAGAGATTAAGAATGGGGATTATGGAGCCCAACTATCTGGATTTGAACCCTAGCTCTGCCACCTGCTAGAGCTGTGTATCCTTGGGTCAGTTACTTGACCTCTGTCATCTGGGAAAGAATAGTAAGTTTCTGCCACAGAGGGTGCTTGTGAGGGTTACTGGGACTTAATGTTGGTAGAGCATTTCGAATGGAGACTGGCTTCCATGAGGCACCTAGTGAGTGTCCGCTTTTATTTTAAGTAATCGAATAAACGCTAGAGTTTGTGAAAATACCTTGACTGGTACCAGGACCTCAGATAATTTACTTAACTCCTTGTGCCTCAGTTTCTCCATCTGTTAAAAAATGTTGTGGAGGTCAGATGAAATTAAGGATATGACAGCACGATGGAATCTGGAAAATCTTACAAATACACTTGTATCATTATTATTGCCTCAAACTCCAGTAAGAGAATGTTCTGGGGCTGAAGTAATAAACTCTCCTGGGCCAGGCTGTAACTCAGCAGAAGGGACAGCCAGAGAGAGGAGGTGCTCAGAGCAGAATATTGCAGGCCCAGCAGTGGATTGCATCTTAAGTACATCCTCAGCTGTGAATCCCGGAAGTCGCCTTTATTGCACTGTTATGTGCAAACTGCGCCCCAGCTTTACATACCACTTTCCCCAGAGGAGTACTTGGCGAATCGGCATACATGCCTGCTCTGCAGGCTCTAAACTTAGGGAAAAACAACAGCTCAGATGGAAAGAGTGCCCTGAAAGCCCCTGGCCAGGGATCTGTTCCTGTTCCTCCTCTGTCTTCTCTGGTCCCAGTTTTTTCAGCTCTCAGATGAAGGAACTGGATTGCTGGCCTGGACTCCAAGGCTTGTTGGAGCCCTGGCTCTACCCACACAGGAGTGAGTCAGGATTATTATTATCTTTAACAATTATATCTGTGAACAGTAATCTAGCAGGAATTGTGTCAAGCAATTTACATAAATAAACATATAATTCTCAGAACAACCTTGTGAAACATCGACCTTATTGCTGATGCTATCACTGAGGCTCAGAGACGTTAAGCAACTTGCCCAAGAACGCATAGAGCCAGATCCACATCACTCTTGACCAACACCCTGCAGTATCACAAGCCAGAATGTGCAAAGAGCCTGGCGAACACTAGGCGCTTAATATTTGTTCATTGTGTTGAATGAATGAATGCCCAAGGGCAAATCACAAAGTAGCTTGTGCCTCATCCAGCTCTGTCCATCCCTGCCTCTCACCACCTCATCCCTTCTCCTTGCCTGGGCTCCCAGTGCCTGCTCTCTCTTGGCGCCCTCTCGGCAGCAAGTAAAACTGTTCTTTAAGGGACCTTCAGTGACAGCTGAAGAGACTAGCCTTTTCCACTACTCCATCTGGTGAGCCTGCTCTGAGGGGGGCTTGGGGACCTAGAGGTGAGTCATCCCCAGCACCTGATCTGAGGGGAATCTACATCTGCGGAAGGTGGGTGGGGGTGAGAGGGGAGACTGACGAGAAAACCAGCTGGTCACAAGCCGAATGATCAAAGCAGCCCTTGAAGGGAAAGGCTCAGGGAAGCCTTCCCTGGGGCTGAGGCTGCTTTTGAAATTTGCCTACCTGTACTTGGCACAGACTGGGCCACAGCTGCCTTCTCCCATCCATCCCAATTTATCCTTCATTCAGTGTCCTGACACCACACAATGGAAAACTAAAGCAGTCTCTCTAGCAGCTCAGAAGCCACACTGGGGATAAAGGGAGAGAGAAACTGCTGCAAAAACCCTACTATGTGCCAGATACTTTCATCTACTTTGTTTAACTTAGTATTCATAAGTAGTCAATGAGGTAGACATGCCCATTGTGGAGTGAGGGGAAAATAGGGTTCAAAGAGGTTAGGCAGTTTGCTGAAGGTTCCAGAGGAAATTGCTTATGAGGAAGCTTGCTTAAACAGGTAGAATTGGCCTCTCCATTTTGGATCCCTGTGCAGGTCTACTCTCATAGGGCCCCCTAGAGGCACAGTGTTGGGGTGTCTAGCGGGCTGCAGAGTCGGGTGGGGAGTGAGGAAAGCTCAGTTTCTACAGACCCCCATAGGTTCTCTGGTCAAAACAACTCAGGGGATGCCCACCTCCTAGTGAGTGCCCATGCAGACAAGGGCAGGAACACATAATGTGGCAAGACATCCCCAGATCCACATCCAAAGGTGGGCATTTTTCTTGGTGGGGCTTTGGATAGGGATGAGGGCCCAGGGGAGAGGCTTGGGAGAGAGGGACCTCTCCCCTCTTCCTGGGACTGCCCAAGAGCAGGCCAACAAGCTGCTTTGGGGCAATCAGTCAGATCTACAGAGCTGAAGTTCTGCTGGCACCATCCATGATGAACAGATTTGTGGACACAGGTATAACAAGCTACTGCATCCCCAGTCATTAACCCAATCACAATCACCCACAGCAACCTAACCCTGCACCCATCCAGCCCTCTGTCCCTTTCTCCTCCCTCCCTCAGGCATTCCTCTATTGCACTCAGTAATTTCTTTCCTTCTTTCAACAAGGGTCTGGGACACTTGTCAGGCATCTCTAGGATTTTGCCAGGATCCAAGAAGTCTTCATCATGGTGCAGAAAGCATGAGACCCAAGCCTCGACAGATGAGCTGGAACTTTGGCAGGAAGAAGTGGGTTAAAACAAAGAGCAGTCCAGATGGAAGGGATGGTGTGAGCAAAGGCAGAGAAGCTGTAAAATCTGTGAGAAGTGTAAGCAATAATTTATCATCCGCATTGGCAGAACAGCGTTTCCCAAGAATATGTGACCACAGAGCAACTCATGAGATCAGTCACCTGAGGAATGCCCTTAAGGAAGTTCTTTGGTACCTTGTGTGTGTGTGTGTGTGCGTGTGCGTGTGTGTGTGTGTGTGTGAGAGAGAGAGGTGGGGGGGGAGGGAGGGAGGGAGGGAGGAAGAGAGAATATAGTGAGGGTGAAGGCATTTGTGCTTGCTCTTAGAGATGGGGATTCTCAGCATCTAGTCACAGAATAGTAGACCCCAGAGATGCTCTGTGGAAACATGGTACCACAATAAGTGTGGGAAGTGCCACATATAGTGTCTTCCTTGGGAGTCACAAGGCACAGCAGCATATTAAAGGCCACACCCCCCCCACCCCCCTGCCCCAAGTCCTGCACAAAGACACTTGAACTTTGCTTAACCCTGTATGGACCAAACGTATTTCACCACAGATCCGTTTGTTTCAGGGAACATTTTTGTTTGGGGGACTAGGGGACTAATTCTGTTTTTAAGTTAAGGTGTGTTTTCAGTATGAATACATTTCAAACTGAGCAATGGGGTATGCTTTGCAAAGCTTTCCTCCCACACTTGCTCCCTTGGACTCCCAGTTTCCTCCTTCCAGAGGAAGTTATTTGTGGCCCTTCTGTATTTTCCTAGGGAATTCTAGGTTACACAGGATGTGTTCCTTTCAAAATGTAGTTGGAGACAACTGATGAGCACATTTCTTCTGCAGGCATGTTCCATCCTAGGTATATGTCATGTGTGTTTAGCCATTCTTCTACTGATGGACATGGAGATCATTTCTAACCTTTTATTAATCTGAACCAGGGGTTGGCAAACTGTGGCCTGCTGACTAAATCTGGCCCACTGCCTATTCTTGTAGCAATGAGCCCGTATGGTCCTCAAGCCTAAAATGGTTACTATCTGGTCCATTATTGTTCTAAAAAATACTGTAACGAATATCCTTATCCATTATTGCAAACACATGCAAGTAGATCTCATAAATAGCATCCTATTTGATCTAAGCCAATCTGAGGGCCGTAGCTCAAAAAGTACATTTCACTGTTATTTTTAGTTGATTTTTCTTTTGTTTTGAGTGAGGTTAAGCATCTTTTCACAGGTATAAATGTTTACTTTTCTCTTTTTTGTAGGTTTTGCTTTTTTCCAATTGGATACAAAATATGAACAAAGGTATTTTTCCTATCACTTTATAAAATATTAAGGGAATTAGCATTCTGTCTTGTGTGTGTTTTCTCCATTTGTCATTTGTCTGACTTTATGATTTTTTTTTCATGTTGAAATGCTTACTTATCAGTGACGTGAAGGTGGGCTTGGGTGCTGACAGCAAAGGGGGTGGAGGTCCTGGGCCAGGCAGGCTGTTCTTGTTTTTGAGCCCCTACCTTCTTCTAGGCCCTGGGAATCCAGCGGTGAAGGAGATAGGCAGAGGCTCTGCCATGGCGGCAGTGATGGGCAGTAGGGCAGTGTTCAGCAAGAATGTCACAGGGGCACCTCCACAGCTGGACCTGATGAATGAGGAGGGACTACCCAGGGTCCAGGCTGCAGGGGGAGAGTTCTGAGCAGTGACTCATACAAGGCTAAACCTCAGCGAGATGGAGGTTTCAGAGTCAGGTTCCTGGAGCCCAAGCTGTCCTTGGGTGGTGATGAGGCACCTGGCACAGCCATTCCTGGGTGGGGGGGGGGGCAAGGATAGAGTCTAAGGGGTCTCCTCAAGCCCCTGAGTGGACAGAAAGCTGCTCCACTAGGCCCTGCTCTAGGCAGGGATTTCCTCTCTCTGTACGAGGGAAGAAAGAGACTCTTGGGCCTGAAGCCATCCAGCCAGTGGAGACTTAAACTGAGGTCTGAGTGGTTAGGACTGGCCAGGGTGGCGATGAAGTGTGTTGTTCTAAGAGCCGCAGAGGATGGGGAGACAATGCTGACCTCTCCTGGAGTGAAGGCCTCTTCCTGCCTCTCCACAGCCCTGGCCCTGTGCACACCTCTCCAGAGAATCAAAGACCAGGTGGCAGCCTGGGAGGGGAGGAGGGGCCCTGAAGGGAGATGTGACTGGAGAGGGGGCTGAGACCAGACCCTCGAGCCTTGAATGCCAGGCTCAGGCAGTTAGCGATTGCTGGAGGTGATGGGGGCCAGGGAGCCTGGGAACTGCTCTGCTCCCTTGCCTGGAGCCCCGCCCCAGGGCTCCTTGCAGGTGATGACAGGATGAGGCGGGGAGCTGTGGGGAGAGCCAAGAGCTCACAAAGGTTCTGCTGTGCTTGGCCAGGGCCTCCACCAGGGCCGGCTTGCTTGCTTGCTTGCTTGGAGGGAAGGATATGATTTAGAAAGGTGATTGCCGGGGGCTCAGGGCCAGGCCTGCTGGCTGCCAGCCAAGCACAGCACCCTCACTCCAAGCTCCGCATCTTGGAGCCTCCTCATTTCCCTTTATTTTGGTGCTCCTTATTAGACCCAAGTAGGATTCCACAGCCTTGAACTGAGGACTTACTAAACACAAGGGCCAGTGCTTACCTGAGGACCTGGGAGGCGGGGGTGTGTGGGGCGTGGGGGAAGGGTAGGGGTACAGCACTGGCCCAGTGAGCACTTCATGGAGAAAGAAATGCATGAAGGCTGCCCTTCACTGAGCACCTACCATATGCCAAACACTGGGTGTTTATAGTGTTCATATTTAATCCTCTCAACTACCCAGCAGGTAGGTATTATTATCTCCATTTTACAGATGAGAAAAGAGAGTCCTAGAAAGGCTATGTGACTTGCCAGGGTCACATAGTGAGTCAGTGGTAGGGCCAGAATTCTAACTCAGGTCGGCCCTGCCTATGAATCTAATTTCCGCTTAACCCCTACCCTGCTTTGTGCAAGAAATGATCCTGTGTCTCACATGTGTCTGGCAAAGAGTAAGGGGGGGTGTCCCATAAATGTTGACTTCATCATGCACTCTCTCTGCTAGAGCTTGTGAACCTCACAGCAACCCTTCAAGATCAGTAATATTTCTCTCAATTTAATAATGCAAGCTCAGAGAAGCTGAGCAACTTGCTCAAGGTCACACAGCTTACAGCAGAGGATGGGGAACTTGGGGGAAATTCAAAAGAAGGTGGTGTGGAGTGGAGCAAGCTAGCCCAAGGAATGACAGGGAATTTTCAAGAAGCTCAGGGTGCCCACTGAAGACTGGGAGTGTCCCTGGAAGCTACAGATTTGAGGGTGGAGTAGTGGGGCTGTTCATTCAGCCCTGACCCTCGATGGGCTCTCACCCATCAGAAGAGCGGCACTCAAAGAGCTGGGCTCAGGACACCTGCCTGGCCCCATGTATTCCCTGTGTGACCTTTAACAAGAAAGGGCCTTCATCAGGACTATTTCCTCTTCGTCAGATGAGCACAGCTGGACTAGGTCTTTGATTCTCTTTTTTTAAGTACCTTTCTTTCTTAAAAATAACCTTTCTTAAAAATAACCTTAAGCTAAACCTTAATATTCTTTCATACATTCAACAAATATTTATTGAGACCTTCCAGGTGCCTGGAACATATGGTTAACTGGATTTTCTTCCTGCTTTGAGGCACTCTGACATAAGGTAGAAAAATTAAGGGTAGCTACTCCTCCGCTCAGGGTAGGAATCAGCCATCTGGGCTGCCAAGGGTCCACGTCCTCATCTGGGAGCGCACCCACCACAGAGCTGACCTGAGAGCCTCAATGTCTGTGCTGACAGGACCCTTAGAGATATTCCCACGCTCACAACTGTCCATTTCACAGATTAGGCGACGAAGGCCCAAAATGTAGACCAGATCTCAGGTCCCCAGTCAAAGAGGCTTTGTGGAGGCAGGCGTGTCTAAGAGGAAACAGAAGCAGGAAAAAGGCATGGCCTAAGCAAAGCCCTTGAGGAGGAGGGAAAGAAGCCGTCTTGCAGAGGCCAAGCCCTCCCACCCCCTTCCCTCCCCTGCCTGGCAGAGCCTTCTGAACAACCAGCCCCCCACCCTCCTACCCACCCCCACCATCCTCTGCCCAGAGCCAGGGTGTCAGCTTGGATTTGGTGACAGTAGCCCCAAAGGAGGTGTTGGATCGCTGAAGCCCTCCATTGTAGAAGCTCTGGCATCTTCCATGAGCCCAGCCTCGCCAAATTGTCCTCCTGCCAAGCTGGAGAGCGGCTGGCTCCTGGGGGGGACCCACTCCAGGCTGGTAACTTGATCTTCTGCAGCCCAGCACCAGCCTATCTCTGGCCACCAGAGCTGGAATCCTGAGGAGTTTATGGCAACATGGCAGGACCTGTGAGCTTCTTTCAGGGTCAGGAAAGGAGACTACCGGGAACCCCAGAGCCGAGAGGGGTGGGGAGAATATGGAGCTGACAGGCCAGAGACCCAGGTTCTAGCCCCAACTCGTCACTAATTTTCTGTGTGACTTTGGGTAAACCACCTCCTCTGTCTGGGCCTCAGTGTTCACATAAAGGGGTCTGATAGAAGGCTGGTTTCCAAAAGCCTGCAGATGCACTGATGGGCCAGGGTCTCTAACAAAAGTCTCCTCGGTCTGCAGCATCCCTTTCAGGTAAACGTCTTACTACTCTGTGCCGGGTGATCAGGGTGCCCGCTGGCTCTGAGTCCCACCACCTGGCCACCTGCCCCCTCAAGCAGTAGGGGGAGGAGGGGCTGGTTGCCGTCTTGGTCCTCAGCCTCTCTCTGCTCTGGTGGAACATTCCAAATTGAGTGGAACTACATTGGGTGTGGCTTCCATTTCCCGCAAGATAACCAAAATGAAACAGGATTTTTCTCAAGAACTGTGATAAAGCTTAAGAACAAGCTAGATATAGACTCCTAAATTGACAAAACTGATGTATGAGTAATACTGTAATATAAAGCTTTGTTTCTCCCCTGGAATTTGTTTTACTGTCATACATGCAAACTATGCTATTGTAAATTTACCACTGCACCTTTTTAGAAGGACTGACTGTCCTTTATTGAGATTATGCCTTTCCCATTTTATAGCATTAAAATGTCTTTTAAGATGAATAATGGTGTGATAGTACATGATATTCTTTTTATTTTAATTTATTGTTTTGGTTAATATTTATTTATTTATTTATGGCTGCGTCAGGTCTTCATTGCGGTGCACAGGCTTCTCTCTAGTCGTGGCACGCAGGCTCTGTAGTTGTGGCACGTGGGCTTAGTTGCCCCGCGGCATGTGGGATCTTACTTCCCCAACCGTGGATCGAACCCGCGTCCCCTGCATTGGAAGGTGGATTGTTAGACACTGGACCACCAGGGAAGTCCCCATGATAGCCCTTTGAGTAAACTTTTTACAAATTCTAACATATAGAGTAGTCACGTGCACAAGTGTCCAGCCTGATGCATTTCCACTAAGTGAACAAACTCTGTAACCACCACCCAGATGAAGAAACAGAACGTTGTGGTAATTCTTCTTTTTAATTTTCTTTACCGAGCAAAATAAAATCTTGGCAACTTTACGCTGGTCTCCCCCCTCTTTATGTAAAATTTACTCATCTGTAAGACTTAAAATTTGGCTAGATGATCTCATGTCCCGTGCAGTGTGAGCACTCTGTGGTTCTACCTGAGTCCCTAGAACTGGCATCTTCGGAGATGCACCAACCAGAGGGCAGCAGGCCTGGCCTGGGATTCCACCGCCCAGTCCTGGGGGATAGGGAGGATCTGGACAAATGTCCCTCCAGATGCGGGACTCAGCACCGCTGGCTGCTGGAAGCCAGGGCCAGGGGACAGTGAGGAGGAGTGGCTTTGGGCAGGAGATGCCGGGGATGAATCATTCCTCCCATCCGGGCCTCTCTCTAGCTGCTTTTCATTAGCTATAACTCTTCCCTTCCACCCACCCGCCCTCCTGGACACCTAAGAATCCCCAGGGGCTCTTTTGTGCACCATCATCGCCCCCTCTTCTCTCCCCAGACCCAGAAAATCATTCTCTACCTCTTTTTTTCTCGTGATTGATATATGGGGAAATCCTGGCATCTTTCTGAAAGGTTAAGAAATTTGTTAAAATCATACAGCAGGCTGGGAGTCCAGGAGGCCATATTCGCTCCACTGAGCACATTTATCAAGGACTTGCTTTGTACTAACAACACAGGTGAAAGTGATTCTAAGGAAGAAGATCCTTTCTGTTCAATTAATTATTATTCTGTTCAATAAGTATGTCCCCAGGCCTCACTAGGTGCTGACCATTCATGCACACAGCAAGTATGTATTGAGCAGCTTCTCTGTGTCACTTGGCTGAAGTCACTGTCCTTAGGGAGTTCACAGCCTGGTGGGACAGACAAAATATCTACCGTTGAAGCCAGGCAGTGATCACGGTAATGACAATGGGATAAGGGATGAGGGAGAAGGAAGAATCCATGAGGTTGCAGGGGCCACAGGAGGCTTCAGGAAGGCGTGGTATTTGAATTTGCCCTCGACAGATGAATTGCATTCCACCTCCTCAGCTTAGCTCCCCAGAGTCCCCCAGAATGTTCCTCTCCTGCTAGCATTTCAGAGTTGGTCAGTGTTAGGCTAAGCCTTCTGCTGAAAATGACTGCCCTCCTGCCACTAGTGACCTTGGCTTAGGGGCTTTTTGTAACTCACTCAATTTTTAAAAACTTTAGTTGTACATGCACATAGTTTAGAAAGTCTATAAGGCTTGTAGTGGAAAATAGTAGTCCCCCATTCAACACATACATACACACAGACAGACCACTTCTCACTCTGCAGAGGCAATTGCTTTCAGTTCTGAATTATTTCCTCATAATGCTACTTCTTGATTTCTTTTTAGTTTTAAGTACCTTTCTCCCACCCACCCACCACCTTTCTCCTTGCTCTCTCCACACCCACATGTCCATTTTGTGTTCCCTGTCATCCTCCCAGTATAATTACATCACAAGTGTGGTTGGAACAGTATTCACTGTTTGCATTATTAGGCAATATAAATGCTGTTGACAAGTGAACCGTGTAATATGCGCTGATTACTTTTCCTTTCCTGCATAACAATTACAGTTATGTAATCTCCTCTCGATATGCTTAAATTCTTTGGATAGTCTACCAATTTCATCTTCTGGAGTCTTTCAACCTGCTCCAGTCAGGATTAGTTACTTTCTACCTCACTACCATTGGCCTGGGGATTCCTCTGCCTCCTGCTTTGTGGCATCTTCTCTTCCTTCGATGCCATGTCCTCCTCTTTCTTGGTTTACTCACTCACTTCTGTTGAAGCACATTCTCCAGTAGCTTCCTGAGAAAATGTGCAAAGAGACCTTACATGACTAAATATGTCTTTATCTGCACCCTTGATGATTATTTGGCTGGGATGGAAATAATTTCCCTCAGAATTTTGAAGGCACATTGTCTCCTAGTTCCCACCCTACTATTGAGAAATCCAATGTCAGTGTGATTCTTAAGCCTTTGTTTGAAGCCTGCTTATTTCTTCTTCTATCTGGAAGCTTTTGTGATGTTTTTGTTCTCAGGGTTCTGTAATTTTGATGTCTTGGTGTCAATCTACTTTCATCAATTGTGCTAAATCCTCAACGGGGCATTTCAATCTGAAACTGATGTATTTCAATTCTAGGACATTTTCTCTAATCCGTCTTTCTAAAATTCCTGTTATTCAGATGTTGAGTTCCCTTGACTAGCCCTCAAACTATCGTGTCTTTTCTGTTTTCCATCTCTTAGCCTTTTTGCTCTATTTTCTCAAATTTATATTCCAACCACTTTGTTTTTTTTTAGTTTTTCATTTTCTGCTATTGAAGTTTCCCAAGAGTTCTTCTCCTTTTTTTTTTCTTTCCTGTAGCATCCCATTCTTGTTCATGGATGCAATATCTTATCTCTTAGGACATTAATGACAGTCTTCTCTTTTAAGTCTTCTGCTTTTTGCATAGTCCCTATCTTTCACGTTCCTTTCCCCCCCACCCCGATGTTTGTTTTAACCTCATTCTTTTTTTATAAATTTATTTATTTATTTATTTATTTTTGGCTGCATTGGGTCTTCATTGCTGCACGCGGGCTCTCTCTAGTTGCGGTGAGCGGGGGCCACTCTTTGCTGCGGTGCGTGGGCCTCTCACTGCGGTGGCTTCTCTCGTTGCAGAGCACAGGCTCTAGGCATGAGGGCTTCAGCAGTTGTGGCTCGTGGGCTCTAGAGCACAGGCTCAGTCGTTGTGGCACATGGGCTTAGTTGCTCCGTGGCATGTGGGATCCTCCCGGACCAGGGCTCGAACCTGTGTCCACTACATTGGCAGGCGAATTCTTAACCACTGCACCATCTGGGAAGTCCCTTAACCTCTTTCTTATTAGAGGCTTCCCTCAAATGTTTATTCATCCTTTGCTGTCTTCTTATATTTAAAAATGGGACACTAAAAGACTTGATACATGATGATCATGACTGGGGCTGTGTACTGGGATCTGTTGGGCCATTCCATGTCTTTTTTTGTTGAGCTGGTCAAGAGAAAAGCTCTTCCAATCTCCTGCCTGGAGGGTACTCTCCTGGCAGCCAGAGTCTGGGTAGCCGAATGGAGAAAGAAGGCTAGAGGCCTCAATATTGAGTACAAAGTGTTCACTTTATTCCTGTTGTCAGAGTGCCCCCAGAATAGAGAGCCTCTGTTAACCTCTCCTGAGAATAGACCTTCAGTATTTGCCCAGGTGGGGAGGGTATCTGGAGTCTGATTGCTTCTTAAATATATTTTCAAACAATTTTCCTGTTATTAAGCCTCCCTACCCACCCAATTTCCAGAAGTACCTGGGACAGCCAAGTCCTAAACCATATGGGGGTTTCGCAGTGTAAACTGGGCTGCTCTTCAACTTTCTTTATTGCCTGTTTAGGATTCAGTCAGTCAGTTACCATTCTTTGTTGGCTCTGTCTGGTTTCCAATATTTTGATAAATCCCTTTACTGTTGTTTTAGTTGGTTTCAGGAAAGACCACAGTGTGTGTTCAACTTGTTATCTTTATCCCATTTCAATTTCTAAATGAACAGCAACATATTTCAAAGCAGGAATTCTCTGCTTCCAATTTACAGAAGTAAATAGAGTGTAACCAGAATATGGAAGAGGGCCTGCAGGGGCTTCCCCACCAGTTCTTTACCTGTTAAGATCTTTCCCGGCTTAAAAAAAAAAAGATCTTTCCTGGCTTTAAAAGCCCAGGTCAAAAGCCACTCTTTGTGATGCCTTTCTCAGTCTCCCAAGCTTGTATCTTGTTTTACCCAAGTTGGACTTACTGAGTGATAGACATTACAGAACCTTACAGACATTATTCCACTTAAACCTTTATACTTTATAGCTATAGAGGCTCAGAGAGGTGGATCCATAGATCAAGATCCCATGACTAATGAGTGACAGGACTGAACTCCTGTCTCCACTACCCAGGCCCTCTGACATTATCCCTAACTCAGGGGCTCCCCAAAGGAGGGGCTCACATTCTGGTGGAAAAAAAAAATGGCACATGTACTGCAAAGTCAGCCCCAGGCACAGAAAAGGAGTACCGAATAGGGATAAAGAAGTTGAGTGGTGTGCAGTCCAGAGGAAGGAGGGCTTCATCCCAAGTGACTGAATCAGGGTGGGCTTTACACAGGAGGTGGCATCTGAGCTCATCACCACCACCACCTCAGGCTGGCTTCTCTCCTTGCCTAGAGGACTGGCAGTGACAGCGAATAATCATGATGGTGGTGGTTCAGTGTGCAAAGCATTTTTACACAGATCTCTTTGATATTACAGAACTCTGTGGGCTGAATGTTATTTCCATTTTCGGCAAGAGGAAAATGAAGGCACAGAGAGGTTAATCACCAGCTCCTGGTAACCCAGCAGAAAATGTTGGTTTCGGGATTCAAATCCATCCCTTCCAATTCCAGGTTCCCTGCTTCTCCCACCCTGTTCACTCTTGCTTCATCCTGGCCATCAGTTGAGGGGAGCCTTCCTACTCCAAAATATCTCTTCACCATTGTTTCACAATGTGTGTGTATGGCCCGCCTGTTTTTAAAAGCCGGTTATTGGGTCCCACCTGAGACCTACCTAATCAGTAGGAGATGGGGCCCTGGAATCCGCATTTTAACAACTGTCCCTGTGATTCTTGTGCTCACCTAAGAGTGAACCGCCCTGGGCCCACAGTGATGCTGAACAGCGCAGTGGGCAGAGCGGAGACCCTGGAGTCAGCACTGCCCTTCTTGGCTCTGTCTAGGGACCACCTCAGTTTCCCGCCTTCGAAGTGGGTGAGTCACGCGAGGCTCCGAGGGCCGACGTGCCGCGGGCTGCCCGCCCCAGTAGCACAGGCACGCTCCACACCTGCCTCCCTCCCCAGGCTCCTTCCCGCCTTCATCCACCTCGCCCCGCCCCAAGTGGACGGAAACAGCTGGGGGCTTTTTGCCTCCAGGCTGCGGTCGCCTCTAATCGGCTACTGACGCGCCCTGAGGTTGGGGGCTCGGGGTCCCCATTCCGCACGCGCCGGCCCCCCGCCGGGACCCGAGGGCACTGCGCTCCCCGCCCGCCCCGGCAGCCGAGGCCCCCGCCTCCCTCCGTCCACCCCTCCAGCAGCCCATAAATATTCCCTGGGTCCGGAGGGGGCGGAAACGGACTTTCCAGCTCCCCTTCTGTCCCTGGCCCGCCTTCCCCCGCGCGAACCATGGGAGGAGAACCCTGGACTAGAGTCAACGCCTCTCCGGCCCGCGAAGCCTGAGGGGCGCATGCGCGACCCGGGACAGGGCAGCGGATTAGCTCCCGCGCCCCCGCTCGCAGGTGCTGCCCACGTGTGGGAGCTGGGCAGCGGAGGCAAACAGACGCACCATGGAAATCTGCAGGAGGGCTCTGCACTCGACAGGCTTCCTGGGGATATTTAAGAAAAGCTCTGAAAGATGAACGCATGCGATGGACAGAGGGAACAGAATATGCAAAGACCAAGAGGGTGGCAATTGCGGAAATTACAGGTATTTTGTGTTAATGAAGAATTGAGTTCAAGGCGAAACGTCACAAGGCAGGGCTGGAGAGAGTGGCAGGGACCAATCCAAGCAGGGCCTTGTAAACAGTGCGGGGCAAGCACTGTAGGATTCTAAGCAGGACCTGTGCTTCGGCCAGATTGTTTGCTTTTAAGAAAGACCACTCTGGCTTGGTGTGGGAGGTGGAATAGAGGGGTTGCAGGACATGAGTGAGGAATCTGTAGACAGAGGTCATGGTGCCTGGCCAAAGTAGCTACAGTGGGAATGGAAAAAAGGGGATAGAGAATTCTGAGTGTTATGGGTAGGACTCAGTGATAGACTGGATGAGATGATGGGTGGATGGCCCAGCCTTTCCCAAGTGGGAAGCAAGGGGGAGGAGGGTTCCTCCTCCCACAATGTGTCCCTCCTTCTCTATCCATCCAGCTTGGATCCAAGGCCTCATTCAGTGCCTGACCCCGCCACCTCCAGGAAGCCTTCCCTGCTCCTTTATGGATTTCAGAACGTCAAAAAACTTGCCGTTTGGTTAAATTCTGTCTTGCATTGTTCTAGAATTAATTTGTGTGCATCAGCCTTCAAGGGAGCTCAGCATAGTGGTTAAGATCACATTAGAATCCTAGCAGTCCTGCTCTGTAACCTGGGAAAGTCATTTATTCTCTCTGAGCCTTGCTTTCCTCATCCATACAGTGGGCTAATAATCCCTCCCTTGAAGGATTCTATGTGCCAGGCATATGGTGTGTGCTCAGTGAGCGAGCTTTTCTTTCCACTAAAGTTGGTCAGCCTGGAAAACCAAACAAAGGTCTCTAGAGTATCTCCTGAAACTTCTTTTCTGGAGCTTTTGGATAGAAGTGACAGAGTGGGGTAATAGAAAGATTTTAAGCCTGGGATTGGAAGGCACGAGGCCCTGCTTTGGACTGCCCATGTGACTTCAGGCAAGTCAGGGCCCCCTTACCCACCTTGGACAACAGGGAGTGGATAAGATGGCCCCTGGAGTCCCCACTGCTGCCCCTCAGTCATCCAGTTTCCAGTGGAGTTCCATAGCTCCCAGAAAGTCCTGAGCACTGAGGGATTAGCGGTGCTCATTCCCAGGCTGCCATGACCTCCTGCCTCCAGCCTGTGAATCTGGCTTCCCCCTACAGCCATCCTAGTGGGGAAGCAAAAGTATCCCCCTCCTACAGACCTCTAGAGACCAGAGCTGGGGCTGGTCCTCCAGCAGGGCTTGGGGTCTAGTGGGATTGTGCCTGGGTTTCCTTGGGAGACCAAGGCACCTGGAACACAAGCCCAGAGCTGCAGTTCCAAGAGGACAAACTGGCAAGGGCCTGGCTTGGAGCAGCTGCAGCAGGTATCAGGGCATGGGAGGTAGGCATCTTGGGAACAGCAGGATGAGACATATGTGAGCAAAGCCATGGGATTTGGGTAGGTCCCAGCTGAAGGAGCCATAGCAGTGGTGTTATCACACCCTTCTCTTTGCCCAAATGAAAATTAAGTGAGCCACCATGGTCATGCAGCAGGCTACTGGCAGGAACAAGGTGGTAAAGGCTTCTGTGTTCAACACAGGTGAACTGAGTCACTGTAATGGGATAAGGCATGGGAAAGCATCTAGTCCAATGGCACTGAGTAGATGCTTAATAAATGCTACTTAATTGAACACCAGACCCTACGCTGGGAAGCAATGGGTCACACCCACACTCTCTTTCCTCAAGGAGCTCAGAGCCTGGGAAGACCAAAAGATGTACACAGAAACATTCCTGGCTTATGCAGAGATAAAGGGCAGCCCAGGGACTGGCAGGGGGTACCCAGAAGAAGACAGGCTTGAATCTCGGCTGTGGGGCAGGCTTGGGGCTCAGTGGTGAACTTGGCATGAAAAGGCATGTTAAGGAAGGCTTCACCAAGGAGGTGACATCTGCAGTGGTCTTTGATGGCTATGCACGAGTTTTCTAAGCCAAGAAGTCAGAGAAGTATATTTTAAGCAAAGGCAAGAGCATATGCAAAGCCATGGGGAAGGGGAAAATATGAAGTGTTTAGGGGGCTGGTGAGTGTTTTGCTGTTTAGGAAATGAGGCTGTAGTAGTCAGGAGGGGCGGGAATGGGAAGGGCCTTGAATGTTAGGCTGAGTGTGCACGGAACCCCAGGGCAATGGGGAGCCATGAAATGTTTCTGAGAAAGAGAATGATGTGGTCAGAATCCATTAGAGAAGGGAACATTCTGTGTTTGGTAAGCCACCTGGAGAGGCCTGGGGGAAGGGGAACTGGGCAGAGGGCCCATTAGGAACCCCTGCCTATGCTTCAGTCCCCTGGGACTTGTTTAGGGCAGAGCCAGGCTCCTGGGACTGGTGTCCTCTTCCCACGTGAACAGTAGGTGGCGCTGCATCCCTGTGCATCCAGCCTCATGGGCGGTGCTACCTGCTCCACACCTAGGCGGTGAGACCCCTAGCCCTGCTTGGACCCTATCTCTGCTGATGAGGCCCCAAGAAAGGGTGGGGTGGAGCTGGGCTTTGCTCCCCCTCCTCCAACAGTAAAGAGGGCCACTTGCTTTGCTTTACAAAACCACAGGACCTGTGAGCAGGGAGGGCCTCCAGGGCTCCTCTGGTCCATTTCACAGGTAGGGTAACTAAGGTCCAGAGAGGGAGGGGCTTGCTTGAGCCCCTGAGTGGGTTAGTAGCTCCGGGGTTGTTCCTGTGTGCCAGCCGCGGGAAGTATTCCTGTCCCTTCCTCTTCCTGCGTCTCTCGCCAGTTTGCCTCTGCCTTGCCATCCCCACTGCCTCCTTTCCACTCAGTCCTCGACCATCTGCCTGGCCTGGACCACTGTCCCAGTCTCCTCACAGGTCCCTGCACGGTGGTCTCTTCCGTGCCTGCCTGAGCCCCTCCCCACCCCACGCAGCCCGCACCCATCCAAGGATTTTTCTCACACACAGATCCAACCTTCACCCCCCCTGCTGAAGCCCTTCCCTGCCCCAGCAACCCCGGGGGCTCCTGAGCCCGGCAGTCAGGCCCTGGGAACAAGGCCCACGCCCCTCTCATAGGCCTCATCTGCTCTGGGCCCCTCATGCTGATCCTCCCTTCCCTGTCCTACTGTCAAACTCCTACTCATCACCCATGACTCGTGGGGCTTCTGAGACGTGGAGGTTTAGGTACCCCTCCTGGGCTCCTGTGGCTGTTACTGCACCGTGTGACTGGGCGCCCCTGTGCCCGGCTCCTCTGCCGGGTGACCCAGAGGGCGTCCGGGCGGGGACCCCCAGCTGGAGTTCAGTGCAGCCTCTCTGGGTGACCAACCGACCAATAGGAACGCTCTGGGAGGAGCGTTACCAGGTCTGCGCGCTGCGAGCCAGGCGCCATGCTAGGCGCTTTTGCACGTTCACAGCCTCTCTGTCCACACTACAAGCCGGATGGGTCAGAGGCTGCAGTTATTATCCCAGTTTTGCAGAACAGGAAACAGAAGTGCAGAAGGTCAGGCAGTGAGTAAGTGAGGGAGTGGAACAGGGCTCAGCAGGCTGCGGGCAGGGCAAGGCCTCGGGCCACAGCTGAAGGGTAGCGGGAGCCACAAATACCCAACGGTCTGAGTAAGGCTAGTGTGGGGCTATCAGGCGGCCACTCAGGGTGCCTGGGGTGGACGGTCCTCAAAAGTGAGCTCCCTTCCTGTCTTGGCGCTTGGGGAGCCCCCTGCCGCTCTGAGTCAGGCAAGGACCTGGGGCCTGAGTACCAGACGTGTTCACGTGGCGGCTGTGAGGCAGAGAGCAGCGGCCAAGGCCGGGGAAGAGGCTGACCTGGTGATCCAGGGAGGGGCAGGCCCCACTGGGCAGGCAGCTCATGGTCTGAGATCAGGCCAGGCCAAAATACCAAGACTTTCCAAGGAGCCCTGTGGTGAGCAGGCCAGATGCCAGGAAGCCGGAGGTAAGGCTGCCCACAGAAGACAGGCAGGCAGGACGGGCAGGACGTGGTAACGAGCTGCAAATATTTGCTGCAGAGAATCCCAGGGCTGGGGATGGGAAAAAGGAGGGGCCCACAGAGTGTCTCAGGCTTCTGGGTCGCAGTATCAATGATGGGAGTGTCCTCAGCTTGCTGTGCGACCTTGGCTTGGTCTAGGTACCAGTAAGGAAAATTCTAGCCTGGAGTCCGCCAAGGGGCCCCTGTGTCTGGTGCCCAGTCTTGAAGCCACGCAGAAGTCAGAGATAGAAGGGCCCTCGGTGTCTAAGCTTGGGCCCTGTGCTGTCTGAAGGAGAAACTGAGGTGTAGAGAGGGACTGCGCCTGCCCAGTCCCACAAGGCAGGCCCAGAACCCAGGTCTCCTGATTCCCAGTCTGATTT
Organism: Balaenoptera physalus; assembly: GCF_965194825.1. NCBI lineage: Eukaryota > Metazoa > Chordata > Mammalia > Artiodactyla > Balaenopteridae > Balaenoptera > Balaenoptera physalus. The sequence continues at coordinate 59,271,835 of NC_138889.1, forward strand.
GGTGATGGCTCTAAGCACATTCCCTCCTGTTCTTCTAAGACTTGTGCTCAGATCCTTTGGGGGAACCTTCTGGGCGTCATTTGGTGCAGCCCTGTGGCTGGACTTAATCCTTACTCTCTAGGAGATAGAGTTCAGAATGCCTTCCTGGCCTAAATCCACTCCAGACGGTGCTGGAGGACCTCCTTGAGGCTACCCCTACCCCCTCTAGCTGCAGCCAGGCTGCTTGCGGATGTGTTTGGGGCAGGGCATTGTGAGCAGTTGCTGGTGAGGAGAGGGGTGTCTGCCTAGCTCAGGCTGACACATGCCCACCCGATGGCATCGCTCAGCTTGGTGAGGTCATCCGCTCTCTGGGAGGTTTGCTCCCGGGGCCTCCCATGGGGTCCCACTCAGGTCTTCTCCCAGGCTCAGCCAAGGGGCCCAGCCACTTCTAGAAGGCAACTCTTCCCCTGGGTCATCAATCTCAGGGTGGGACACCTCTTCCAGCCATCCAGTTCTGGATGACAGGGTTTCTGGTCACTGCTCCCCAGCTGTGGGCTGCAGAGAGAATCCCTGCTGGTTTCCTGGGGGGAAAAGTCTGATCAGCCACTGGGATGATGCCACCAGCTCCCCTTGGGGGACTTGAGGGAAAAAGCATCATCCCACCCCGAGTGAGGAAATCAGGCGAGTCTCAGCACGCCCCAGAGCCTCTGCTCCTGGCCTCCTGGCTCTTCCTCAGGCCCTGCCTCATCCCTGAAACATCCTCTCCCTTCCCAGGGAAGGGCGCACTGAAGGTGCTCGCCCTGATGGTCAGGGGAGAGGGGACAAGTGTTTACTGAGTTCCTGCTCGTGCTTGGTGTGAATGCCTTCTCTGGCAGTCCTTGCAGCCACTCTATGTGGTATGGGTGTCACTACTCCCAATGACCAGCTGAGACCCCAAATTTCCAAGCCACTAAGCGGGGGAACCAGGACTTGAATTAAATCTCTCCAAATCCTTACAGAATCAGAAGCTGTCCCCATTCCTGTGTAGGGAAAGACCATTATTGCTGTTTCTTAAAATGATTGTAACTAGTGAGAATAAACATATATTTCAGCTAGCACGTAGTAGGGGCTCAAGAAGTATTTGTTGAGGGAAGGAGTGAGTGAATGAACTAGCTCTCAGGGATGGGGGCCTGGATGAGAGGGCCTGCCCTTAATGGTGTTCAGTCCCCACCCAGGGAGGGGGCTGCCCCTTGGGACCCTGAGAGCAGAACCACCTTTGTCCCTCACATCTGGCTGGGGTGTCATTTCTTCTCTCGTGCCCTCCACCATTGAGGGGTAAGCAAAGCAAGTCTGAGAACCAGGATTTGGGTGGGGACTGAATTAACAGTGGGATTTCCCCTCTGTGGGCTCCTGTATCTTGCCCTCTTGTGTGGCTCACCTACCTCTGTGCTCCTCACCCAGCTGGGAATATACCCCTGGGGGCCCCTCCTCTCCCATAGTCTCGACCTACTCCAGGAAGCCTCTTTGTACCCAAGCCTGGACTGGGCTTTGCTCTCTGCTCCCCAGCCTTGTGAATTGTTGTCACAAAAGTTCCATGTTGTCATTGACTAGTTATGTGGTTGTTTGCCCATCAGACGGGGAGTTCCCTGAGGGCAGGCCTTGACTGATTCCTCTCTGAGTCTGCAGCTCCCATGATACAGCCAGGAAGGAAGGTTGTTGAATGAGTGAATAAATGAATGAATGAACGAAAGAATGAATGGATAAAAGAAACAGGCAGCGAAAGTCTCCCCAGTTGGCAAGCCTTGGGCCTCAGTTCTACCACCAGCTGCCGGGTGACGTTGGGCAGAGCCCTGTTCCACTCCGGTTTCAAATCTCCCATCTGTCCGCTGGGGTGATGGGACCCTCCAGCCACCCCTCAGAAACTGGGAGTGAGGGCAGAGCTGCGTGCACAGGTGCATGCTCAGCATGAAGCTGCCCCCTACTCCCTGCCCCCTCCTTGTCCCCTCAGCCCTGAGCTCCACGAGGCAGGGTGCGGGAAGGACCCATCAAGTTGCTTTAGCCCCATGCTGCTTCACCTCGCCTCATCTCAGAAATGCTCCACATCAGCTCTGATCTCTCTGCCCTGAGCAAGCCTGCTTGGCCAGCGGACCCATTGACAGCAGCCAGGGCTTGCTGGGGACAGGTCCTGAAATCCGCTCCCAGGATCGGATGGTGTCTGCAGTGCTCTGCAGGTCACCAGGCCTGTGCCCCTCCCAGCAACCTGGGGGCCAGCCTCTCTGTGAGGAAGGTGGGACCTGCAGAGGGAGGGGCCAGACTGGCCCTTAGCACTGAGTGACCAGTGGCTCAGCTGGGAATCTGAAATCAAGTCTTAAACTCCAAACTGCTTTACTTCAATACCCAGTTCTGCCTGAAGGTGTGAATTTGGGCAAGTGAGTGATTTCCTCTGGGCCTCATTTCTTTATCTGTTTCAGGAAGATTACTGTTGCCCAGTATTCCTGAAGGTGACTGTAGAAATGGAGAGGCTGCTTGTGGAAAAAAACTCTAGACCGGGAGCCAGGCCTGGCTCTTCCTATCTCTGGGCCTCAGCAACTTGCCTGTACAAATGGGGCTCTGACTATGCCCTGTTCCTCTCCCTTCTCCCCTCTCTCTCCGTCAGCCTCATAGAGAAAGTGGTGGCTACAGTAGTATCCTGCATACTGGCCACTTTTCAGGGCTGGGCTGGGCTGTGGGCATCGCAGCCTGAGAGATCCCAAAGTTCTTCAGGGGGAACACATCTATCCTTTAGTCTGTCCTTCCATCCATCCTACCATGCATCCATCCATCCTTCTGTCCACCCATCCATCCATCCATCCAGCAAATATTTACCCAGCAGGGTCGCTGTCCCAGGCCTCGGCTACACTGTGACTGCAGAGCAGAACCCCACAGGGTCTCTGCCCTCAAAGACTCACAGTCCGTCTCCCAGCTGCCCCCACGTCTGTCTCCGCAGCCTGGACTTTATTCCCAGATCCAGATTTTTATATTTCACAGATGCCTGGACTTTACCCCTTGGATGCCTCCAGGCTCCTCACATCGGAACACTTGAGCATCATGATCTCCACCTCTTTCTCTGCCAGTTTCCCCAGGTGAGTTAATGACCCCTCAAATCTCAGCATCTTTCCAGGCTCCTCTCTCCCTCTCACTCGCCTCTGACACGCAAACAAGCAAGCTGTAAACTCTGAGGATACTACTTCCAAATACATTTCTGCTCTTTCCAGTTTTCTCCATCTCCATCATCACCACCCTCATTGAACCCTCATCACTCAAGTCTTATTTACCCGACTGGTCTCTCTCACCCATCCTCCATGTGGCAGTGGGATATCTCTCCAAAGTGCACACCTGATCATGTGTCTCTCTGCTGAAAACTCTTCCAGGCTCCCATTGCTCGTAGGCTAAAGCCATGTTCTATGGGTCCACGTCCAGCTGTGCCCAACCTTCCTTTCTGCCCTCGGCACCTGCTTTACCCTTGGGGAGCCGTGGAGGCAGCGGAGCACTGGCGGGTCGGAGGGGTACTTCACATAATTAAATGATCCAGTGCAGGGGCAGTGAGTGATTGATCCCTCTGCCAGGTGGCCTCACTTTGTGGTTAGAGGGACATGGCAGAAGCCACCTCTGGGGGACACAAGAGGGCGGGAGAGATCTCGCGCCTCCTGCTGGTGTTTCACAGCCTCAGAACTGTCCTCACTCAGCCCTTGGTGCCATCCCTGGTCCCCCATACCTTCAGAGGCACAGCCTGGGTACCGGCTGAGAGCCAGCAGGTGAGGTAAGTATATGTTTTAGCGGAAAGACAGGTGAGCCAGAGCTGGGCCCTGACATTCCCAGGATCATGGGTTAGACAGGATAAACAACAAAGCAAAACAAACAAAACACCCAACTCACCAGCCATCTAGAAGTATTTGTCAAGTGCTTTACCTGAGCTCTGTATACACTGCAGGTAGTTCTCACAACTCTGTGAGATTTATTAGCCCATTTTAAAGATGAAGAAACTGAGGCTTGGAGAGCCGCAGTGACTTGCACAGCAGTATCCAGTGAATAAATGGTGGACAGTAGGAACCCGGACAGGAGGAAGAGAATTCAGAATGGAGAGTAGGAGTGGGAGCCAGGAGGGAGTCCCTGACTTGAACCACCGCCACTTTCCTGGAGCCCTGGCAGCCCTCTGGGAGGGTGGAGAGGAAGCCCCAAAAGGCCAGACCTGGCCAGGCCATCTTGAGTCCATGCCTGGAGGTGTGTTGAGGTGAGACAGGTTAAAGCTGCCTCAGCCACAGAGCCCTAGATGAATCTTGTCTGAACTTTCTTCTGCTTCTGCTGAGCCCTGGGTGTTGGGGGAAGAGACTAAGGGGGAGTAGACCCCCTCCCCCCACCAGCAGGGCCATTAGCTACAGAACAAGAAAAGTTCCATCCTGGGTAAGGAGGCTGGGGGCCTGATTTCCCACGTCCCAGCCCTGGGTGGAGATTCTCCTTCTAGGGCTAGATGTAGGGAGCAGGGATTTATTATCAAGAAACCTCTTCTTACCAGAGTCTGGAACTTGTCAGGACGACTTGAGTGTTGTCCGAACTTGGCAGCTCTGGGGCTGTGCTCACATGCTGCTTTATCTTGCATGTACTTAATGTGTGCTGAGCCCCACGTGGAGGTTTGTAATCAGTGGTCTCATCCAATCCACACAAGGGCCCAGTGGGAGAGAGATTATCACTCCCATTGCTCTGATGGGGAGATTGAGGTACTTACTCAGATTACCTAACTCCCAGCCCAAGGGTCTCTCTTTTACTAGTTACTGCCCCAAAACACAACTCCCATCTTGTATAATCCCTGAATTAGGGAACAAATATCAGTGGGCAGGAACCTTTGGTTTGACTTTATTTTTGCTGGGGAGAGATTTTGGTTGGACCTGCCAACCATTACTTTCCCCATCTGTTAAATCAGTATTAATACTAGGAGTAGTGCTAATAAACTCTGCTTTCTGGATGCCGTGTGGCTCAGGGGTTAGCGCTGGCCCAGGGCCTGGAGCACAGGGGGACCCTACAAAGGTTGGTTGGTATTTCAGGGTGCTTAAGGGAAGGAGCAGGCAGACCCGTAAATCCTCAGCCACCCCACCCCCTTTAGGACCTGTGTCCCTTGCCTCTTCCTGAGAGGTTCCTTTGCAGGGCTTGGGCCCCCTGTGAGTGTGTGGTGTGCGCACTTGCATTCATGCATGAGTATGCTGCTTCTGCCCTCAGACCAGGGCCCCCAGGGGCCCCCAAGGCCATGTCTCTCCTTTAGATTGGGGCTCACCCTGTTCATGGTGCCTGATTGCTTAATGAGCTTGGCATCAGGGTATGAATAATTGCACCATAAATTATGTAAATCTAATCATAACAAAACTGAGCTGGGCAACTCGCATTCTCTCAGCTCTCGGGGTGCCCTGCTCCTGGGATAAAACTTTCGTGGGAACTGCACCACCCAGCTCCCTCCTACTTTTCTGAAATTATAACTATGATGCGTACCTTGGCCTCAGCAATTACAATAGCACAAAGGGCTCCCTGGCCCCATCCCATCGGAGTCTCACAACTATAATGGGAGAACATTGATGGAGCGCTTACAGTATGTCAGGCAGAGTTCTAATCATTTTACATATGTTAACTCATTTAATCCCCCTAATAACCCAACGAGATAAGCATTATTGGATTTCACAGATGAGGAAGCTGAGTCTCAGAGGGGTTTAATAACTTGCCTAAGGTCACACAGCTGCTAAAGTGAGAAGTCAGGAAATTTGGTAGGATGGGAAACTAAGGCACAGAGGGGAGAGAAAGACTTGTCCAAGCTCTTGTAGTCATTGGGGGGGGGGGGGGATTCACCCAGGTCCCCTGGGACCTCTTCAGCCATCTTTGGGATCTGCAAGGGCCCAAGTGTCACCCCAATGTGTGCCTGTGTGGCTGAATGTGTGTGTGTTGGAGGTGTGGACGGGGGCCTCGTTCTGGGAAAGTCAGGGGATGTAGCCAAAGCAAAGAGCTATTTTAAGGCCTCCCCTGCCCGCCCTGCTCCCCACACAGCCCCTCTGCTGAGCCAGGCTGCAGTGGCCCGGAGCCTGGGCCAAGCATGGAGAGTTTTGTTCCGAGAACAGAGGGAAGTCTTGGCTCCAGAACATTCACACTCAATGAATTACTTCAACGCTAGATTAGACTTGCAGGCTTGGAACAAAGTGATAATAGGGCCCAATTAAATTAATTTATATGGACTCTATGCTCTGGGCCCCTCCCTCGGTGGAGGGGCAGGCCTGAGCCACCGCACCTCCGCCCCTGGGCCCAGCCCACGCTGGGAGATCTGGAAGGCAGCGGGCAGATGGGTGTGAGGGCTGCTCCCTCCTTGGTGGGAAAGCAGTGCTGGAGCTGCAGAGGGAGAGGCCAGGATTGTGGTTTTGTTTTTGTTTTCAGTCTGATGTGCAGGTCGGGAGAGAATGACCCTCATTAAACAAAGACTTCAGGAAGCGAATTCCTGGTTAGAGAAGGTAAGGACTGGCAGGTCTGGCTAAGGCCCAGTTCCCAAGGTCTAAGGGGGAAACCTTGAAGGGATCACTTGGGGAGGTCCTCACCCATGGCCAGGCCTCTGTCCTCACTAGCCCAGGCAAGGGGGCATGTGGCTCTCTGTGGTAAGTGGGTGGGTGCAAGAGAGGGCTGGGCACCTGGGCCTCAGTCTGGGCTCTGTCAGCAACTTGCTGTGTGAAGGTCGTATTTGAACCCCTTTGGGCTCAGGATGAAGCCCACATCCTTAACAGGCTCACAGAGTCCTCCTGATGCAGCCCCTGACCCTCTTCCTTCCGCCCCACCAGACACTGCAGATGCCCTGAATCCACCTGTGGTTCTCTGGCTGGCGAGCTTTCCCAAAACCCCTGCTCCCACCTCCATGGGCCTTTGTACTTGTGGTTTCCTGGTCCAGGATATCTTTTCCCCCCACTTTCCCTAGAGAGCACCTGATCCTTTCCCAACACCCTGGATGTGGTGATCTGTCTCTCCAGGAAATGGAAGGCAGGGGCAGATCTGATCACCCCCGTGGCCCCAGGGCCAGGAAAGGCCCGGCACAGAGGTAGCTTCGAGGAAGGTTAGATAGTCTTGACTCCCTCCTGCAGCGCTAATGCTGTGACTGGTGTCACGGTTCTAGTCCAAGCACCAGGAGATCACTCAGCTGCACGGGCCACATGGAGTGAAGAACCAAGTGCCTCATTCATGACTCAGCTCAGCCACTGGCCTGAGACAAGTGACTTCCTTCCCCTTTCGGTTTCCCATTCTGCAAAAAGTGGGACTCAGTGTCCTGTGTCTGGTGATCGGGGATTGCAGCAGTTTCCGGTGTAGGTCTTACTGCACCAAGTAGAGGCCAGTGCTGTTGCCTTGCAGCTGAGCGTGGCAGAGGTGGGTCCTCGGGGCTGAGTCCCAGCCCACAGGCAGCATGAGGGATTTCCCAGGAACTGGCCCTACTTCCTGTCTTCTCCTGGGGAGGCAGGGCTCTTTCCACAGATGTTTCTCAAATCGCTCAGTGTGCTCGAGCCCTGGCACCGCTTCTGCCAGGGACGCTCCACTTTGGGGTCCTGGCTGCCATCTGCAGGACTGGGAGCTTTGGCCAGGCCTGCAGGGCTCTGAGCCCCAGAGAGCCCACCAAAGAGTCCGGGGGTAAGGAGTTAACTTCCTCTCTCCCCCAGCCCGACCCACTGTTTTTTGAATCCAGATAAAGGAGCTTGAACGTCACCTAAGAAATGTGGGAGTCCATGCCAGGCAGGAAATGGCCTGGTCAGATGGGGGCTCAGGCGATAAGCCTGCTTTGCAACTCCTCCACATGGGGTCCCTGGGGCCAACCCCACCCCCCAGGCCCAGCATGGACAAAGCTCTTTATCTCCCTCAGGCTTTCCAACAAGTCCTTGACTCTGTAGGGCCATGGGGCCAACCACGGAAAAACTCGCCCTCCCCACCCCACTCCCGTCCAAAAATGCTGCGCCTTTTGGGGGTTGTGAATTTGCGGGGGAAGCTGAAGGCCGGCGCCTGCCGCAGGCAGCCTTTGAACCTCAGCCCCACGCTCAGCCCCCATGGCGGGGGTCTTTCCTCCAGCCAGCGGGAGTAGGCCCTTGGCCCGGAAAATGAAAGGCATCTGGGGGGAGGCCAGAGCCTGAGTAACTCCCCTGACCCTCGGCTCACCCCTCTATGGCCCCAGGGGCAGGCCTGGCTAGCTGAGCTGCGGGCTGGGCTGATGTGTGGGGATGCCTGGGGCCACCTCCGGCCCTCTGCCTCTACAGGCCTCCTCTCCACGTTTCTGCGGTCAGGACAGCCAATGGACGGGGACTCAGAGCCTGGAATCCCGCCTTCCCCACTCTGCCTTCTCCGGGCCTCAGGTTCCTTTTCTGTACCAGTAGGAGGTTAGATAAGGTCATCTGTATTATTATTAGGGATCTCGCGTTCCATTGCATTGCACATTCCTTTCTGAGTCCCTCCTCTGCCAATGCTGGGGTCTAGAGAAATGCCAGGGGCCTGTTAGTGTGTCGAGGGGAGGCGGGGGGACAGGGACTGGGGCTGAGGGAGCCCAGAACTAGCTGGCTCAGCTGGAGGCAGGAGGCAAGGAAGACTTTTTACAGCAGATGAGAGTTTTGTTGAGGACTGGAATTATTATTATTTTTTCACTATTATTGTTATTATTATTTTTAATAAATTTATTTATGTATTTATTTATTTTTGGCTGCGTTGGGTCTTCATTGCTGCGTGTGGGCTTTCTCTAGTTGCGGCGAGAGGGGAACTACTCTTCGTTGCAGTGCGCAGGCTTCTCATTGCAGTGGCTTCTCTTGTTGTGGAACACGGGCTCTAAGCGTGCGGGCTTCAGTAGTTGTGGCACATGGGCTCAGTAGTTGTGGCACGCAGGCTCAGTAGCTGCGACTCACCGGCTCTAGAGCGCAGGCTCAGTAATTGTGGCTCACCGGCTTAGTTGCTCCGCGGCATGTGGGATCTTCCCGGACCAGGGCTCGAACCCGTGTCCCCTGCATTGGCGGGTGGATTCTTAACCACTGCGCCACCAGGGAAGTCCCGAGGACTGGAATTATTGGTGCATTTGTGTATTGATTAGATAAACATGAAGTGCCTACTATATGTCTTAAAACATACTAGATGATGATGATGATGATGATGATGATGTGTGTGTGTAAAACAGAGATGAAGAAAGACATAACCCTGAGAACAGAAGTTTTCAAATGGATGTGGAGGGAGGGCATTCCTGGCAGAAGGAGCACAAGGCAAAGACAGTGACTCATGAAAGAACATCATGGGTTTGGACAGGGATGCAAAGTTCTGTGCGGCTGAATCAGGAAAGAGGTGACTGCTTTCTGGTGTAAATGGCTCTGGAACCAGAGAGACCCAAGATCAGATCCCAGCTCTGCTCTTACTAGCTGTGAGACTTACAGGGTTGTTTGATTTGTCTGAGCCTAGGAGTTTGTAGAGAAAGGGATATAATTCTAACTTCTCGGGGCTGTGGGAATTAAATAAAAGAAGGTAGGTAAAGCACCCCACCCGGGGTCTGGCAGAGGTCAGCGCAGAGGTAACCAGAGGGGGCACCACCAATAAGCAGAGCTTTCTATCCTCCAGAGTCTTCTTACCATGGAAGCAGCTGCCAGGTGGGGATTAAACTCCGTGTCACAGGAGGTGTGTGCCCTGCATTAGGGTTTATCAGTTTATCATCAGTCAGGGAGGCTATGGGAAGAGAGCTTGAACCAGAAATCTCTGAAGTCATCTAGTTCTCAGGTCTGTAATGCCACCAAACACATACGGCCATCTCTCCCCAACATCCTCGTAGAGGTGTGGGACTAGTACCTTTGTTCCCTGAGTTTGCTTTTCTCCAGGTTCCAGAACTCTCACCTCCCTGGTCACCTCCTCTGGTCACAAAATTCTACTCCCACACTGGTCATCACTCTCTAGGAATCTTGTCAGTACGGAGTAGACTGAGAAAATCACCTCCTTGGATTTGGCACCATCTCTATTGATACGGCCAAAGAAGTCAGTGGTTATTTGGCAGCCTGCCTTTTACTCAGGTGCAGCAGGAAGACCCACCCACTTTGGCTAGATGCTCTCAGACATCTCAAGATTTGTAGAAGCACAGAGCTTTCCAGGGAAGTGATAAATCCTTGCGGGATGAATGAATGAAGTGTCTGACTTTTGGCTCAGGCCAGCCTTCAGGAGGGAAATCCAGAGAATTAGGGGGTGCAGAAGGATCCCTGCAGCTGGGGGCTGTGTTGCAGGCTTTCCTTGGGAGCTCAAAATGCTTCCTGTCTCCCCATTCATGATCACCCCACCCTGCTGGTTGCTGTCTTCACAATACCCCTCTTTGGGGGATGGAACAGCAGGCTTAAAAGACTTATGGACTCACAGCTTGTCAGCACTGAGGGGCCTCTACAGAGGGTCCAGTTCAACCTCCTCATCATACAGATGGTGAAACCAAGGCCGGATAGAGGGAGGCTGGCAAGGTTTCCTAGAGTCACTCAGTGAGTCCCTGATGCAAGGCGATTCAGGCAGGTGGTGAGGACCACATTGGATGATGTAAGTGCAGGTGGCCCCTGACCTGGGGGTGACAGCTGGCTCACCCTATTTGCGAGGCTTCCAGGTTAACCCCATTCACCACCACCACCCAAGAGCCATGCAGAAATTCTAAAAATCTCTGGGCTCAGTGACCCCGGCAGATTCCCAAACCCCAGGCCCCACTGGGAGACCCTGGCAGGGAAAGCATCTGTCCTGGGGTGTGATCACAATGCTTGTACGGGGACAGGGCCTCCAGCTCGGGTTCTGGTTCTGGCTTTGCTCCCATTCTCTGTGTGACCCTCGGCAGGACCTACCACTCTCTGGGCCTCAGTTTCCCCATCTTCAAAGTGATGGTGCCAAACTGGACCCAGAGGCCTCTGAGCTCTCACCCGCTGTCTATCTGAATGCTTTAGCAGGGAGGAATCTGCATTCACCTTCAGCATTTCCTGCCTTGGCACACGCCAAGCCCCCTATCTAATCCTGGGATCCCAGGCCTGCCCTCTGGGGAGAAATTGCTGTGATTTAAGGTTCCAGATTTCCTGGACCGTTAGTGTCATGATACTTTATATCTGGGCCTCGATTCCTTTTTAATTAAAAACGAATCCCTCCCAATCCTTGGTTTTTACATGCATCTCTGGGAGCCTATGGAGGCTCTGCTCTGCCTGATGCTTTGTGTAGCCCTGCTTTTTGCTCTTCTGCTTCCTTCTTTGAAACCCCAGCTCCCCTTGTTTCAGGAAGAGAAGGGCCTGGAATTCTTTATGGACACCTTCTTTGAATTAGGTGCTGAGGCCCCAAATTGCATACTACAGATCCTCAGCACCCCACATTTGAAAGCATCTGTGCAGGACAAGAAAAAGGAATGGCCCCAAACCAGTTCTGTGTCTGGCACTCACTTCCAGCCCAAGTAGGGGTTGGAAGGACAAACTTGGTGTGCAAGGACTGTCCCCTCCTCGTGTAGGTCATGGAGTTTGGGGGTAGAGGGCTGTGTGTCTGATTCTCACCTGAAACACCGTCTGAAGCCTTGAGGCTGGAGAGAGAGGACAGGGGGCTGCAGGGTCAAGCACGCCCTGCTAGGGTTTGCAGACAAAGACACAAGATTCCTGTGGGCCCAAGTGGGTGCTCTGGAATGGAGCGGGACACAAATCATGTCGCAAGGTCCAGTTGAGGGTCTGCTGCCTGCCAGGGTCATGTGACCCAAACCGAAGGTATCTGCCTGGGATTGAGGGGAGAGTGGGAGACATCAGCTGGAAGAGGGGTCATTACCCATGTCAGTAAATTTTTCTTAGCAAGGGGGGGGTGGTCATTGAAAAATCCACAATACACCCCAAAGAGATAAAGCTGGGTTTGGGGCATTGCCACTGCAAGAGGAGCCCCCAAGCCAGGTCCTGGCAGCCTTAGGCCAGCCCTACTGTCATCATTTTGTGTCTACCCTCCCACTCCCCCCTCCACACTGTCCCCCACATCCAGACCTAATTCTGAAAGCAGTGGAAGACACAGAGGAGTGGAGGGAGGTGAGGAAATAGAAGAAGCCCCCAAGCCCCTTCCCTCTCCCAGCAGCTAAATCTGGAAATGGGCCTGAGTAGGGGGAGGAGGAATTTTGAATCAGTTGTGAGAGTGACATACTGAGGTCAGACTGGGTGCATCCGTTACCACCTGGGAATGAGACTGTCACTTTATACCTAACCTAGAGCAGGAAGGCTGGGGTCCACCCTTGATCCCAGTTAGAGCTGGAGAGGGAGAGCCCACAGGGCAGGTTTGAGAGACAGTGGTGAAAAGTTAAGTTTTTTTCACTTGCACACCGTGGAGTTTAGCCTGTTCCACATGCCAGTTATACATCCATTATTTCATTGAATCTCACAGCCATCCCTGGGGTCAATTTTCTCATTCCCTAATACAGATGAGAAAATGGAGTTTCAGAGAAAATCAATGACTTGCCCAGGGGCCCTTGATTCAGGATTTGAATGGATTCCAGTGTCTGGGCAGAACTTTTTTTTGGGGGGGGGGGCAGTGCCACACGGCTTGTGGGATCTTAGTTCCCTCACCAGGGATTGAACCGGGACCACGGCAGTGAAAGCGCCAAGTCCTAACCACTGGACTGCCAGGGAATTCCCTGGGCAGAACTTTCTAGTCTAGTGGGGTTTTTTTTGGCCTTCAAGCTCAACCCCTCAAAACTCTGATTCAGATCAGGAGTGGGGCAAAGGATTCTGCATTTTCATAAGCACCTGGGAGGCTCGATGCAGATAGGTGGTCCAGAGAGCACGTCCTGGGAAACACCACCCTCACCTTGATGCCTTTGTGGTGAGAATAACTTTGCAGGCGATGGGGCAGCTCCAGAATGCCCAGGCCAGACATCACCCCTCATCCCCATGTTCTCTGTGCCCTCCAGTCTCGTGAAGGAACACAATAGCATGAGCCAAGAATGGTCATTCTGGGGCCCTGGAGCCAGATTTCACAAGCTCGAAACCCAGCTCTGCTCCCTCTTAGTTGTGTGACCTTTGGGCAAGTTACTTCTCTCTGTGCCTCAGTGTCCTCATCTGTAATATGGGATGATTTGGGTACTTATCACATAAGGTGGTTGTGAGGATTAATTGCGTTGGTTCATGTAACTCAATGATATGTCACATGTAATATACAGGGAGTGAGCACTCCATAAATGCTAGTTATTATTATTATTAATATTAGTAGTAGTAGTAACATTACCTGTGTGAGTGAAGCACGTTGGGTCCTTCTGGTTGGGGGAACCGGAGGGCAATGATAGGTCTACATGGGCTGGGTGGAGGACGACCCTGAAAATCAGGCTAGAGAGTTTGAGGGGGGCTACTGGGTGTGGGTAGAGGACACTGGGGCCAAGGTTTCTGTTGGAAGATCTTGGCAATCCAGGAAAAAGAAGACCGTCAGCGGGAGTGGGGTTAGTCGCAGAGAGAAGCAACCATGGTGAGGACAGGAAGTGCCCAGCCGTTGAGTCAGTGGTTGGCACCATCTTACCTGGAGGGCAAAGCCGGGACCAAATAATAGCCCCAGTTGGGCACCTTGTTTGACTCCCACAACACCACGTGAGGTAGAAATAGCCTCTCTTGTTATTCTCACTGAAGGGGTGAGAAAATTGGGAGCTGGCTTGCTGGTGCCTTAAGGTCACAGGGCTAATGGCAGAAGCAGGATCAAACCCGGGGCTGACTGTAGAGCCTGAGCCTCTCCGGCTCCCTCTCTATTATAGATCTCCGAGAGCCACACAGGCTCAGCCTGGGTTTGGGCACAAAGGCCATCCTTTGGGGACAAAGGCCAGCTCACCCAGCACACAGGTGAGCAGTCTTGCAGCACCTTCTCAGTCGGGTCTGGCTGGTTTGAGAGCCATTCCCCAAGTCCGTCAGGCCACAGGGGCAGCGAGGCAGGCAGAAGATTTATCTTGGTGGTCCAGTCCCATCGGCCCCGGAGGCTCATCCTTTGGTTTTGGGGCCCAGTCGCTCCCTGGTGAGCTCAGGTTTCCCTGGGTCAGGCGATCCTGGATGGTCTTGGGTCTTGTAAGCCATCTGAAGTGACTTTATGGGGCTGCTGTGTTCTCAGGGCCCATAAAACACATGGAGTCTGAGGCTCTCAGAGTTTCCCTGTCTTCCCGGCCCAGGGCCAAAGTGAGAGAAGCGAACAGCTTCAGAAGTGGCACTTGGTGGGGCTGCTCCCCATGCTGGCGCCTAAGCCAGGGGCACAGGGGGTGTCCACGGCAGCCAGGCCCAGGGTGGGCATCTTCCAGGCAACTTGTCAGCCCTCAAAGTCCCCAGAGCATCCCTTTCCTTTTTTAAAAAAAATAAATTTATTTATTTTATTTTTGGCTGAGTTGGGTCTTTGTTGCTGCACACGGGCTTTCTCTAGTTGCGGCAAGCGGGGGCTAGTCTTCATTGCGGTCTGCGGGCTTCTCATTGTGGTGGCTTCTCTTGTACAGCACGGGCTCTAGGTGCACGGGCTTCAGTAGTTGTGGCACCGGGCTCAGTAGCTGTGACTCGCGGGCTCTAGAGCGCAAGCTCAGTAGTTGTGGCGCACGGGCTTAGTTGCTCCGCAGCATGTGGGAATCTTGCTGGAACAGGGATCGAACCCGTGTCCCCTGCACTGGCAGGCGGATTCTTAACCACTGTGCTACCAAGGAAGTCCCCATCCCTTTCTTAAGAACTTTTTGTGGTTTGTTTTGATTTTGTAAAATAGTTTATAGTCTCATTTCACAGAAGATGAAACTGAGGTTCAGAGAGGTGAAGGGACTTGAATAATGAGGTGGCTCTGGGAAGATGAGGATGAGAACGGGCCTATTCTGGGGGCCACTTCCCACCCCACCCCCAGCTATAGTGGGAGATTCTTGTACCTAAGAAACTGTACCCAAAGCTGAGTTGTGGGTTTTTTTCCCCACTGTATATAAATGGAATAATGTAAACATGTTTTTATGTTGCAAAGTGTGTGCAGGGAAATAGGAATTGTTTTGGCCTCAGAACAGCCCTGAGAGCCTACAGGGCAGGTGAGGGCCCTGAGGGGTCGAGACTTACAGGAAGCCACACAGTGAGCTGGTGGCAGGCTGGCTGGGCCGTTCAGACAAGGAGGCTGTCTGGCGTGGAGGCCTCAAGCTCTCAGCAGGCCCCCGCCTCTTCCGGACCTTCAGAGGGGTCACCTTTCAGCCGGCTGGGTCTCCAGCCTGCCAGCACTTTCCTCCTCCTCATGGGAACTGGCTCTTGTCCCCAGCAGCAAGGTGGAAAGAATCTCAGAAACAGAGACACCAATTCCTCAAGAGCCAGAACCCTGGCTCTAGCAGTCCTGACCACGGGCCCTTCACAGAGTGACTTTCCCGCCCTCCCCTGATGGGGAGCTCACTCCTCCCGGGGCAGCGCCCTCGTGTGGGACCGCTCTTCTGGGAGAAGGTCCTTGCAGACACTGGTTCAGACGTTTACCTCTCTGTGCCGCCTATCTGTTGGCCCTCACTTTGCCCACTGGGACCCCACTCACTCATTCATTCGTTCATTTATTCAGCAAATACTTTTTTTCCCAATATTTATGTATTTATTTGGCTGTGCCTGGTCTTAGGTGCCACACGCGGGATCTTCGATCTTCGTTGCAGGATCTTTAGTTGTGGCACGTGGGATCTAGTTCCCTGGCCAGGGATCGAACCTGGGCCCCCTGCTTTGGGAACATGGAATCTTAGCCACTGGACCACCAGGTAAGTCCTTCAGCAAATACTTATGAGCCTAGTGTGGGTAGCGCCTGTGTCTGCCATCCCCTCTGCCCAGTCGGCCCCTCTGGGATATGAGCACCCCGACCGGGCCCTCTTGAGGCTGCCCCCAGTGTCAACGGTCAGTTCTCTCTCTGCCCCACCTTCTTGCCCCCTGGCTGCACCTCTGAACAGTTATCAAAGGCCCAGAGGAAGCTGCAGGCGAAGCACAGGCCAGGGCGCTAGGCGGGATGTGAGGGCCTGGGTTACAGGTGCTGCTCTGCTCCTGCTCCCTGCATCCCTCTGTGGGGCATGTATGTGTCTCTTCTGTATAACGGGTGATCCAAAGCAGATGGTCTTGAGGGGTCATCCTCTCTCCCCGGCCCTCGAAGCTCGGCACAAAGGCCACCTCTAGCCCTCTAATGCCCCCAGTTCAGATTCTTCCAGCTCCTTCTCTGGGAGTGGCTACCTCCTCTTAGCATTGTCTGTGTGTGAGGCTAACCTACCCTGGCAGAGCCCTGCAGGTTTATCTTGAACCTCCAGCCCCAACACCAGGTTGGGCAGAGGAGGGTTTGGTTCACATGGATGTGCACTGAGAGCTGGGTGGCCCTGGCAGGGCAACAGCGCACACTTTAGGAGTACATGGTGAGGCTCGAACCCTGACCACAGTACATGCCTTCTCTGTGACCTTGAGCAAATTTTAACCTCCCCGGGCCTCAGTTTCTCCACCTGTAAAATGGGAATAGTACTCAGAGAGAGTGTTAAGTAATATAAATATGTCTCATTATTGTAGGCACTCAATAAATGGCTGGTATTGTATTATTTCACTTTTCCCATTTAGGGCCAGATGTATCTATGTGCCCATAGAATGTAACTATTCAACTCACCTGGCATTGGCTTGGTACCCACTCTGTGTCCATCCTGTCACATTGGGCTCCTAACCATGTACACCAAGCCTCAAGGACTCCATGCAGGCTGCGTGGCCAGTGGCAGACAGGCCTTGGAATGCCCTGTTGTTGGATGCTGGCAGCCGCATGGGCAAGCTTCGGGGGACCAGGCTGCCTGCCAAGCCTGGGCAGGCTTGATTGCCTCCACTCACCCTCCCGGCCTGTCCCAATTAAAAGGTTCTGCCCCACTGGACTTGGAGCCCCCGGGGCTGAGGAACTCGTGGGAGAGGGGAGGCCCAGCTTAGGACAGGCTCTGCATGCAGAGGCCCCCTCCCTTTCCAAGTCAGTTCAGTTCATTCTCCAGCCCTTTCCTGAGCACGTATTATTCCTGTTTTAGAGACGAGGCTCAGAGAGGGAAAGTTATTTGCCCATAGTTTCTTTTTTTTTTTTTTTTTTTTAATATTTACTTATTTGGCTGCACCGGGTCTTAGTTGCCGTACACGGGATCTTTGTTGCCACCTGCGGGATTTTTTTACAGTATGTGGGATCTAGTTCTCTGACCAGGGATTGAACCTGGACCCCCTGCATTGGGAGCGTGGAGTCGTAACCGCTGGACCACCAGGGAAGTCCCTGCCCATAGTTTCATAGTTGGCAGGCTGTGGAGGCAAGATTCGAACCTGGGTGTGTGTCAATCCAGAGCCCGAGCGTGCTCTGACACACACCCTGTGCGACGGGTTGTGACACAGGCCATCCTTTCCTCCCTCCCCTCCTTCTATCCATAATCTTGTAGTGAGAACTTGCCCTGTCTGAGGAGAGTGCTAGATGGGTACACACGGCCCCTGCTCATCATCCAGTGGGGAAAGCAGACAGGGAGCTGATAATTATCCCATGAGGGAGGGAGGGAAGGAACGAGAATTGTGAAGAGGGCTGGGCTGGGCAAGAGGACATGTGTTTGGAGGATCCTTCATTCAACACACTTTTGTTAAACCTTTAGATGAATTTATTTCTAGCCCACCTCATTTCAAAAGGAGGTGGACTACAGACATACAGAATTTAACCAGTTTTTAAAGGAACAAGGGACCAAAAGGGAAGAAAAAAATACAAGGATGCAAGGGGTGAGGTCAACTCACAAAATGCCTGCTGGGAGCGTCTCTCTACTTACCAAGCACGAGCCTGGAGCACAGCTCTGTGCTTCCTACGGTGCACAGGAGGGAGGGGCACACCAGTGCTTTTCCATCCTGTTTCTCACATTGCAACACATTTTCCAGATGAACGCTTGTGTAGAAGCCCAGCCAATACATCCAACAAAAGGGAAGGTGCTCTGGTTGAAGGAAGGTGAGGGGGTCTTAGAACCCTAACCCCTCAGCCTTCCCTCCATCCTCTTGGCTGCTCCTGGGGCCCCTCTGAGGGTCCCGAGGGCTCAGTTTAACACCACCAAGCTACACTCTTCTCTATCCATCAGGTGAAAAGTGAAGGAAGCTAGGGGCGGTGTCCCAGCTGTGGCGGACACTGAGCCCGAGACAGATCCCTCCTGTGGGCTCGAGGACCTCATCCTTGCCAGGCTTGTGCTGGGCACTGGGGACCCAAAGGAGTCACACACGTCTTTGCCTGGGAGCCTCCCTTCTGGTGGGAGAGACAGATGTGTGATAGGGACATTGGCTGGCTGTGCCAGCATTGACATTGCATCTGCCCTGATATCTGCTGCCATGTATCTGTTTATAATTGCAACATGGGTAGGGGGCGTTGGGTTCAATGGTGGGAGGAGGGGGAAGACCTTGACTGGCCTCCTGGCTAGAGCAAGAGGACCAAGTCAGAAATTTCCAGCACTAGTGAGCACTTACTATGTGCTAGGCAGGGCCTGATCCAGTTTTCAGGGACCCAAAACGTGTACGATTTGGGGAGCCCTCTTTAAGAAGAAAATACCAAAAGAAATACAAAACCAAGTACAAAAGTAAATAATCAGAATGAGAAAAGAAGTCACAATTAATTACAAATTTTTTAAAGTGGCTGAATACCACAAACACCAACAAATTCAGAAAAGTAATACAATCTTTTTTAAAAATTAAGTGTCAGAAATAACTTCATAACACATTTTTCTTGTAATTTTGGACTACGTACTCTTTCTTTGCCTCCTCATAATAACAGTTGGGATACATAAAATAAGCAACTTTAGACACAAAGGTACTTGCTGGTTGTATACTGCTACAGATGGTGCCCTACAAACACAGAACTTCTAATCAGTTCTATTCCACATGATTCCCAGCAAGAAAAAAAAGATGCATTTATAATTTCTAATTATTCAGGCCACAGTGCCATTACTGACAGGAGAGAGTTTCTATTTTGATAAGGCCCAAATTCTTTGCCTACAGTTTGGCACAACTGATGCTTGAAAGAATATTCCACAGACTAACCTCCAGGTGCATTCATGTCACACCTTGTTTCTCTCCCACCATCCACATGCTTCCAGGGCCGGTTGCAGTTCCAACGCTGAATGAGTCTGCACAGTGCACAGCAGGGTTCTTCATGCTGGAAGCTGTTCCTGTACTAGGACGGCTAACAATAACTATACCCGTAAGTGACTGCAAAGCATATACATATACACCACTAATCCCCCAGTACAGTAAGTATATCCTCAACTCAACCTCCCATTAGCCAGATCCCTAAATGCCTCAGCCACTCAACACCACTCAACAGGAAAGGAAGACGGAGGGGGATTCAGGGAGAAAAAGTGCTATCAACCGTTTGTGGCTAAAATACTTCTCACAAAATTTTATAAAAATATATGACCATGAGAACACATTTTGAGAGTATCTTCCAGAGAAGAGACAAGTGTAAGCAAAGGGCCCCTAAACGCAGATTTCATTACCTTCCAGGTAAGTCTGCCTCAGTGCAGGCACTGTTCTCATCACTTTGCCTGTCTTGTCTCAGGGAATCTCATAACTACCCTGTGAGGCAGGTTTTTTGTTTTTTGTTTTTTGTTTTTTTTTAATAAATTTATTTATTTATTTTTGGCTGTGTTGGGTCTTCGTTTCTGTGCGAGGGCTTTCTCCAGTTGCGGCGAGCGGGGGCCACTCTTCATCGCGGTGCGCGGGCCTCTCACTGTCGTGGCCTCTCTTGTTGCGGAGCACAGGCTCCAGACGCGCAGGCTCAGTAGTTGTGGCTCACGGGCTTAGTTGCTCCGCGGCTCACGGGCTTAGTTGCTCCGCGGCATGTGGGATCTTCCCAGACCAGGGCTCGAACCCGTGTCCCCTGCATTGGCAGGCAGATTCTCAACCACTGTGCCACCAGGGAAGCCCGGCAGGTTTTTTAATGATGAGGAAACTGAGGCCCAGAGAGATCATACAATGGGGGACAGAGCTGAACTCAGAACCATGTGACCCCAAAGCCTGTGCTTATAGCTTTGCTCCCCAGAAGCTGATGGGACTATTGTCAAGAGATGGATGGATAGATGGATGGATGGATGGATGGATGGGTAGATGGAGGGATGGATGGTGGGTGGGTTGATGGATGGATGGTGTGTGGGTGGATGGTTGGAGGGATGAACTCCTGACTTATCCTCTGATGCATTGGGTACCCAGGTGCTTTTCCTCCTAGACATAAATGACCCAAAGGAAAGACTGAGTCTGATGCTTCCTTGGTCCAAAGAGCTCAGCACAGGGCAGGGCACAGAGGAGGAACTTAGAAAAGGGCCAGGCTGGAGACAGAGGGATGAGGAGACTCAAGTTCCTATCCTCAGGAACTCAGCAACTCAGTACGGAAAGAAGCCACAGACTGGGCAGAGGTGGTGTGTCAGAGAGCCGTGCCTCCTGGGTACTAGTGCGGGGTTCTGCTGAGAGGTAGCACTCAGGACAGGTCCTTCTCCCCTTAGGCCATAATGCAGCCTGCAGGGGATCCTTGCATGGGACTGGGGGCTGGACAAGTTGACCTCTCAGGTCCCCAAGTCCTGCAAACCCAACCTTGTCCACTCCTCTGCTCCAAGGCCTTGCCAGGCTTCCCTCTGGAGTTTTTCAAGGTGTCTAGGGAATGAGATGTCCACCCAGGTGGTCCATTCCAAGGTTCAAGAGCTGGAACGGACAATGCCAGATTGCTCCAAGCCAAGCTCAGTTCCGCTTGAGACATTTTATGGGCCCAGCCTGGGTAAACACAAGCCCCATTAATGCGCCGGGGGTTCCACCTCTGCTGCTGTCGGTCTCACCTCCCACAGCCACAGGCGCTGGAGCGTGAGGCCCAAGGGCAGCTTGGAGAAGACATGGCAAGGGCAGAAATGGCTGCCTAACAAGGACCCTCAGACACTTTCCGGTCTCCAATCACAGATCGGGGACTGAAGTTTTGGGGAGTGGAGGGAACAGGGACCCACTGAGGCAGAGCCAGAGCTCAAACCTTAACTCAAACCACACAGCCCACTGTATACCCCACGACCCCAGGCCCTGCGCCCAACCGGAGATGGGGATGGTGCTTTCCGAAACATCAGTAGAGACACATGATCTGCCAATAGCTGAGTTCTTATGGTGACAACTGGAAAGAAACTGTGAAATCAGAACCGCCTAGAAAACTCCAGGACTCTGCTCCCTTGGCTCATTTATCACCCGATTCCTCCACTCACTCCACACAGTTTTTTCTTTTTTTGGCCACGCCATGCAGCATGTGGGATCTTAGTTCCCCGACTAGGGATCAAACCCAGGCCCGCTGCAGTGGAAGCTCAGAGTCTTAACCACTGGACTGCCAGGGAAGTCCCTCCACACACCTTTCCTGATGCCAGCTCCACTCCAGGCCCTGAGGTGGGGCTGGGGACCCCAAGATGAGTCAGACCTGGCCTTTGTCCAGGATGAGGTCACAGTCTGGTGGGGAGACAGGTGTGGACACAGGCAATGACAATGACAAACCGGGGTGCTCAGTGCTGGGACACAGGGAAGCTCAGGGGCTGTGGAAGCCCCGAGGAGGGGCCCTTAACACAACCTGGGGTCAGGGAGTTCCGTGGGAGGATGGGGAGATGAAGCCTGGCCTGAATTTTGAAGATGAGTTCTCAGGCAGCTGAGCTATGAGAAGGCCCTTACGGCAGAGGGAACAGCATGTGCAAAATGACAGTCCTTTAGAGGGTACAGCACGGTTGGGGAAGAGGGCCTGGCACATGTTAAGCACTCAGTGACTATCTCTTGAGTGAATGTTAAGAAGTTTGGTGCTACTATAGTTAAAAATTCTGTATTGTATATTTGAAAGTGGCTAAGAGAGTAGATCTTAAAAGTTCTGATCACTTTGTTTGCATGGCATTTCTTATAGAAGTACTGCTTCTATAATAATAAAGGTTTACATAATTAACTTGCATTTTGTTTGTGAAAACAGTGTTGAAAATTCTTTTCTAAAAATCTGTTCCCAAAATATGCCATTTTTACCTAGTATTATTTCAATTAGACTGTAGTATGTGCAGTATTTAGTATAAGATTGAATAAAGCATAACAGGTAACCTTTATGAAACCCTTAAAAAAAAAAAAAAGTTCTGATCACAAGAAAAAAAATTTTGTAACAGTATATGGTGACAGATGTTAACTAGGCTTATTGTGGTGATCATTTCACAGTATATACAAATAGTGAATCATTATGTACACCTGAAACTAATATACTGTTATATGCCAATTATATCTCAATATAAAAAAAGGAAAAAAATGGATAAAAGCTGTGTCCATTGATACGCTATGAGGAAAAAAAAGTTTGGTGGAGCTAGAGCGTGGGTGGTCTGGGGCAGCTGAGGGGGCTGGGTGGTGGTGTTGTTTTCACGAAAACTCGTTACTGAAGTATAGCATGATACAGGAAAGTGCACAAATCATAAATACAGGGCTCAGCAAATTATCAAAAGTGAACACACCTGAGTAACCACCAAGCAGGTCCAGAAACAGGACAGCGCCCTGTGCCCTGTCCCGGCAGGACCTCCTTCCAGGGTGACCGATATCCTGCCCTCTGTCACTGCAGGTTTATTTTGTCTGTGTTGGGGCTTCTTAGCGCAGTGTGTACCCATTTGTGTCTGGCTGCTCTTGTTCAACACAGAACAAGTAGCGGTCACCCACGATGCTGCACGTAGCCCCAGCGGCTTGTCCCCTCGCGTGGCTGCATGATATTCCATAGTGTGAACAGACCACAGTTTATTTACTGTTTCTACTGCAGGTGGGCATGTGGTAGCGTCAGTTTGGGGCTATTAGGAGTAGTGCTGTGTGAATATTCTAGTCCTTTGTGTGGGATGTATCTAGTGGTGCCAGCACTAGGGCCCATTATGTGCTTCTCTTCCCAACTCTGCATTCGGTGACATCACCTTGGTACATAGTTCCAAACGGACCGCGGGGAAATATTTACACCATAGGAATTAGCAAATGCTACAAATTGGGGCTTTTTAAAAAGAGCTGGCTGGTCAACATTTACCAGCACATCACTGGGTCCATCCCCAGTGCTGGCTCACAGGAGCCGTAACTCACAATATTCATCCTGAATGGCAACACTGTTTTCCAAGGTGCTTGTGCCAGTTCCTGCTCCTCCAGCAGCGAGTGAGAGTTACGGGTACTCCCACCTTCACCATGGAGAGGTTTTCAAGAGGTGGAGCCACCAGGCCTCATGGACAGACTCACTGTGGGGAGGGAGGGAGAGGCAGGATATTTGGGGAATGGCCGAACTCTGGCTGGGCTTCGGGAGGGTAGGATCACCCTGCCGAGAGAGAGAGAACCCGGGGAGAGCGGGGCTGAGGGTGGGTGGTGAGGTTTTGGAGGGGTTGGGTCTGCAGGGCCTGCGGGATGTCCAGGGGTTGTTAGACTTTTCATCAGCCCCCTGGACTCCATGCCGGTGCGGCCACCCTGCCACCGATTCCTCTGCAGATCTCCCCCTCCTTTCTCACCCTCCTCTTCCGCCTCAGCTGGCATTGTGGGGACACCTACGGTGAACCTGGGTTCAGTGCCCCTCCTGCCCCAGCCGCTCTGAACCACAATCTACTGAGACAAGTTCCCGCTCCTCTCTGGACCTCAGAGCTCCCTTCTGTCCAATGGGAGGCCTGGGCTGCGGGGCCTCCTGGAGGGAGTGAGAAGCGGACTCCAGGCTCCCACCTCCGGGGGTTCTGGGCAACCTCACCCACTTGGGAAACCCTTCAGTACTTCCTGGAGTGAATTGTTCCCTCAGCCCCGAGTATTTGTCGCCTTGTAGCCTGCTCGTTAACTAAGGACTGTGTAGGTTGTACAGGGGACAAGCCCCCCTGAGGAGACCTGGCGGCATCTGCTCACCGCCTCTGCTCCTCCACACAGCCCAGCCCTGTGCCATCGGCACTCAGGGACAAGGTCCCGGGATTTGTCCTGGCCACACAGCCCTGTGAGTGGCCAAGTCAGGATGCAAACCCAGATGTGGGGTTACAGGATCTGGCTTTTCTCAATACCTCAGGGTTCCCATCCAGACTGACAAAGTCTTAGGGCAGGGCCAGGGCATGCCCACCTGACACCCCGGTGCCCAGCCCAGGCCCTGGCATGGAAAAGATGCTTGGTGAGAGTCTACTGAATAAAAGAACACTCTGCACCGGTCCCAGTCCTCTGTGCAGGGCTGGACACTTGGGAGGCCTGGGGTCGAGGCTGGGGACGGGCTGAGTGTGTATGCCTGTGGGGGTGTATATGAGCCGGGATGGGGGACGGGAGGGGGTGGTAGGGAGAGGAGAGAAGGGGGACACATCCCTGACCAGCTGGCCGGTGGAGAGAGGCGCACACACTATTCTGAGACCATGGCCCATTTCACCCGGGCAGTTCTCTGCGAAGCCAGGAAGTGGTTTGTATTTTCAGAAGGAAACGAGTGGGTTTTGTTCATGGGGAGCAGACAGCTCTGGGAAATGGCTCCAAGGGAAACAGGCCACGGGGGGAGGCCAGAGCCAGGCAGGTGTCGACCAGTGGGGTGACAAATGGGCTGACTGAGCTGACCGTGTCCCTTTCCTGACGCTGTTGAGAGATGCCTCCTCCGAGGGGGTTCTCTGTCTCAGAGCCTCCAAAAGGTGCATGTGGGCCAAACAGGAAGGGGAAGGGGGCCCAGGCTCCTTTCACCACCTCAGGGACCCCCACAAATCAGGCCAGCAAGGGCAGGGTGAGGCCCACTCACCGGCTGGAGGTCATTTGGAGATGGGTGTGTTCCTTCTGTCACCCCACTCATCCGTCCTCCTTCCCCCATCCAACCACAGTCAACACCACACCCAACTGAGACCCCCTAGCTGGGAGTGGGGAACTCGGAGACAGAGGCAGCCTCAGGCCCTGCCTTCAAGAGTCTCCAGACCTCATTCGGGGAGGAGAGACTGACTGGTAGACAGCTAATGAACGACACAGGGGTGTCCTGAGGCAGGGGTGGCCAACCCTGCCTGGAGGTCAGCAACAGCTTCAGCTTCAGGGAGAGGGTACCATCTGAGCTGGGTCTTGGTGGGAATAGGAGGATGTCACAGAAGAAGGTGGGGACGTGGCCCTCCAGGCAGTGTGGGTGGAAAGCCTCAGGCCTCAGGGAGAACTAGGGGCAGGTGAGGGGCAGGAGGGTGGCCGTATGGCCCTGGGCTGGCCTGGGTTCAGTCCCGCCTCTGCCCGAGTCTCTTTGTGAGGCCCACCAGGAGGGCCCTGCCCCGTCCAGCCCGTGGAGGCTGAGAGGGGCTCTGGAAACATCCCTGAGCAAGGGCCTAGGAGTGTGAGGCTCAGCTCCCCGCTCTGCCTAACTCGCTCTGTGGCCCAAGCTGTACTGCTCTCTGCCCCGATGGGACTTACGCCCTGGCGGGGAGCCATCACCTAACCTCACAAATGGCCACTACGGAGATGACTCTGCAGGGAGAGACGGGAGGAAGGACGGAAGGCACCCTGAGGGTCAGGAAGGGCTGTTCTGGGGAAAGGATGGTCTTTAAAGCTAAGACCTGATGAACAGTGACTAGTCAGCAGGTGAGGGGAGGGCGGCCCAGGTGGAGGGAAAGCTTGCGGAGGCTGAACGAGAAGAAGCAGGCAGAGCAATTTCAAGGCCAGCGCAGCTGGAGAGCAGAGCCTGGGGAGAGGGACCAGAGGCGAGGCGCCATCCTAGGCAGCGTCGGAATCACTGGAGGGTCTCCGTGACTGTGCATCTTCGCAGCCAGTGCCCAGCTGGGCACGAGGGTGACCGGTCAGTGAGCAGGCCCCAGCCCTGCCCCAAGGCTTCGCCAGCCTGGATGGGACACTGAGGCTTGGAAAAGAGACTTAAAAAAATTCACCTGGACTCCTGGGTAGAGCATCCTGCAGGGGCAGAGGGACAAGTGAGGAGGATTTTGCAGGTCCAGGTGAGGGGTGGGGATGAGATTGCCCAGGAGGAGAAGTGCCAGGAGAGTATAGGAGAGGCTCAGCCCAGAGCCTGAGAAGCTCCCATGAATTCTTCTTATTTCCTCCCTTATTTAAGCTCCCTTATTCCCTCCATAGTGGGACTTGGGCTGGGCCCCTGCCCCTCCTCGGGCCTCCAGTCTCACCCCTTCCAACTCATCTGCTGCCAGCAGCCAATCACATCTGTCCAGCCGCTCCCCAGTGCCTGAGCCTGTCCCATCCCCCCCCCCCCGTTTCGATCCAGCCTCCACTGCCTCCCCAGACCTCCCCCTTCTCCCAGCCCTTCCACTGTGTGCACCTCAGCCCTTCCTGTGGCTTCAGGCTTTGGGGCGTTGCTTGTGTTTTCCCACCGAGAGGCAGGACCCCTCACCCCTTGTCTGCCTGAAGAGTCGTACTCACCACTCAAAATCCAGCTCAGCACCACCTCCTCTGAGAAGCCTTCTTTGATCATCCCCTTCCCCGACAGAGTTAAGTCCCCTCCTCCGGGCAGCTCCTGGCCTCCCACATGCTCAGATCATTGTGTTTCAGAGGGTGTCACATGCCTGTCTTCCCAACAGACCTCCCAACTCTCCTTCCTTCCCTGCAGGGAGGAACCTGAGGGCAGCTCCAGGAGAGGAGCTCAGCAGGAGGGCTGAATCGTAAAGCAGAGAATGTCTCTGTCAGCCAGGATTCCGGTCAAGGAGGTGTGCTGGAGCGGGTATGTGTCCTGGGTTGGGGGGGGGGGGGTGGTGTGTACTGTGCTAGGTCCATGGGGCTCAATGAAGAGATGGGGAGGTCGACGTGGGAGAGGTCAGGGTGGGATGGGCAGGGCCAGCAAGTCTCTGGGGAGACAAATGCTGTAGAGGGGAAAAGGATGCTAGGCAGGGGGACAGCGTGGGGAAAGGCACAGGGCAGGACCGCATGGACGGTCTGTGATGGGGAGCAAAGAGTGGCAGGAGGTGACACGGGTGAGGGGTACTTTTGGAAGGCCCCTTAGGGATGGCTGTTCCCCTTTTCGCTCACCGGACCAGGCCCTGAGCTGGCTGGGGTGTCTACATAGCTCATCCAAACCACACAGCCACCCGTGAGGTAGGTGCTGGTACCATCCCCATTTGATGAAGGAGAAAACTGAGGCATACAGAGGCCTTACCACCTGCACAGGTCAAAGCCAGGATCAGGGCCTGGAGGCATCTGACTGCGAAGCCCAAGCTTGGGACCACCGCACCCTGCTGTCTCTCACAGGCTTTATTTCTGTAAATCTCAGGGAAACTGAGTTCCCAAGAGGGCAGTGGTTTCACTGGGGCTGCCCGAGCTCTGGGCCTGGGTTGAGCTCAACCATCCCAGCCTGGCTTCCCTAGCTGCACCCTCCACAGCACGGGCCCCTCCTCAGCACCCCTGGAAGAACTTCAGAAGCAGCTGAGCTGGTAAAGCCTGAGGGTCGTGGGAGGGGCATGCGGCCTGGCACCTCTGTCAAGAGGATCCCAGTTCCAGTGGCCTCTTTGAAGGAGGCTGAGGGCAGAGGTAGGGGCTATGGAATCCTTGGAATGAGCGTTTTCTCCAGAGCTCCAGACTGGGAGCAGGATCCCAGGTAGAAGGGCTCTGAGAACAATGGGGGCCTGGGTGGGGGGCAGCTTCTGGGACAGACAGGGCAGGGCAGGGAGGGGCAGGGCTGGGCATGAGCTGGGCAGAGCCCTCAGGGTGCGGGTGGCTCAGATGAAACCACAGACCAGACAGGGAGCAGCCTCCCTTCTTCAGGTCCCAATGCGTGCCAGGCACATGTAGCACCTGCGCCCCAGGGGAGGCTTGGTGATGACATGGCTCCTTGGCCAGTATACTTAGAACACCCAGAAATGCTCTCACCTACATAGTCTCCCCAGGCCCTTGGCAGCCTGTGGGATGGGCCTGATGATGATCATCACACTACTTTACAGACTGAGAAACTAAGGCTCAGAGACGCACGAATTACCCACAGTCACTCAGTATCTTGGGGACACACACCCCTGATTCAGTCACACCCAGGAGTCCCAGACTTCAGGGTGATCCTGGGAGCACAGGGCAAAGGACAAAGACTCAGATGTTGGACTTCCCTGGTGGCGCAGTGGTGAAGAATCCACCTGCCAATGCAGGGGACATGGATTTGAGCCCTGGTCCGGGAAGATCCCACATGCCGCGGAGCAGCTAAGCCCGTGCGCCACAACTACTGAGCCCACATGCTCCAGGGCTCGTGCTCCGCCACAAGAGAAGCCACCTCAATGAGAAGCCCGCGCACCACAGCGAAGAGTAGCCCCCGCTCGCCACAATTAGAGAAAGCCCCTGCTCAGCAACGAAGACCCAACGCAGCCAAAAATAAATAATTATTAAAATTAATAGTTAATTTAATAATGAATGATTAAAATAATTAATTAATTAATTTTTAAAAACACTCAGATGTTGCCAACACAGCATGACAGAGCTGGAAGCCCAGGAATCCTGGGAACCCAGAGTAGGGAAGGCTCAAGGGAGGCTGCCTGGGAGAAATATCATTGATCCCAGCCTTGAAGCATGGAGATGAGTTCCGGGGAGATCAGGGGAGGAGGCGCTGGTGGGCAGGAGGCTCTGGGTGTCAGAGAGGGATGGGACAGGGGCTGTGTCAGCCTCCAGCTGAGGCAGAAGCCCTCAGCCCAGGGCACCCCAACCCCAAACCGGCCAAGTTGTCTTGGGGTAGCTGGTGACTGTCCCTGCCCCAGGCCGCCCCAGGTGGACTGCCCTAGACTAAGCCCCGCCCCCCACCCCAGGGCTGCATCGGGCTCCAGGCACTGCAGCTACTGAACCCCAGCACCACTCTTGCCTCTGCCCTGCGGTGGGAGACCCCAGGGCCCAGCAAGGCCCCCATCCAGTGGAGTGGGCACCTCTTCTGTGACCATCCTAGCACTTCTGTCAAGGCTCTGGAATCTCTCCCACGCCCGCCACACTCTCCAGGCCCACTGCCCCTGGTCTCTCCCTCGTTTCCTGGCTCTGTGCTGTGCCCTCTGCGCTGTGGACACGGGGCTCCTTCCTAGAACAAATGTGTCCTGTGCAGCGGCCTCCCTGACACCAGGTCTCAGCCCAGCATTCAAGGCCCTCTCAGTCTACTCCAAATGCCCACTCTAGCCCCTTCTTCTCCCACTTCTGTGCCCAGCCCATCTTGGTCCCTGAGCCGTACCAGGGACAGGCTGGGGCCCAAGTGGGCCAGGTCTCCTCCGGCTCTGAGCACTTCCCGTGCTGTTTTCTCTGCCTGGAGTTGGTCCTTCAGCAAACAGCTCTCAGTACCTCCCCCGTGCCAGGCACCTGCCAGAGACCTGCCCTTGAGGAGCCCTTTTTGTTGCGTGGGGGTGAGGTCTGCACACTCTGGAGGGGGTGAGGCAGGTGCAGGGAGACAGGGACTGTGGGGGGACGACGTGGCAAAGTCCAGATGAGGGACATAAAGGAACAGGCCACAGACGTGGGGCTGGAGTGATCTGCAGAGACCTGAACGGGCGGCCCTAACTCTCCGCCTCAGCCTGTTCCCAGCACAGGGCCCTGCAAACATCAACCCTCAGCCTCTGTCAGGATCACCCATCTTGGAGAATTAGTCAGAAAGAAATCCTTCATCTACGGGTGGGAACCGTAATGTCCAGAGAGGGCTGGGGACCTCCAAGCTCCCTCCAGAGACAGGGGTCTTCCTAGTCCAGCCCAGCTCAGCCCAGCCCCCTCTGATGCACTGGTGCCCATCCTGGGGGGAGGCTGGAGGCACAATTAGCTGAGACCAGCCCTGGGCTGGGGCTTTCCCCATGGATATCCACATATGGAACAGGCAGGCACAAGGGCAAGTGGCCCCCACTGGCACACCCCACTCCCGCCATGCCACGCAGTCCCACCGTGCTCTTTCCCAGCTGCGATCTCTGGCGGCAGGACGGAGCAGGCCATGTTATTATTTTCCTGGCTCACCTGACTGTTCTGATGGCCCCTATAATCACACGGTGGTGCCCCTGCCATCCGGTCAGGGAGCCAGGGGACCTCTTATCTGAGCAGAGCATACCTCTGCCCCCATCTGAGCCCTGCCAGGACAGACGCAAGAGTGCCCTGAGGTTACGTATCAACAACAATGACAGTAAGAAAACAGAGAGGGCACCCCCCCATCCCACCAAGGGCATTCACACACATTGTCTCTCTGGACACTTCTGCCGCTCAAAGCGTCAGCAGGCAGAAACTGAGGCTCTGAGAGGGTACGGGGCTTGCCAAGGCCACCTCACAGGTCCCAGGGCCCGAGACCCGCGCCTGGCACCCTTTCCTCTGCACCCAGCCCAGATGCTGAGCAGGGGAGGCTCCATGCCGGGGCCTCGGTCCCACTGCTGAAGACCTGGCTGGCCCTCCTTCCTGCCTCTCCTTCCCTGGGCGCGGCTGGAAGCTAGCTGCGGGCAGGAGGCCAGGTCCTCACCCGTCCCCGGATGCGCAGCAAGCTGTGGGAGTTCCTCTCTGAGTCTTGGACTCTTGGCTGCTCTGCGGACGCCTCCCCAGCCATGGCCTCCCACACCCGGGCCCTCATCTCTCCACAGGGACGCGAGGCCGCCCAGTCTCTCCCTGTCGAGAGTGGGAGAGTGGGGGGAGTGGACAGAGTCTCTGCCCACAGGACCAGTGGGAAACCCAGGACACCACTTCTGAATTGTTCTAAGGTGGTAGGTAGTTCTGGGCCAGACGAGTGACCCGGGTGGCAAGCTGCAAGGGGCAAACTGCTACAGGATGGACAGGGTCCTGCAGCATGGCCCGCAGGCCCCAGAGTCCCTTGTCACAGGCTGGCTTTGCACCGCGGCAAGTTCCACCAGCTCCCAGTCTCGGGATCCTTGTCTCTAAAGGGATGGTAATAGCAGCACCTACTTCGTGACCTTGCCTTGAGCATCCAGTGTGAGGGCTTGTCAAGCACTTAACAAGTGGCTGGCACTTACTAGATGCTTACTAGATGTAGCTACTTATGTTATGAATATTTTTAAACAAGTAGTAAACAGGCCAGCTTCACTCAGGTGCAGCCCCAGAGATGAAGGCTGGGCCTGATTTAGAGACAGGGGTGAGTTCCTCTCTACTGAACACCCGCTGCATATCCATCATCACCTCTGGTCCGATGACCTTGTAGGGGAGGAGAACCTCGGAGAGGGGGAGTGTCCTGGCTGAGGCTGAACAGATTTGCGGGGTGGAATGGGGATTCTATGGGACCCTTTGTCCAGCACACAGCACAGCCACAGCCCTTCCCCAGGCGGACACTGATGTGTCCTGTTCCCTCCGGCCCCTTGTGCTCAGCACCCTTGGGGTCTCTGGATATCCAGGCTTTCCCAGGGGCTGCTGGTGCCCTTCCCTCTGATCTGGAGCTGTCTTCTCATGCCCAGCTCTTCCCTGCTCAGACGCAGCTGTGGAGCTGTCATCCTGGCCTTCGATGACATCTTCACTCGTACCCTGTTGTTTAAGGGTCCCATCTGGCCCGGTCTTCTCCCTCAGTCTTTGAACTTGACTGGGGTTGGAGGTGGGTCACATACTGTCTGGGCCTCCCCACAGGTGTGAATTTTTGGGCAATTCCTTCCCCAGCCACTGCTCCCTGTTTCACCTCCTACGCACGCAGACACCTGCTGAGTGGCTTCAGTGACAATGCATTCCCTTGGTCAGCAAATATTTGCCGCCTGTGGCTCAGCACATCTGCGGGCCACCCAGGATGGGGGCAGAGGGGAGGGTGGCCACGAGCCAACAGTGTGAGGCTGCAAAGGATGCCAGTATCCTCTGGCTCCATCACCGAGAGGCGTAGGGACCAGGACCACAGGAGGGGATGTCCTGCTCTGGAAAACTGCCCCCTCTGGGCTCCGCGGACAGACCGGAGCTTGTTCAGAGGAGACAAAATGTTGGATCGGTCCTCAAGTGTATCCTGCGAATGTGGCTGAGACGGCAGGGGTGCCCACCTGGAGAAGGGCAGGCTTGGAGGTGAGGGTGGGAGGCCACCCTTGCCAGCTCTCTCTCTCTCTGGATGAACTGGGACTCCCTAGCATGTCATATCACAGCTCCACGTGATAAATGACATTCTCCTGGATGGAGCCAGCTCACAGGGGGAAGGGGCCCTGGGAGGCTGACCTCCCTCCATGGAAGGCATGCAAGGCGATGGATGTGAATTCCTGCCTCAGGGTATTGAATCCTCACAGTTGGTGAGTCCCACGGGGCAGCTGGTTGTAGGGAAAGCACTGCAAGGGAGCCTAACACGTGGCCTCCAGGTCTGGCACCATCATGGACTGTGGGATTGGACATAGGTCCCCCGTCCTGCTGAGCTTCAGTTTCCTGATCTGTAACGTGGGTGTGCTCATGTTTACCTCTAATGGCCGTGGGACAGTCTATGAGATGGGGCATAGCACACAGTAGGTGCTCTGGAATGCCTACTCTGCCCCACAGAAAAGCTGGTACGTGAAAATGTCATCATTCCTGCTTTATAAAACTCTTAGGTTTGATGATCTGTTTTAGGATGCCCAGCCGCTGGGCCAGGCTCTCCCTCCAGAGGACACTGCCGCTGGTGCTCCCTGACTGAGGGACACGGAAGCTGTGTGCTGCAGATGGGCGGGGCCTCCCTGGGGATGGGCAGCAGTTCTGCACTGGGGGTGCCTGGAAGCTTACTCTCTCCTCAGAAGGAAGTTGCAACCTGTCAGATGAATGCAGAGCGGGGGGTGGATGAGCACCCCTTCCCCCCACACCTCTTCCCTGATTCCCCACCCCTGCCCCTGCTGAAGCCCGTCTCCCACCTGACCACTGCCTGCTCCAGAGCCTTCTGTGGCTCCCCAGTGCCCACAGCATTTTTCTGAATCTATAGGACGCAGCTGTCTCCTGGGCCTGGCCTCCCTCTCCATCCTCACTCTGGCCACACCCAGCTCCATGTCTTCCGGGCCCCTCCTGGTCCTTGCTCTTGTTGCTCCCTTCACTTGCAATGCCCTTTGCACCCCATCTCAGCCTGTTAAAAAATCCCATCACCAGAGACTGGAGAAGGCTTGAAATAGGCACTGTGGATAGAGGGGAAATGAGTTAACTAGGTCAATGCGTTTGGAGTTTGAGTCATTGTTGACTGTTCGGAGTGTGGTATGAAACTAGTGAAAACAATTTCTGCCCCTGTGTGGTTTCTTTCTTCAACAGTTGCTTGGGTCTAGGCATTAAAAAGGGGATAGTTGGGTTCATCCACCATTGGATTCATTTTAGATTTGGTGCAAAGAGAAAAGGGAACAGGTTTGGGGTATTAGCAAGGGTGTTATTGAAATGATGGACTGTGGATCAGGAGGAAAGCAAAGAAAGAAGAAAGCTTATGGACTGGGAGGAAGTAGAGAGATCAACTGATGGAAAGTCCCTGTGAGGTCAGAGAACCATTGACTAGGGGACTGACCGCACAGACAAACGGGAAGGAAGGTGTTGGAGAGTTGGGGTTTAAATCAGTGCTTTGAAGGTGGAGCCATAGTGGGCGGTTGCAAGGTCTGAGGTAAGACTGTGGGAATGAAGGCTGGAGGGGGTGGAGAAAGGGAGTGGAGACAACAGTGGGAAGGACTGAGGGGCCCGGGGTGGATCGTCATCTCCATGGTCCTGGAAATCACCCAGGATCACCCCAGGGCTGGAGAGCACGATTGCAATCCTGATAGCAGAGTTGTCTGTGAATAATGGAGGATGGGTGGGAGATTAGAACAGGGGTTGGCAAACTTTTCTCTAAAGGGAAGATGGTAAACATTTTAGGTTTTACAGCCCGGGTCCTTTAGGGCCTCTGTTGCAACTACTCAACTCTGCCTTTAGGGCAAAAGCAGCCACAGGCAAAACGCAAATGAATGGGCTGGCTGTGTTCCAATAAAACTTTATTTACAAAAACAGGCAGCAAGCTAGGATTTGGCTCATGGATCATGGATTGATAACCCCTGGATTCAAGGATAACAGCAGTGAACTGGGGAAGAGAGAGATTGTCTAGTTTTTCTTAAAGACTGTTACGTATAGCTGGTGGTACTTGAGATAATTTTAGGTGATTAATGAAAAAGCTTTACAAACTTTAATTATGGAAAAATTTAAAACATACACACAATTAGATAGAATAGGGTAATGAACTTCTATGTACTGATCACCCAACTTCAACAATTATGAATAAACATCCAGTCACCTCCACCTCCAGCAGGAAGCCTTCGCTCATCCCCACATTTTGGCCACAGCGTTGACCTCCCCAGGGTCCTTTGAGCTCCGGGAAAGCAGGGGCTGAGGCTGGTCTATATGGGTGCGCAGCCTCCACCTGGGCCTAGCTCATTTTAGGGGGCATCTAGGTGGCTGGACTGAATCACCAAGAGGAGGGAAAGCAACCATTGTCTTCTGAGCACCAACTCTGGTTTGAGAGCTCTCCCATGTGTCATTTCTCTGTGAGCAAGGGGATATTATTCTCATTTTACAGACAAGGAAATGGACACACAGAGAGGTTGAGTGTCTTACCCAAAGTCACACAGCATTAAGTGGAAGTGGGCTGGGAACCTACATTTATCTGGCCCCAACACACTGTAATCCTTGTCAATCCATACCCAGAGAGGAAGACTTTGCCATACTTTTGTTTTTGAAAGGGAAGTAGCAGCCCTGGCCCTGACTTACAGGTTGTGAGGGTTAGGAGTTAATCGTCTTAACAACTTTATGAGGTAAACATTGATATCAGCTCTCAAGATATTGTATATCAGCTGAGACACAGACAGGTGAAGCGGCTTGCCCAAGGTCCCACAGAGGTGGCTGGGATTTGAACCCAGGAGTGTGGCTAGACAGCCCCCAGGCTTAGCTATTCTGTTCTCACTAGTTGGAACCCACTCGGAGCTTGCCTGCTGGCCCTCCAAGCGTGCTGGGGAAAGCTGCCCTGGGCCTGAGGTCCCCCTGGTCCTCTCCAGTCCACCTCCGCCTATCCCCTGCCCAGCCTACCACCCATCCAGCTGCCCCAGCAAAGGAGTCTTGGAGGGGTTATTTGCGGCCACCCCCTCCCCCAACAGGAGCGGGGAAGCAGGAGGGCCTAGGCGGTGCTGCTGTCTCCCCTGGCTCTGCCGAGAGCCCCCCAGCCGACCTGGGGTGAGAGCCCCTGGCCCAGGCCTGCCTAGCCCCAGGTGGGCCTCACCAGTTCATCCTGCTCGCAAAGCCAACAGACCGTGGCATCTACAGACCGTGACCTCCTCGCAGCAGACTGTAGCTCTGTCATCATCGCCAGCTCCAATGCCTCAGTGCGCTTGGTGAGGCCCAGGCCCCAGGCTCAGTCCCCTGCGTCCCTGAGCCCACCCGTGCGAGCCAGAGAGGGGCCATGGGTGGTGAAGGAGGCCTGGAACAGAGAGGCAGGCTGGCGTTCCTGGCTTAGCTGGGCTGCAGCATGGCTGTGTGACCTTGAGCAAGTTACTTGAGCTCTCTGAGCCTCTGTTGCCTCACCCATTCTTTTGCAGTTTCAGTGAACCAAGGTGTGGAAATAGGTTTTGCACAGCCTGTGTGGATGGGAGGGGCTCCCGTTATGTTCATTCGCTCTCGCATGACCCATTTCTCCTGCCCTTTCCTAGTGACCCCTGTGGTCACGTCACATTGAAGAGGAATGCTCTCGGGTGCTTCAAGGACCATTACCCTGGCTTGAGGGCCAGGTCTGCACACTCTCCCACGCAGAGAACCCAGACCATCCCAGGCAGGCGGGGGCCTTGGGGATCCCTCCTCCAGCCCCTGCCCGCGCAGTGGAGGTACAGGGGCCTGGTCAGGAAGCTACCAGCCTAGGTCAGGGAGAAGCAAGTGCAGGAAAGCGTGTGTGCTGCAGGGAGAGAAGCTGGGGACATGCTGTCGGGCAAGCACAGCTTTGGAGTCAGACAGACCTCAGGTCAGATTTTGGCTTGGAGGTATGGGGTGCAGGGGGGCTATACAGCTAGGCAGGCTGGCTCTGTACCACTCTGCAGGCCATCCTTTGCATTACTGTAGTCTGGGATTTGTATATTTCTCTTTTTTTTTAATTAAAAAAATTTTTTAAAATTTTTATTTATTTATTCATTTCTTTTCTGGCTGCGTTGGGTCTTCGTTGCTGTGCACGGGCTTTCTCTGGTTGTGGCGAGCGGGGGCTACTCTTTGTTGTGGTGCGTGGGCTTCTCATTGCAGTGGCTTCTCTTGTTGTGGAGCACAGGCTCTAGGCATGCAGGCTTCAGTAGTTGTGGCTCATGGGCTCTAGAGCGCAGGCTCAGTAGTTGTGGCGCATGGGCTCTAGAACGCAGGCTCAGTAGTTGTGGTGCACTGGCTTAGTTGCTCCGCGGCATGTGGGATCTTCCCAGACCAGGGATCAAGCCTTTGTCTCCTGCATTGACAGGAGGATTCTTAACCACTGCGCCACCAGGGAAGCCCCAGGGATTTGTATATTTATTAATATGCTTTTCTGCTTTGAGGAAAAGACACCTTTCATACATGTGTGAAGGTGCCAGCTCTCCTTTCGTCATTATCTCTTCCTGCATCTCCTGCACTTGCGCGGGACTGCTCTGAGGTAGGGACTGGGTCTGATCATCTCTGTCCAGAGCCTAGTACAGAAAGGACCCTTGCCAAGCATTTGCCAAGTGACTGAGTGACACCCCTGTGCTGCCACCACCCCTCCCCCCACGTGCCTTGCAGCTGAGGACCTTTGTTAGGGCCTGAACTCAAAAAAGAGGGCCCTCAAGCCCCAGACTGATGGGGGGACATCAGAAATGGCTAGGTGAGAGAGTGCAGTGGGTCAGGAAGGTTAGTCCCCCCAGGCCAAAGTCCACAGCGTGAGGCACCCCGCCAGGGCCATGTACAATTGTTCAGGTTGTGCACTGCACAGAGAACTGAGGGGCTGGGGGCTACAGTCCATACCATGCTCCTGCACCCCGGTGTGAGGCTGCACTGTCAGGGGAAAGAGAAGATTGTCCTAATTTGCACTGAGGCACCACTACATGGGGCAGCAGCAGCCCTGCCCTTGCCCTTTGTCCAGACTCAGACCTCTCTTCAGAGCCTCCCAGGCCTCCCAGTCACTCTCTTGAGTCTGGGTTCAGCAAATTGGAACAGGGCTGCAGACTTGAGGGATGGGAAGAGCCACTGTGAGGCAGATATGTGACACAACAATATGGCAAGGGTAGTGACCGTGGCCTCTGTGGTCAGATAGATCCAGTTCAAGGCCCACCCAGCTTTGCTGCCTGCCAGTTGAATGATCTTGAGAAAGTCGCTTAACCTCTCTGAGCCTCAGTTTATTCTTTTTTCATCACAGCACTTTTAAATGGAAGTGTCATTGACAGAGAATAAAGTACACTGATTTTAAGTGTACATCTCCAGATGTATATACCTGTGTAACCACCACCTGAATTAAGATACAGATTTTTATCCCCCTAGAAGGTTTCCTTGTTGAGTCTCAGTTTCTTCATCTGCAAAATGGGGAAACAATAGCTCCATAGAATGTTACAAAGACAAAATGAGATGAAGCTTGTCAGGCATTTAGCATGGTGCCTGGTACACAGAGTGTTCTCAGTCCTTGGTGGGCTGTTATTATTTCCCTCTCCCATTCAGACACTTAGCAATTTCTGCCTCATCTGAGTTCACCACAGGCCTGCACTTTACGCCTGGGGAACCTGAGGCTTGATGAGGCACGAGCCCTGGCTTTGCTATGTGACTTTAGGAAAATCACCTCCCTTCTCTGGGCCAATGAAGGAATCAAGTTAGAAGCTCCCTGGGTCTCATCTGATCTTTTGGAGTCCGTGTTTAGGTTCTGTGGTCTGAAGCGGGGAGCCCTTGAGTGTTTCCACTCAGTCAGTGGGGGTCTGGGCCTGGCCTCTGCATGGGTTGTGTGTGTTGGGGTATGGGAGGCTGGGTTTGGCTGGCAGTCAGCTGGGCCAGGCCCTGGGGATGCACACACGGAGTTCTATCTCTGCATGAACTTTCAGTCCCAAATTACCCACAAGGCGCTTTTAGGAATCTGTTTACCTCCCCTGCGGCCCCCGACCCATTTCACATTTGTCAGGGAGAAACTGGAGGAACCAGATCTGCCCTTCCTCACCTCAGCCACTCCTGGGACATTCTTGGGTCAGAACAGAGTGACGGTGACAACAGAGAGAAGAATAAATCCTGCAAGACAGAGCTCCACTTTTCCTCCGTTTGATACAAAGCGGTGCATTCCAGGCCCTTCTCCCTACAGCTGAGGGGAGCTCGAGGCTGGAGACGAGAGAAGAGAGCAGAAATCTAGATTTTGATAAAAAGAACTTGCTCCCCCGGGGATGGGAAAGCTCAGCCTCAGTCCCGCTATCCAGGCAACTCCGTCCTGGATTTATTGCCCACTGGCTGGCCCGGAGTCTGACATTCTAGCCGCCATCCACTGGGCTGTCTCGTACATCAGGACCAGGCAGGGAGTGAAGCCAAGAAGGAGCCGGGAGGCCTGGGGCAGGAAGGCGGCTTTGCAGGGCGTGAGCCCCCATCACTGGAGGGTTCAGGCGGAGATGAGAGGCCCACTGGACAAAGAAGTTTTATGGAGACCCGGCCAGGCTCAAGGCCAGACAGACGAGAGTTTGAATTTTGGCTCCCTCTTCTATTAGTTGGTTGATTCTGGACAAGTGGGCTGTTACCAGAGTCTCAGCTTCCTCAACTGTGATGTAAGGATGGTCACACCCATCTCCCAAGATGGCTAGGGGAGTGAAAGTGGCGGTATCTGTTAAATGCCCAGCCAGAGGCATAAAAATAGGATCCAGAGAAGTACTGGGGGAGTGGGCTTTGTTGTTTTGCTATCTGTATTCATTTTCTATGGTTCCTGTAACAAAATAGCACAAATTTAGTGGCTTAGAACAACACAAATTGATCTTACAATGGTGTAGGCCAGACATCCAAAACAGGTCTCACTGAGCTAAAAGCAAGTTGTCTTCAAGGCTGCATTCCTTTCTGGGGGCTCTGGGGAGAATCCACTCTCCAGCTTCTAGAAACTGCCTGCATTCCTTGGCTCATGGTACCTTCTCTCTTCAAAGCCAGCAGTGGCTGATTGCGTTTCCTCACGTCCCATTGCCCTGACACTGACTCTTCTTCTGCCTCCCTCTTCCACTTTCAGGGACTTTTGCAATTACAGTGGGCTCATCCGGGTAATCCAGGATAACCTCCCTATTTAAGATCAGCTGATTCACAACCCTAATTCCATCTACAATCTTAGTTCCCTTTGTTATGTAATATAACATATTCACAGGTTCAGAGGGTTAGGATGTGGACCCCTTTGGGGACCATTATTCTGCCTATTGCTCCGTCCAAGTAACTGTTTGCTCCATCAGGACAGGGAGACTATGCTATTCCTGCTCATCAGGAACTGATTGATGCTGTGGACTAGTGGCCCTGTGTGCTGTTTCCTTTCTTTCCTCTTTCAAATAGGAGTTGTGATTGCAGTTACTCTATTCTCTCTTGGCCATTGTGGAGTAATGGCATGTTGGGGAGATTATCATTCAGGCCCCAGTTTACAGGACCTTGAGAACACATGTAATTCTGAAGTGAAAGAATGTAAGTCACCTGGAGATTTGGAACTCAGTAAGTATGTGAGTCTTTGATTTGTCTTCCATTTGGGGGAGAGGAGGAGACGGGAAGGTATTTTGTACATGAATAAGGGCGTGTGTGGATGTTAGTCCATCAAAGCGGTGAACTGTGAGGGGCAGTTATTCTTTTTGCCAGCAACATCCTTTCCCCTTTTATTCTGGTAACAACACTCTGATTTTGCTTTAGGGTAATCATTCCTCTCATCCACTCTCCTCCACCCTCCAACTCTAGAGACTCAGGCCTGACCGATCAGAGCACCACACATTCCTGACCACAAGGTCTTGTTCAGGGATGGACACGTGACCTCAGAACCAAAAAGGTGAAATATTGGAATACTTGCTGGGACTACTGAGAAAGGAGTACTCTTTTTTTTACAGCTGGATCTGAACCTGGAAGATAACTCCACAGTTATCTTTTCTCCACATAGAGCCTAAGAATGAAGCCAGCATGGAAACCAGGAGAATCTAGAGATGGGGCAAGCAGGTCTTGGGGACAGAATTTGATCCCTTGGAAAAAGCCATGCCTGAAATTCTGATACCCTTGGATTTTTTGGTGACATGGGTCAAGACGTTTTTTTTTCTTTAATTTTTGCTTAAGCCAATTTTTGGGCAATGGGACTGTTATATGGCAATGGGATTGTGATTATAAATAATATCCTTACAGTACTCTCCCATTTACAAAGAACTTTTATATCCATGATTCTATGTAATAATCACGCTAAGCTCATAACATAAAGATTATGCACCCTATTTTATAGGTAAGAAAACTGAGCCTGATTTGATTTGATTTGTTCATGGTTGCACATTATTTACATGCCAGAGACAGATTTCCTAAGATGAAAACTTATGCTTTTTCTCCCCTTCCCAGAAGGTGAAGAGTCAGAAAAAGTGGAATTTGAACTGGCCCTTGAAGAATGGGTACGATTCCAATAGAAGAAGTTGGGAAGGATATTTTAGGGGGGAAAGTAACACATGAGAAAAAGCCTGGAGGTGGGAGGGGCAGGTGTGGTGGAGAGTGACGGGCGACCTAGGGCCCACTAAGGACAGGCGCAGAGGTTGAGGCAGGGCACCACGGGTGGAAATTAGGCCCCTGATGTCTGAGAAGATGGGGTTTGGAAGAGGCAGGAGGGTCTGTCTTGACTCCCCTAGATCACACACTGTGGAGTGATGCCACTTTGCTCAGGTTCCAGAGGTGACCCCGCTGTTTCAGATCTGGGAAGGGCTCTGTTATCATCCTACCTCAAAGTTGACAGCCCTGGACTTGCATTTTGGCCCTTCTGCTTCTAAAATATGTGACATTGGGCAACTCACTTCACCTCCCTGAACTTTGGTGTCCCATCTGCAAGTTACAGAGTGCAATGAGGATTCGCAATAATGAGAGTAAAGCACGAAGCTTGCCAGGGTAGGTACCCTAAGGATGGTAGCTATTATTATTATTATCCTCAACATCATCATTAATATTGTTATTACATGTCTGAACCCATTCCTCCTTCCATTCTTTCTCCCCGTGCAGACAACAGACCCGCAGACTGATTCCTCTCCCTGGTGCCTTTAGGGCCTGGATTTCTGTTTCCCTACAGCTTTGGGTTTGTCTGATTCTTACCCTGCGTAAGGAAATATTCAGTCCTTTGACTCAGGGACATTGTAACTCTTACCACAATTGTGATTCATTACTTATCCTTTTGTGTTTGTCTCTCCTGTTCTGCTTGTTCCTCACAGGGTGGGCCTGTGTCTGCCTTGGTCAGCGTCTTGCTTAGTGCCTGTTGTATAAAAGAGCTCCCTAAATATTTGCTGAAAGAGAGACTGAATGAATGACCGGTGATTGAACTCTCAGAGTGAACAGACAGCAGTACCCGGGGTCATGGGCAAGGCCCCCAGACTCTGAGCTCCCCGGGAGGAACCACCGACCACTCGTAAAGGGATGGTGGAGTGAGGTGAGCTTCTCCTGGCAGCTCTCTGAAGTAGGTAGGATTTATCCCCATTTTAGAGTTGAATAAACTGAGGTTTACAGAGGCTTGCTCAAGATCAGCCTTCCTGTAAGTGGGGGGCTGAGCTTGACCCAAGATCTGTGACTGGGGCCTGTCTCTCAAAGCCCATCTAATGCTAATTTCAGTGCCCACAAATCTACATGTTTATTTTCATCCGAACGTTTTATTTATTTCACTGATGATTTTTGTTTGCAATAGAACTTTTTGTTCTCCAAAATGATATTGGGCAGACCTAGAAAAAGGGGCAGTCAGTCCTGAAGCGTTTTTCAGAGCCAATGCTGGAAAATGGAGGACGATACGAGGTGCCAGCCCCTGCTATTGTTCTCAGAGACCCTAATGGCAGTCATTACACGAGCAAGCTGCTAACCTGTGAGCAAATGCATCAACTTAACAAACAATCAAGTGATTCCCGATCCGTGTGGGATATTAGCCGAGCGCTGGATATTGGCCAGCTGAGTTGCACAACACTCTCCCTGGAGGGGAGTTGCTGGATGGGAGGGATTTTCCAGCTCGTGACTTGGATGAACCCAGAGCTATTTCCCTATTGAGGAGCCCCAGCCTGAGAGGCACCAGCAGCCTCGGCTGAGGATGGCTGGGACATAGTGGGGAGCGGGCCGGCCCAGTCCGTCCAGGCCTGGCCTGCTGG
Source organism: Balaenoptera physalus (assembly GCF_965194825.1). Lineage (NCBI taxonomy): Eukaryota > Metazoa > Chordata > Mammalia > Artiodactyla > Balaenopteridae > Balaenoptera > Balaenoptera physalus. The sequence goes on from NC_138889.1 coordinate 59,313,872, forward strand.
TGTGGCCCTCAGAAGTCTTAGTGGGGTTTAGGCTTACACACCAGCCCCTTGGAAACCCAGCAGCTGGGGCTGGTAGGGGGCTGGTTTCCGGGGAAACAGGGCACCCTCTGCCCAGCAGGGAGAGGGGGCCGGAGCCTGAAGAGAGGCCAGAGCAGCAACGGAGGAGACGCCGGCCCTTGGAGCTGAAGGGCCCCGGGTGGCGGAGGGGGGCCGTGTGGGAAGAGGGCAGGAAGGGGGATTTGGCACAGGCCGCTGCTGCCTGGTCTCAATTTACTTGTGAGGAGCCTCCTAATAGCCGGGTGAGAGCCGTGCACGCTTCCCTGAGAGCCTGCTAAGTGTTTATGGAATGATTTGTGACGAGAAGTTTCTTTGGAAGCAGCTTGGGGAAGGTATGTTATTAAGAGCTTTCTCTCCAAGTTCCCCTTGGCCAGCTTCCCCCCGGGCCCCTGGGGTCTGGGCAGCCCATGGTCACAGCAGCTGTTTGCTATTTTGCGGGCCACGGAGCTGGGGGAAGACAGAGACGCGGGGCAATTTCCTTCTCCCCCAGGTGGTGTCATGCAGCAGAGGAGAGCTGGGCCAGAGCCGGGAGCCCGGCTCCAAGGGAGGCACCCCGGCCTCAGGAAAGTGTGGGGTCTGTCACAGGGACCAAGGAGGAGGAAGGTCACAGGCCCAGAGGCAGCCGGGATGTTGTGGATGACAGGGACTGAGAAGTGGCCGTTAGCCACCGACAGCATGGAGGTCGCTGGGGAGGGACATAGACAAGCCAAAAAGATGGCGAGGGGCCAATGACCCAGTGAGGTGTTTGCCTTCCCCACTGACTGGGGGCGGGGCGTGAGGTGTCCCTGGCATTAGGACTGTCTGGCTTCTCTTGATTTCCACGTGGTCAGTGGACATCAGGGCTGGCCCAGAGTGGTGGGCCCTCACCCAGCTACCCAGCCCTGTCAGACAAGGGCACAGTGAGGGCACTGGGCCAACCCTGGAAGTTAATATCACTGTGACTCTTGGTCTGGGAAGCCCAGGACTACCTCCTAACTATCCCATCAGCGGAAATCCACACAATCTGGTCTCCACAGAACAGCCTCCTTACCTCAGGGGCTGGCAGCCAGCTACACAGGTCCACTAGGAAAGACCAGTGACTGGTCATTTCTGATTCTGTGAGGCCCCTGCCAGGGCATGTGGGCCCATCATGAGCTTTATCCCAGTTGATCTGCACAGCAGCCCTGAGGTGGGAGAAGGGGAAATCAGACTTTTTACCTCCCCAATTTATAGCGGAAAAAAACTGAAGCCTGTGCTCCACAACAAGAGAAGCCACGACAATGAGAAGCCCGCGCACCGCGATGAAGAGTAGCCCCTGCTCGCTGCAACTAGAGAAAGCCTGCACACAGAAGTGAAGACCCAACACAGCCAAAAATAAATAAATAAATTTATTTTTAAAAAAACAAAAAACTGAGCTTCCCTGGTGGCGCAGTGGTTGAGAATCTGCCTGCCAATGCAGGGGACACGGGTTCGAGCCCTGGTCTGGGAAGATCCCACATGCCGCGGAGCAACTAGGCCCGTGAGCCACAACTACTGAGCCTGCGCGTCTGGAGCCTGTGCTCCGCAGCAAGAGAGGCCGCGACAGTGAGAGGCCCACGCACCGCGATGAAGAGTGGCCCCCGCTTGCCGCAACTAGAGAAAGCCCTCGCACAGAAACGAAGACCCAACACAGCCAAAAATAAATAAATAAATAAATAAATTAATTAAAAAATAAAAAAAATAAAAAAAAACACTGAAGCCCAGAGACTGTGATCACTCTGCTGAGGTCACACAGTGAGTACCTGCCCAGGTAGGGTTCATACTCAGGTGTTAAGACCAAAGCTAGTGCTCTTGCCTGTAAACTACACTCACCAAAGACACTCACCTCTGTCATCTCGTTTGGCACACCATGCTGTCATTTTCTGTGATGTCTCTCTGTGTGTCTGTCTCCCCGCTTACCTGGAAGATCCCTGAGGTTAGGGGTCAGGTTGGCTTCATCCTGGATCCTTATGTCTCAGTACTGGGCCTGGCACTGAGGAGATGGATGGATGGATGGATGGATAAACTCTAGTAACAATTTGGAAGATAGTACATGATCAAATTAACAAAACTAGTGTGGTAGGGGTCTTGGAGAGTGGCCTGCTGGGGTGAAGGGGTATGTGTTTGGGACACTGGATCTCAACAGATGCCAAGTACGAAACCAAGGGACTGTACTGGAAATCTGTGGAGTGATTTTTCGATGTCACAGTGATTGGGGATCTCCACTGACATTTTGCAAATGAGGACATTGGAAAGTCTTGTGGGACATTTGTGTGAATGAAAATCCTGTTTGTAATCACCTGTGCCTCAAACCTGCCTCTATTCTATGTATAAGCACAAAGTATTTTTTGCATGATTCTAATACACCCTGAATTTTCCAGAAATACAATTACCTTGTAAATAGAGGGAAGACTGTCCTTTGTTCAAAACATTGTTAAGACTGGTTCACCATTCACCATTTCGGAAAAATTACATCACTGATGGCAGTACTTCTCATGATGTTTGAGTGACCTGGCACGTCTGTAGGCACAGCAGTTTCAATCACAGTGAGCCCACAGTTAGATCCTTCTGTTATGTCTTCTTAGAGTAGCCAGCCCTGGCCAAGAAAATTAGTGAAATATGTATTTTTATTATAAATTACTTTCCATTTATTTCATTTCACTTTTATTCAGTGGTGTGCTGGAGCCAAGTCACACAAGAGCAGATGGGGTGTGTTTCTTTCTAACTCTGCATTCAGTGTCATCATGCTGGTAGTCTGAAATCAGCCACTGTGGAAGTATTCACACCATGGAAATTGGCAAAAGATACAGGCCTACCTTGGAGACGTTGTGGGTTCGGTTCCAGACCACCACAATAAAGCAAATATCGCAATAAAGCAAGTCACACGAATTTTTTGGTTTCCCTGTGCATATAAAAGTTATGTTTACACTATACTGTAGTCTAAGTGTGCAATAGCACTATGTCTACAAAAACAATGTACGTACCTTAATTAAAAATACTTTTATTGCTAAAAAATGCTAACCAACATCTGAACCTTCAGGGAGTCGTAATCTTTTTGCTGGTGGAGGATTTGAAATATCGCGAGAATTAGCAAAATGTGACGCAGAGACGTGAAGTGAGCAAACGCTGTTGGAAAAATGGCGCCAAGAGATTTGCTCCACGCAGGGCTGCCACAAACCTTCAATTTGTAAAAAACGCAATATTTGTGAAGCGCAATAAAACAAGGTATGCCCGTATAAATCATTTTATTCTTTTCTCTCAGAGATTTGATTGTTAAACATTTATCAGCCCACCACTGGTTACGCTGGCTTTTTCATTGTGTGTGGAGGCAGGCTATGTTATCAGTGAAGACCATTTCATGATACTGTTTCAACATAATAAAGGGGACATTGGGCCCCATGGGATGGAGACCCACAGACGGAGGGAAATGTGCCTGTGGATGGTTGTCAGTAAGGACCTCCTGCCCCGGCAAGTGAGAAACAGGCTCCTGAAGAAGCCGGGGAGCTTTGAATACTTGTGAGGAGGACTTGAGGGGGTGTCAGACAACCATAGAAGGTTCTTCTCTCCCCACCTGCTCCAGGGAGACAGGAGCCAGACCATAGGCAGCCCCTGCTTCCTCCCTCTGACAAATTCAGCAATTTGGCATGACAGACGCTGGGGCTGCTGTGTTGTGCTGGGCTATTTTGTTCATTGCAGTTTTGACAGATAGAACTGGTCGGAAAAGGAGAGGCCAGGTGACCTTGACAGTGACCAGCCCTTGACTTGCCTTCCTGGGGGTTTGGACCCTTCATGAAGTCCCCCCTGGGGTTGGCCCTAACCTTCCCCCATCCTGTTGCGCTCCAGCCCGCTACTCAGGGCTCCACATTTAATGGTAACAATGCCCAGCTTGTGAGCTCCTACTGTACGCCAAGCCCTGTGCTAAGTGCTTCTCACTCATAACTTCCTGGTATTCTGCCCTCTCCACCTCCCATGAGAGGTCATCGTTTTTCCCCCATTTTTCAGATAAGAAGACCAGCTCAGAGAGGGGACAGGACTTGCCCAAGGTCACCCAGCCAGCAGTTGGTGGACCCAGGACCACAAGCCGTGCTGACTCCCAGCCAGGCTCTTAACACCACACTCAAACTTTCAAAGGGAAGATGGTATCTGTTCAGCTCCTCCCTTTGATGAGGTCCAATGTGTAGGTCAGAGCTGGAAGGGACCGGAGTACTGACCTAATCCTATGATTCTCAACACTTCATAAATCCACCCTCCACCCCAACATATACCAGCTTCTCAAAGAAACTGCTCCCACCGTGAGAGAAACAGAGGCTCTCTTTTTCTAGAAGGGATGTTTCTGCTGGTCTGTTTATCGTGTAGGTAGGGTCGGGCTGAATAATGGTGATTTCAGCGGTGTCCTTGAGAGCCAATGTTATTGCTATGGCTTTAAAACACAAACAGAAAAAGAATCTATTAGTCACAGAGGAGTGTAATAAGCCTGTTGAGTAATCAGCCTGCCAGCCATGGTACCTGCAAACCGCAAGGATGATAAATGAAATACCACAGCCAAATTCTTGGACCCTTGAGGGTGGGTGTGGGGCCTGTGAGCAGGGAGGTCACCGGCCTCGTTCTGGAAACTCTGCTTCCTACTAGTGGGCTGAGGACCCCCTGCTCAATTTCAACTTTCCATTTCATAGATGGGGAAACCAAGGCCTAGGAAGGAGAAATGGTTTTTCACCCAAGGTCACCGTCAAATTCAAGACAGAGACAGGGCTGGGAGCCAGTTCTCACTGGCTGTCCGCAGTCTGGGAGGACAGCAAGTGCTTGTGAGCATGGCTGGGGTCACGTGGGGTGTTCTGTGTCCCTCTCTGACCTGCTTTTCTCTTCCCTCTGACATGCCCTGGCTGACTTCAGAACCCCTTCTCCTCCCCTTTGCAGATAAGGCTGCCAAGGCTTCCAGAGGGACTTGGGGACAGGGTGTGGCTTCCGGAAAGTCCAGACTTGGGGACGAGCTGGAGAGAGACCAGGATTCATGTCTCCTTTCCCCTTCCCCAGGCCTGTCCACTTGTAGCTATGTGGGTGGATCCAGCCACTCTGGGATTTGCCAGATGGGCAGAGACACCAAAGGTTTTCCCCAAATCCAATCAGAAAGGGCCTTCTTAGAAGTAATAAAGACTGGGAAGGAAGTGGCCAGAGCTTTGACTTCTGAGCACTCTAGATACTAGCCACCAGAGTGAGCCAGTCATTTCCCTCACCCAGACCTCTGTTTTCCTCTTCTGTAAAATGGGGAGAGGGAAGGATGCTCATCCAGTCAATGAAACTTTACTGAGCGCCCATCACCAAAGTTCGCACTTACCACGTTCCAGGTGCTGAGCTAATTGCTGTCCATGCCTTCTTGCATTTCAGTCTCACAACCACCTTCAAGCTAGGTTTTATATTTCCTATGTTAATGACAAGGTAACTGGGGCTCAGAGAGTTTTAACAGCTTGTCCTGGATCCCACAACAGATCCAGGACCCATACCCAGGGACCCTTGGGAGGAACCTGTGCCACATTCTGAAGGTACTTTAAGCTGGTGTATGGTGTCAGCTGGCGCGGGAATCTTATATCCAACCGTGGAGATATCAAGTCAGTCCTTAGAGGATACTGCTTCACACTGGGCACAGAACCCAGTCCTGGGGCCCAGCCACTCTGCGTTTGAGAGGAGGGCATCTGACATCACGACATCACTGGTAGGCTGCTAGGGGCCCATCAGTGGAGCTGGAGAGACACAGGGCTCTTTCAGTGTCCACCCCCTCTGGCTGGCTCCCAGAGTAGCAAGTGTGGATGCTGTGAGGGAGCTGAGTTCTAAGAATGACACCAGTTACAAGGTGAGCCACCAGCAAATGAACCAGGTATTTTACAGACATATGCTGATTTGATCCCCCAACAGTCCTGTGAAATAGGGATTATTAGCCTCATATTATGCATGAAGAGACTGAGATCCAGAGAGGTGAAGTGACCAGTTCAAAGTCACCCTGGCCTATGATTTTGACCAGGATCTGTCTGCCCACAGCCCATGGTTTTTCACTGTCCAGCTCCAGTCTATATTTGTTGCAAGATGCTGCACAAGTCACTACAATTCCCTGCATCAAGGGTTCCATGAGATGAGAAAATTCATTCTTGCCCTTGTTAAAAAGTGTTGGAAGATTTCAATGAGATCGTGGGTGGAGATGTGCTTTGAAGTTCTGCCCATGACTGACATTTTGCTATTATGTGATTTCAGGGGCATTGGTGACTCTGTAACCTAAAAGTATCACCTCCTCTGGCCTATCCAGGACTAAAATTCTACCTGAGAGCTGCTTCCCCAGGGTCTGACTTTGTCCCCAGTAAGTCCTCTGGAAGAGCAGGTTGGCTGGGACAGGATTACCCACTATCAGACACTAGGGCCTTTACAACATTGCTATATGGTTGGGTCAAGTTCAGTGGTTTCCAGGAAGGCAGATGGTCTGGGACAGATGAGCAGTTCCTTCAGACCTGGGTGAAGTCCTGTCTTATAAGCTCAGCCCCATCTTCTTGCAGGCAAGAGCACCACTTCCCATGGAGAACAGACCTGGCCAAACGATTCTGTGGCCACAACTGCTTTGGGCCCCAGCAGGTCTGGTGACCCAGGTCTGGGAGTCAGAGAGGTGGGCTCTGGGAGGCCCAGCTGTGTGGCATCTAGACAGACACAAAGCATTTGCAGAAGACTGAGAGCCCCATTGGGTGGCCAGAAGCTGCCTAGAGAGGGTATGGCCAGTACAGAGATCAGAAGCCAATGCGGACCAACCCAGAATGGACAGACAGAGTCAGGTTAGAAGCAGTATATGGGTGGCAGGATGTCACAGTCATTACCTGCAGGATTTTAATTTTTAGAGGTGATTGAGTTTCTGAGGCAATGTCATCTCCAGCAGTGAGCTTCTGGGCCAGGGCAATGTCATCTGGGATGTGGGACTGGGGTATCCTTTCCAAGTGGGGACCTGCTAGCTGATGTGGGCCTCAACATTGCCATGTTTGGTTGAAACCATGACTTATTTGGAGGGTTTGGGCCTCTAGATTATAAATCAATGAACACTCCCAGACTGACAGCAAGAAGACCACAGTCACCAGAATGGTGTACAGCTGCACCTGACAGGTTTTTGTTTTTGGTGGAAGTTTAGGTTCACAGGAGTCCCATATCAGATGAGTAGCTGCCAGGCCTGTGGGACAATCTCTGGTTAGAGGGTCCCAGGGGAGTATGCACCCTTGGTTTGGCTTCCAGCTGGGATGGGGACAAGATTGAAAATTTATAAAGATATGTTAAGGCCTGGGGCAAGACAAAGACTCATTTAGGAGTTTATTTGATGAATTGGAATTTTAAAAGAATCTGTCTGAGGAGGCCATTATGCCTCTCAGTTAAACTAGCTATCTGGGACCTTTCAGGGATGTGAAAGTTCTCTTACATGTCTCTTCCAAGGGCCCAGAATTGTGTATTTTGAGAAGTGGAAACATGTATCTTGGTTATTACCAGTAAGTCTGTAACTTGGAAGGGAATAAGGAGAGGCCTGACAAGGTCTTGTATTGAGATCTGTGTGATTTTGATTTATATTGTGAGTTTCTGTGAGGCAAGAGATTCCCAGAGTTCTCTATCTTGAAGTGGACAATTTTTAGATAATGGCCCAAGAGTTTATAATAAATGTGAAGATGGGACCATTTGTTGGCCAGAGTATCCAGGGCTAAGACCACTGGCTGCCTGAAGTTTGGCCAAGTGTATTGTCTCTTGGGTTCTATCCCTTATTAAGGACATTCAGGCTAAGGGGTGGAAAACAGCGGGACTCCACTGGGCTCTGTCACATATGCTGGCTGAAGTGCCATTCTCCCATTGCTGGTCACTCGATTCATCCCAAGGGTCTTCCTAGGTAGCCAAGGGGTCTGGGGTGACCTCCTCCAGCAGCATGACATCTGGCAAGGGACTGAGGACAGGTAAAGCCCCCCCTTCCGGCAGGTGGAATATGCCAGAAAACCCAGGTTTGGCTCCATCCTGTCCTAAGGAGGCTTTGGTAGCTGTGCTGAGCTTGCAGGGTGGTTTCCACGACCCAAAGCGTAATGGGCAGCTGGGTGTGGAGAGCCACAGGCTCCAAGTCTGTGAGATCCTCTGTTGCCAGGAGAGCTGGATGGGGGAAAGAACCTGGCAACATGGGTGAGACCATAAGGGGCTGATGCGCTGGGTGACTGTGAGCCATTCTGCTCTCTGGTCCTCACCTCCTAACTGAAGGTACAGTTAAGTTTGGACGCCATGATCTTAGGGCCCTCAGCTGTGACATTCTCAGGGTGCCCAGTGACCGCATTCCACCCACAAAAAATGTCCTGATTCCCTACTGCCCTCAGAGTGGAGTCCAAGGTTATTATGGCAGTCAAGGCCCTGCATGGACTGACCCCTGGTGACTCTACAACCCCAGCTCTCACTACTTCCTGCCTTCTCCTTTTAGGCTCCAGCCACATGGAACCAGCTGTCACTCCCCAGACTCTTGGGCACACTTCCCTTACTGATCTGCTGCCTTCGACTCCTGATGCAGATATTACCTCCTCTTGGAAGCCCTCCCTGACTGCCTTCTCACCCCCTGCTCCTGTTCTCATCTGTTCTTGTCTGCTTATCTGTCCCTGCTCTTGGCAGGCCACTCCCAGCTTGGTGCGTGAGGACCAGAGAAGAGTGACACAGGATTCTGGTGTCCAGCACAGTGCCACACACAACTCAGGCCCTCACTGAAGGGGATGCAGCACTGGCCACCTCCAACCTGGTAGGTTGATGCTGCCTCTTCCCTCTCCCCCTGTCCTCCCCTTCTCCCCCTCTCTTTCCTCCCTTCCTCCTCCTTCCCCTCTGGCTCCATGGGCTGTCCTGCCCAGGGTGGGTGAACTCACAGTCTGATGTGGCTTGGCCAAGCTTTCCTTTGAATGCAATGAAAACCAAACAGCACATTGCTCATCGTTGTTAGAAAAGTCCATAGGATGGAAAAGCTGCCTCTTTACCCACCCTGGTACCACCAGCTGGATTTTCCTATTCCTCAGAGCCTAAGCTTTCAGGGGAACATAGAATTGTAGACTCTTAGAATCACAGGATAATGGAAGCTTAGACTAATGTAATGCTAGAATTCAAGAACTGTTGAATCAGAAAGCCACACCAATGATATCTTAGTGTTATATTACATTAAAGCCAGAGATTCCTTTTACCACATGAAATCTTTGCATATGGAATCCTAGAATCCCCATCAAGGTGCTGCCAAAAACATCAGGTTGGACGCAAGAGTCCACTGCCTGTGGTATCCATGTGCCACGGACTGAACGTTTGCGTCCCCTCAAAGTTCATGTATTGAAGCCCTAATCCCCAGGGTGACGGTTTTTGGAGGTGGAGCCTTTGGGAGGTGATGAGGTGATGAGGGTGGAGCCTCCTCGATGGGATTAGTGCCCTTACAAGAAGAGACACGAGAGAGATGATTTCTGTCTACTGTGTGAGGACACAGGAAGCAGCCGTCCATCTGCAGACCAGGAAGAGCACCCTCACCAGACACCAAGTCCGCCAGTGTCTTGATCTTGAACTTCCCAGCCTCCAGAACTGTGAGAAATAAATGTCTGTGGTTTTAGACACCGTGAAAACTCTCTGTACAGGGTCACACAGCAGTAGAAGCAGGGAAGGCTGTGGCCCTCGCAGCTGGGGCTCCTGCCCTACACAAGACCCTGACGTCTCAGTGTTGGGAGGAAGGCTCTGGTGACAGGCAGACCTGAGTCTGACCCCAACTCTGATGATGCCATAACATGAGATTCTGGACAAGGCACTCAGCCTTTCTGACCTCCAGTTTCATGGCAGCAAGGGCATAATAATCCTAGGTGAACAGTCAACTGGTGGGTAGCTTGTGGCTTATCATGTTCTAGCCTTTCTCCGAATGTGAGGCATTCAGGGGCTTGAACAGTGCAGGGCTCTCTGAGAAGCTCTGGTGACCTGACATGATTCAGAGGTAAGGGCAGGAAAACCAGGTGCCCGGGGACAAAGCTGGGCTGAGGCCACGAGCCACTCTGAGGACATTGATCTCAGGCCCGCTAGGGAAGAGGACAGATAAGACTTCTGGTTAAGCCTTTCTTGCGTCTCCATCCCCACCCTGCACACCCTCCCTGACAATAAATCTGGGACATTCGTGTAATTGCCTGAGCCTCTGTTTCCTCATTGGTAGAGCACAGGCAGTAACACACTTGGTGGAGTGCCCAGCCCGTCCCCCTGCCAACTCCCTTTCTGAGTGTGCCTTTCCTCTCTGAGGCTCAGTTTACTCACCTAGGACTTAGACCCCAGGCCTGCAGCTTCCTTGAGAGCAGGACTAAAATGCGTTCACTTTTTAACCAAAACATAGTGTGGGCCAAAGGCATCCATACACATTAAAGACAAAGAATAGTAATTGACTGGGCCTTGGAAGGGACTGTACTGGTCACCTGGTCATCTGTCACATGTGCCTTCTCACAGGTATTCATGTGGTCATTTCAGCCGCCTCTCAGAGAGGTTGACTCTCTTCCTCTAGGTCACACAGTAAGGAATTGGTCCAGAAGTGTCTCTACCCCACCTATTCTGTCTCCCTACGGCTGTTTTTCTTTTTCTGTTTTACTCCACCAGGTGGCATTTGGCTTCACAGCCTCTGACTTATTTACTATTGGGGGAGAGGGGGTTGAGGCTGGGAGGCCTCCTTTCAGGACATCAAAGTCAACTGAACCCGTGCCCTTGGTGGGAGGTCTGGAGGAGCCAGCCCTGTCAGCATGTCTCGAAGTCAAGCCCCCTCCAGAGGGGCAGGGATGGGGGTAGGGGTTGGGGGCTGGGTTGGGATCAAGTTGCCCTGAAACAACTTGGAAACAAGTTGGAAACAAACTCCAACCCCAAACCAAACCCAAATAGAGATTCCAGGAGGAACTGGGGGTCCCAAGCTGCCCCAGGCTAGGCTAGGACAGGGAAGGAGGGGTCAGACGGTGAACTCAGGGCTCCAGGCTCCCCAAGGGGCTTGCGGTTCCCAGGCCTGTGCTGAACAGCCCTCCCCTGGAGACCCAGGCAGATGGAATTTCTATCCCGTGAGCCAGCAGCCAGCCAGTGCAGGAGAGCAGCTCCAGGTCTGGGTTTTTGTCTGCCTGACAAACCTCCACAGAGGGCTTGCTGTCTCCCAGCAGCCGCCAGAGAATGAGGTGGGCGAGGGACCAGGCCAGCCCCAACCTTTCCAGAGTAGCAACATGAAGGCCATGGGCACATTAAACGGATGGTAGCTGGCCTTATTAAGGCCCTTAGCACCTCCTAGAGCACTGGTAATGCTCAGCTGGGGACTCTTGGCCAGCAGTCTGTGCTCACATTTGGACGTGCTTCTGGCTTCCAAGGGAAATAAATAGTAGCTGAAGGTAAACCAGGCCCTAACACTCATGAGGGAGACAAGAAGCACCTCAGGCTAATCTTCAGCGGGGGGCAGGTCCTTTATTTAAAGTCTGTGGGACCCTGGTGTAGGAGGAAAGAAATGGAGAGAACTGGCAAATGCTGAGTGCCTATCATTTGTTAGACCCTGGGCCAGCCCCTTATTAAAATGCATCCTCAGGTTAGTCCCAACCACTGCCCCGAGAGGTAAGGTTGATTAGCAACCCCATTTGGCAGATGAGAAAGTGGAGGCTCAGAGAGGTGATCAGATTGCCAGGGGGTACAGTGGTGGATGGGGCAGGCTGGTGGGTGCGTGGTCTTCCCTATGCCAGGCAGCCAGGGCTTCCGCTCTCTGCTCTTTTCAGACGGAATGCTAGCCTGGCGAGGCCTCAGCTGTGGCTCCCGCGTCCTCATGGTAGAGCTTTGGAGTGTGTCTGTCGCTTTTTCTTTATCCTACTTTGTATTTCCTCTGTGCCTAGGTTGTTTTTAATGTGGCATGTATACGCCTTTTGTATCATTGTGAACTTTTCTCCTTTGAATTTGAATAATCTTTGGTTTTTGCTGGCAGGCAGGCACCGTCTGGGGTGAGCTGAGCCCACTGAGAACTCCTCTGAGGGTCACACCGAGGGTGGGGCCCTGGCAGCCGTGTTTACTCACCTGGGATCCTGGCTCCTGACTGGGTGAGCGTGAGCACGTGACCCAGGCTGGCCCAATCACATGTTCCCTCGCTGAACTGGGGGTTTGGCGTTCAGAGTCAGCTCTGGCCCTCCGTCAGTCTCCAGGTGTGGCCCATATTGAGGGACAGATGAAGGGAGGACTGCGGGGTGTGTGTCCTCCCCCATGAGTCCAGGAAAGCATCTGCAGAGAGAGGCAGTGATACGAAGCACCCTGGCTCTGCCTCCTCAGCCCCTGTCTGCTTTCCTAGTCCTCACGGGACCAAGGCTGGCCCTCACTCCTGACAGGGGTTGCACGGGACAGCGTGTCCTTAGAGTGAATAACCCTTTTGGCCTGAGGGCACCTGAAAGTCTTCACAGAACAGCTGATTTATTGCAACGTAAAACTGGGAGAACCACTTAATCCAACTAGACCTTGTCTCTGAGTTCAGGGCAGCAGCACCCACCCTCAGCTTTGTCCACAGTTCTGAGACCTCCTCTCTCCAGAGGGGCATTATCAGTCTTCCCCACAAATAAAGCCCTCCTTTTTCTCTTGGTGCCACTGTCCCTTCAGGGCCATGTAGTCTACACACACACACACACACACACACACACACACACACACCTGTCCCCACTGCCCTAAGCCCCTCACTTTGCCTTTCCACCCAGATGTACCCTCTTCACCTGATGCTCCCCACCCTTCCAGAGGGCTCCAAACTCAATACCACCTCCCACTCCCATCCTTATCTCCTATAATCCTTGAAATTCTTGGTCCAGAGCAGGGAGCACCTGTGCAGCTGGGGTGATGGGAGAGCGTGGGTTGGGAGGCAGGAGGCTTGAGGTCCAGCCCCCCATCTGCTGTGGGCCCATGTGCGACCTTGGAGGTGGTCTTTGTCCTCTCTGGGACTCTGCCCTGGCACAGATAGAAGTCAAGTCTGGATGACTCTGCTTTTAAGGCTGCAGAGTGGAGGCCTAGGGTCTTCCAAAGAGTGGGCCCTAAATCCAGTATGACTGTTGTCCTTATAAGAAGAAGAGGAGACACAAACACAGGCATGGGGTAGAATGCCATGTGACAACAGGGGCAGAGATTGGAGTAATGCAGCTGCAAACCAGGACATGCCAAGGCTTGCTGGCCACCACCAGATGCTAGAAAGAGGCGAGGAGGTCTTCTTCTCTAGAACGTGCAGAGAGAGCATGGGCCTGCCCAAACTTGGATTTGGACTTCTATCCTCCAGAACCGTGAGAGAATAAATTGCTCTTGTTTTAAGCCCCCCAGTTGTGGTGCTTGCTTATGGTGGTCCTAAGAAACACACATGGGGGGCCTTTCAGCTAACTCTGTGGACTTTACCCAGCTTTCCTCCCAGCCCGAGGCGCCCTCTCCCACTGCTGCCTGCCTCCTTCTTTCTGTTTCAGCCACATCAAATAATTGTTCCCGTTTTCCCTTCCATGTCTTTTCTCATGCTGTGCCAGAAAACACATCTTTTCACCAGGTTCACTTCTACTCACGCTTTAAAAGCCTCTCTTGGAAAAGAAAAAAAAAAGCCTGTCTTAGACATTCATCTCTTCCGGGAATAATAGCAAACATTTATTGAATCTTACTGTGGGTCACGCACTATGCTAAGTGCTTTCTGTGAGTTGTTGCATCGAGTCCTCACAACACCTCCGAGAGAGAGGTGTCCTCATCCCCATTTTACAGATGGGGGAAATCAAGCCCCAGAAAGGCCTCTGTGAGCTTCCCACAGTCATAAGGGGCACAGGCCTGCGTGGCAGAAGCTGTGCTCTGCCGCTGCCCCGTGTCACTACCACCCCTGCCTGGGGAGCCCTCACCTTCCCCAGGAACATCTGCTCTTCCAGGCCTCCAGCTGCTCATGTTTCAGGATAACAAATTATGCTGTAACAAGAGGTGAAATCAAATGCCGGCCAAATAGTTTTCCACAGCCATTTCATGCAAAATAATTCCAAGGCATCCGTCTTCCTCACCATGTGGGGTTAGAACACATGGAGCCGGGAAGGACAGAGGAGCCAGACCCTAACCTGGCTCTCACAAATAAACAAGGCGCAGGCGACAGCACGGCCAGCAGGCGGCTGCAGCGTAAATCAGGGCTTTTATGGGGCGAGTGGCCTGTCAGGGCCCAGACCCCCTGCCTGGCCTCTGAGAGAGAATGCCAGTGGACGCCCTTGTGATCGAGCCAGGACCACTCACTGATATGCCCACCCAGGGTCTCCTGCCAGGTCCTCAGCCCCACCTGGCAGCCCCCTCCCCCCGCCCCCAGGTTCACCAAGGGCCAGCTGCCAGCATGCACGCCCACCCACTGATTTTCTCACTCATTCATTCTGTACTCGTTCACTCTGTACGAGGTGTGTAGTAAGCAATCAGTAAAAAACTTCTTGAACGAATAAATTTTCTCACTTATTTCCACCTTTTTTTCCCACCTGCCTCCCACTGACTCTGTAGCACTGAAGCCTCCAAGATGCAAAGCCCCTGGTACCCCCACTCGCCACAGAGCAGCACCTTCAGAGCAGTGTGTCGTGTGTCCTGGGGGTCCTCAGAGTCTGAAGTAGATGCCCCCTCAGAGGCCGTGCTTCTTTCCTTGGTGGGTGAGAAGTGAGAGAAAGTTCAGGGCTCAGTCTTGGTTACCCGGTTAGGCTCTTGATTGATAGGCTGAGAAGGCCCCAGGTGATGGTGGGCGTCAGGGCAGGAAAGGTGGCAGGGAGGTTGCCCAGGGGTGTCCACTGCACCTCTGTTGATTTTGGCTTCAGAGCCGAAGTTCACACAGTTCTCCGGGTCTGACCCATGGGGTCTGATTAACATACAACACCCAACCCCCCCTGCTCACACCTCTAGGCTTTTGCAGACACTGTTTCTTCTGTCTGGACCTGACCTGCCAGGCCGAGGAGCTGGAACTTTGTCCGGGAGAAGTGGAAGGCCCGTAATAATCCAGGCGCTAAAACCAGGCTGGGCCCCATCGTGCTGAGCTGGGGCAGGAGGGCTTGGCAGAGAAGGGGAATAGAGCAGGGTCCCCAGGCTGTACAGCTTTGCGCCAGTCAGGGCCCCCTGCAGAGCTTCAGTTTCCCCTTCTGGTAGTGGGGTTGCACTCGGGGATGCCCTGACGTGGGGTGTGAAACAGGGCTGGAGCAGGGAGGACTGGGGGAGGACCAAACTAGAAACTCTCCCTCATTGGAGCTATTCGTGTCCATTCGTGCAAAGCTGCTCCCCAGCAACCAGAGGGATATAGCTCCGAGTGTGCAGATGGAGTCCCCTGGGACAGGACAGGAGGCCCGAAACCCCAGGGTCCCCAGGGACAGCCTGGGCGCTGTGGCCCCTCCAGGCTAAGGCCTCGTGCCAGGTCTGGCAGGAGCTTCTCTTTCTGCCTTTAGAGCTCCAGAAAACACCCCAGACGTAAAACCGGAGGGGCGGGCCTCCTGACGGCCACGACCCCGTGTGGCTCCAGAAGGCAGCGGGTGCTGGCTCTGAGCTGGGCGAGCCCTGCAGGGCCAGGGCTGGCCCATCCGCTCCGAGAGTCAGACTCCGAGCCCGAACGATAGGCCATGTTGGCCAGAACGCAGGACGACAGAGCTGTTAGGAACGGACTCTGCTCCCAGGGCCGGCATTTGCTAGCTGTGACTTGAGGCAGTGATTTATCCTCTTTGGGTTTCTGTTTCCTCATCTGTAAACTGGGAATAAAACTCCTGTACCTTGCAGAGCTGTTGAGAGGCCCAAATGAGTTGATGTGTGTATGGTGCTGAGCGGTGGGTTTGGCGAGGTCTGTGCTCCCAAATGGTAGCCATCACTCCGGCACCCAGACCGGGCCTCTGGAGTCTGGGGTGTGGAGAAGATGGGCGGCTGGGAGAGAGGGAGGGCTGGAGAGGTAGGGGCTCTCCGGAAGTCACGGGAGAAAGCACCCCCGTTCGTGTTGAGGGATCTCTTGCCCCCTGGCCTGACTGAGCTTCCCGACCACACCCCCTCCTGTGGGCAGGAGGGTGTCCGTCCCAGCTCACAGCAGCCACCAGGCACCCCAGGGCAGGGAGACGATGACCTCAGGCTCCAGGAGCCAATTCTGGCTTCATCACTTGCCCACTGTGGGATCTTGGGCCTCCGTGATGGAGCCTCAGTTTTTCCCCTAGTCAAATAGGTCTAATGCCATCTGCCTAATTCAGACGGAAATGAAATCAGGTGAGGTGATGGGGGAGAAAGGCATGTGCACAGGTAAGGGATTCAGGTCTGAGAGTTAGAAGATACCTCAGGGCAGGCCTCAGACACTATCTCTGTGTAGACGAGGACACTGAGCTGCAGAGGGGACAGTGATGTGCCACTGCCACAAAGTGACCCGACATGGCCCGGGCTGGATGGACGCTGAGCTCAGCCCCCAGCAGGCCTTCCCCCGCCGGGCCTCACAGCCTCCTGGAGGCCAGCTCAAGTGTGGCCACCATCTCATTTGATGCCTCACTTTTCAGATGGGTCTTCTGGAAGCTGCCCGACAGTGCCCGGTATAGCAGCAGCAGAACTCGGGGTCGCCCTGCCATACCTCCCCTCTCCTGGCCAAGCCACACAGGTCTGCCATGAGGACACACAGTGCCTGAGTCAGCTGGAGATTCCGGAATCAGCCTGCCCCATTTCCTCAGGCTGGGTCCTCAGCACGCCAGTGAAGCCTCATCTCCCTCGTTGCCCAGGGGAAAACTAGGTGGTGTTTTGAAAGAGCAAGAGATAGATAGTGATAGGCCCTACTAGGCTCCTGGATTCTCAACTCCTGAATTTGCTCCAAGGCCCCCTTTGCTCTCCTATGGCCCAAGGGCCCCAGTAAGGCTCTATGGTACCTTTATGAAAGTTAGAAAAAAGGCTCCTGTTTGAGCAGATACAGCCCCATGCCAGGATTTCACCACCCATTCATGCCCTCAGTGGGCTGCCCTTGTGCAGTGAACACCCTGCACAACTGGCCCTGCCCAGCCCCCTCTGCTCTCCCCTCCCAGCTGGGCCTACTCTATTCTTGGGGCTCCCCCGGAGTGCCTGGCAGGGGAAACCCTCTCCCCAGTCTCCTTTTCTTCCTTCCCAGGACCAACCAGACACCCCTCCTGTGTCAGGATGCTCCATGGGACCCAGGCAGGGGGAAGGACCATGCCCAAATTTATGAAACTTCTAGAATTCTCCAGCTTAACTCTTGGCTTATGGCTTCAGACTCCAATTGTGAGGAAGCACCAGAGCTCCCTCTCCTTCCACTGATGGGACTCAACCCTCACTTCCAGTGGCCTCCTCTTCTTTGAAGGTCTCTATATTCTCCATGGAGATAGCATGGGCTGTCCGTACCAGCTGCCCTGCAGATCTGGTCCTACAACTTCCCCCGGAAATCCTATCTCTGCCCCCCAACACCCACAGAACAAAATTGGAACTCCTTCCCCCAACCCCCAAGGTCCTCACAGCCCAGCCCTGTCTTTACCTTCAGCCTCACTACAAGGCCCTCCCCTCCTCACCTCTGGGTTCCGGGCAGACAGAATCTTTTCATTGCCAGAAGGCACCAGGTGGCTTCAAGCCTTCAGGGTACTTGCCTCCCAGTGCTCCCCTGCTCTGGAAATGAGCTAGAAGCTTGCCCCATGGCACGGATCCCAGCAGTTTACCCAGAACGTTCACAACCATTAGCTCCTTTGAACCTCACCTTAGCCCTGCTGAGAGGGTAGGGCAAGGATTTTATGTCTTTGGCATCTAGCAACATAGTCATTTTAGATGCTGGATGAAGGAAGGATGGATACAGTGGGCAGATGGGTGAATGACTGGATGGCTTGATGGGTGGGCAGAGACTGGATCTGGAGACAGGGCAGGAAGAATTTGAAATGTGGTAAAATTTGTGCAGCCCAGGGGACCTCCTGGAAGGAGTTCTAGTTTACGCAGAACTGGGGGTGGGGAGGGAGGCAGCCAATGATCTCTGGGACCAGGGAGGGGAGGAAGGACCTCCATGAAGGTGCAGGGCATGATGGGAGGCAGGCAGCAGCTGCAGAGGCCCCCTTTCTCTTTCTGGCTAGTCAGGCACTGCCCAGGGATAATGAACTTGGTGATTCCCCAAGCCACCCCAGTCATATGCTAGAGGGGCCTCTCTCTACTCCAGCTGCCCACATCCAGCTCTGGGGGCCCTTTCCCAGGAGTGCTTGGGCTGCAGGTGGGGTAAGCGGGGGTGGGGGAACTTTCAACACCAGGCAGTCTACCCTAGAGGTGAGGGCCTGGAATTGTCCATCATAGGGGCCTGGGACTTAGATTTCTCAGTCTTCCCAACTGCCAAAGTGGGTATGAGTCAGGGCTTTGCAGGATGAGGAAGGATAGTCTGAAAACCATTAACAGAGAATATTCAGTCCAAGGGAGACACAGAGCAGAGGTGCATGGCCCCTGCAGGAAAAGGTGGGTGGGGAGGTGAAGAGGGGTTGAGAGCCGGACAGGAGGGGTCTCTCAACCACAGCGCCGTCCCTCCTCCACCGCATGCTCCATCCCAGGTTGAACGCGAACCAGTGCATGTCTGTATATCTGCGCGTGTCTGTGTGTCTGCGTGTGTAATCAATGTACCTGCCTCTTATGATTGTTATGAGGCTTAAACAAGTTAACACTTCGTAAAAGGCTTGGTGCAGGGCCTGGCACTTCCTAAGTTCCCTATAAATATAAATATTCCTAAGTTCTCCATGATGAAGGGGAGAGTATAATGGTAAAGAGCCCACCTCTGGAGTCAGGCTGCCTGGGTCACTAGGTGTCAGCGACAGTCAGCACTGCGGGTTACTGTGGATCTGTGACCACCTGTGTTTGGTCCTCAGTGGCAGCATTTCCAAATGCTCTGCTCAGCTCTCTCCCCATCTCTCGTTGGCAGCAAGTCTTTCTCCCTCGAGGCACTCCACTCTCATCAGACAGGATGCTCTTGCTGCAAAGGGAATGCACTGAAACTTCCTGCCACTCAAACTCACCAGAGTCCGTTCCCATTCTCACTCTGTCTTCCTCCTGGCCTGTCCCATGGAAGAGACTTCCTGCGTCCCATCTCTGGGCTCCCTGCCTGCTCCTCCCTCTGGCAGATCCCTTCTCCACCCAGCACCTCCCCACTTTGTCCTCACCCGCTTCCATCCCCGTGGAAACACGTTCAACTTCCTCCCCCACCCCCTCCGATCAGCAGGCCCCCTGCCTCCCCTCCACCCTGAGCCTCAGGCCCGGCTCACCAGTGCCCCCACCTCCCCCACCCCACCCCCACCCCTGCCCTGCTCTCCAGACACCCCTTTCCCTGCCTCCCTCCCATCTCTTGGGCCACAGGAGCCGCTTCTCCTGCCAGAGTTGTCAGTGTCCCCCCTCCATGCTCCACGCCTAGCTGCTCTCACGCTGTCTGCTCCAGCCTGTTCTGGCTCCGGCAGCCAAGTGCCAATCCACACATGGCCTCTGCTGCCTGGCCAGCTCTTCTGGGCTCCATTCACCTGTATCTGGTGGCCCCAGGCCCAGCTGCTCTGGGGAGGACAGGGTTTGAAGCCTGGGACAGACTGACTCCCACTCAAGTCTCCGCAGGCTTTTATGGAGTGTGCCATCCTCTCCGTGCATCTTCACCAAGTGTCCATCTTGCCCGTCTTGCATTCCACGTGGGATGGGGGCTCACTCTCTCACACTGAGAGAATCCCTCTCTCTGCCTGGAAGAAAGTCGTCCTCTAGAGCTGCCCCCAGTGCACCAGAGACTGGAGAGGCAGAGCCACACCGGACAGGATGGTTGGAAGTGCTGCATCACCCCTTCCAAGCTAGGTGGCCTTGGGAAAGTTCTTGCCACTCTCTGAACTCCGTCTCCTTACCTGTCAGTGGGGACATACCACCTACCTCATTATGGGGACAGTGTTTGGCCTGGGCCTTGGAACAGAACAGGCATCCAGTGACTGGGAAGGTGGCAGGATTTCAAAACAGCTGGGCAGAAGGCAGGGCCATTAGCTGCCCCTTGCCATATGTGTCCCAGGGCTGCTGCACTGACATCCAGGACTTGATCCAGGGTTAAAAATGTCAAAGGCCACCTCACTGCACAATCTTGAGTCCTCTGTTGCCGCCTTGAAAGTCTTTTTCATGCCAAGGGCAGAGAGCAGGTGCCAAACAAAATCAAGGAATCATATCTATTCATTGAACAAACTTCCCCTGTCTCGTACTGCATGCACGGCCCTGTGCTGGGCGCTGACTCAGAGATCCACCAGACCCACTATCCCTGAGGAAAGCTTATGGATTGGTGCGAAGAAGCACATGTAAACAGAAAAATAACCCTCAAGGTGGTCACAGCTGGGACAGAAGGAAGCCTGGGGTCGTGGGAGCCCGGCCTGGGAGATTCCAGGGAAGCTAGCACAGACTCACAGATCCCAAGAAATAGGGAGCTTAAGAACCCAGATCCTGGGAATTCCCTGACGGTCCAGTGGTTAGGACTCAGCACTTCCACTGCGGGGAGGCCCAGGTTCAATCCCTGGTCCAGCTAAGATCCCGCGAGCCACGAGTGCGGCCAAAAAAAAGAACCCAGATCCAAAATATGTGAGGCTTTCTGAGCACCAAGAGGAGGCAATGAGGTGTGGTCCCATTGCTGGGTATCAACAGGATGTGCAGGCGGGGTGGGGAGGTGTGGATGACACCACGAAACCCACTTGTTCTGCCAGATTCATCTCATCAGTGAATCCCTTAATGCAGCGGTCCCCAACCCTTGTGGCACCAGGGACGGGTTTTGTGGAAGACAATTTTCCACGGACAGGGGGTGGGGAGGTGGGTTGGTTTCGAGATGATCATGTATTAGATTCTCATAAGGAACGCGCAACCTAGATCCCTCGCATGCGCAGCTCACAGTCGGGTTTGTGCTCCTATGAGAATCTAATGCCACTGCTGATCTGACAGGAGGCGGGACTCAGGCGGTAATGCGAGTGATGGGGAGTGGCTGTAAATACAGATGAAGCTTCACTCCCTTGCCTGCCACTCACCTCCTGCTGTGCCGCCCGGTTCCTAACAGGCCACGGACCGGTACCTGTCTGTGGCCCGGGGGTTGGGGACCCCTGTCTTAATGGACCAGAGAGGGTCACGGAGCCAGATTATACTTTCACATCTATAAGGTTGATTTTCTAAAGGCGGGGTGGGGAAGGGGCATCAGGGTTCAGTACAATGAGCTCAGGGTGGGCCTAGCCCTGACTCTGCCATGTACCATCTGTGTGACCCTGGGGAAGTCACTCTCCCTCTCTGGACCACAACTTTTTCATCTATAAAGTGGGAGCATTCATTCCCACCTCCAGGGCTGTGTTAAGAATGAACAGAGATCATGCATAGGGATGAACTGGCACAGGGCTAAGCATAGCATAGGGATTCAGCAAACTTCACTTTTCTTTCTTTGCTCTGAGAGAGCTGGACCACGCCCAGGACACAATGTCCTGGGGAGTGATGGCAGCCTGAGCAGCCGGGTGGGGAGGACACTGATGTCAGGGACCCCAGGACCGAGGCAAGCCGTTCCTGGGACAAGGCCACCTGCTTCCTCCTCCTCATTCCAGCAGTTTTCCTTTCTGGAAGAAAGGCCTCTTGGGAGGGAGAAGGAGCCGTGGGAAGTGGAGAAGGCGGCACGGTGGGGTGGGTGGAAAGGGCTCACACCCATATGTTTTGGTGGTGGTTCCTTCTCTTTCGATCTCTGAGCTGCTGTTCCTGACTGCAAGCTTGGGCACAGGTGGGGATACCCCAACCTAGATGGGCCACTGGGACACTAGGCCTGGAAGGGGTCCTGGACTTGGGAGGTCAGGGCTTCAGACTGCTCCTGGGGAGACCTTGGGCTTAGCTTTCCTCCTTTCTAGGCCTCAGCAACAGAGAGGATTTGGACAACCTGAGCCCGAAGATCCTTCCAGCCCTAACATTCCAGAGCCAGGGTGTGGGAGAGCAAATCTGCATTCCAGGCTTTTCTCTGCCACCCACTTGGCTTTGGGAGACTCTCAGCCTCTGTCTCCTCAGTTTCCCTGTCTGAACAATGAGTGGGCTGACCTTGGTGATATAAGGACCTCATGGGTCCTGTGCATTGTTTTGAGTATCTCCTGCGGTGGCATTCTTGACCTCTTTCCCTGAGTGTGGCCATCCAAGAGGTGGGGGTAAGAGTGAGAGATGGGAAGTGGGGAGGGGAGGGGTCAGAGAGGGCTGGACTCCGGGGCCTGGAGATGGGTCCCTGGATGTGGAGCCCCAGCCCAGGCCACTTCAGGGACAGTGACCCCTCCCTATGTAGCATATAGAGCCCCCCTACACCCCCTGTCACAGAATTCCTGTGAGCTAGCTGGCCAGGGGCCCCATTTTACAGATAGGAAGACCAAGGCCCCAAGGCAGGAAAGCATTTGCCCAGAGTCACATGGCTGGTCAGTGGCTAAGGTGGAATTTGGCAGCAGGGGGTGGGGGGCTGGGAGGAAACTTATGGAAACTCCATGGCTTCACACCCCTCATCACTGGCCACAGCAGCCCATCCTCCATAGGATGGCCATTGAGTCCCACCCCTCATGGTGCAGGGGAGGAAACTGAGGCCCAGAAGAGAGCAGAGCCGTGCACTCTCACCACTGACTTTAGTTGCAGTGGCTGTGACAGTCCACAAAGCCCAAACGTCTTCTCTAGCAGCCTTGCTTGCTGTCTAAAATCGCCTGTCAGAGCCCCCGTAATTGGGTAAATAAAGCATGTGTCCTGAGACCCATGTGCTGAGAGGCACAGAAGACAGAAAAGCATTACAGGCATGTGGTATCCTCAGACTCTGAGGACAGCCAAGAAAGAAGGAAGCCCAGGGATTAGTGGGGGACAAGGGATCCAAAAG
Organism: Balaenoptera physalus; assembly: GCF_965194825.1. Lineage (NCBI taxonomy): Eukaryota > Metazoa > Chordata > Mammalia > Artiodactyla > Balaenopteridae > Balaenoptera > Balaenoptera physalus. The sequence goes on from NC_138889.1 coordinate 59,336,760, forward strand.
GCGACAGGCGCTTGCTGGGGCCCACAGAGGGTTGAGCTCAGTCAGGCAGCCAATCCAGGCTCTGCTTCCCCAGCCCAAGTAGCCCCCTCCTTCTGCCCCTGCCCCAGGCCCTTACTTATATGTATGGTCCTGGAAGCAGGAGGGCCTAGAACGGCAGGGACAGCAGCTGGGGGCTGGGAACACCTCCCCCAACCTGGGTCCCTCTTCCAGAGGGTGCTGTGGGCCGCAGCGGATTAATGGTGCAGAGGCCACTCATTTCCTCTGGAGATAGGCCGCACCACACAGCCCCCCATTGTTGGCGGCCCTTATCTCGGGAAGTTCCGCTGGCTGCATCCGGAGGAGGCACTGGGGCCCCTCCGGCCCCGGCCTCACCTTTCTTTGCCTCTTGGAGGCTGGAGAGCTTGGCAGGGCTGGGATCACGCAGGCTTGATGCGTGCCCTCCCACTCCCCCTCAGAAGTCTAGACATCACCTGAGGGTCAGGGGGCTCCACGGAGGGTGCAGCTTGGCGGGGCTGGGGTTCTCAGCTCGGTTTCAGCAAAGAAGACCTGGGGGAGTCAAGGATGAACTGGGAGGGGTAAGGCTTGAGGTAGGGAGGGTGGGAGGCAGTGCAGGGAGGGAGCTGGCTGCACTCAGGGATCCCACTGGGATTGGGCAGGGCAGGTGCCACGTTCCTCTGCTTCAAACCCTCCTCAAGGACTGCACACAGGCTCTGCCCATGCTGGCCCCTCTGGCGGAGCGCCCTCCTTGGGGTGCTGACACCCACTTTAAGATGCAACATGGGTAGCACATAACTCCTTCAGGAAGCCTTCCCTGACCCCAGCTTGTTGGGGTCCCCCCGGCCAGGCTCAGTACCCTTCAGCCCCTGTGCTTCACCCCCTGCCCCCATCAGAGCCCTGAGTATCTTGTGTAAATGCAGGTCTGTCCCCCAACTAGACTGGACGTGTTTTGATTGTGGAGACCCCCGTGTCGTCAGGACTTGCCCCAGACCCACGCTCTCCAGCCTGGCAAGGAGTTGGGCCCACTGAAGCTTGCTCCCCAGCCACGGCTGCCTCCCACAGACACTCTAGGGCCCTCCCCACAGACCTGCCTCTGCCATCAGCCCACCTAGCCTTTCACCACCATGCTTTCATCAAGAATGTTCCTCTACCTGAAACGCCCTCACCACGTTTCCTCCTGGCAAAATTCCAGCCATTCATTAGGGACCACTCAGGGGCCACCCCTCCTTGGAGTCCTTCTGAGCCCACCACTGATGCGGGGACTTTAACAAATGTCTCTCTCCCTTCTTGATCAGAGCAGCTATGTTCAATAAATAGTTTGGTTAAAAGGGTCCAACGGTTTAAAAAAAAAAAAAAGAGTTTAAAACAACTGATGTTGTCCATCTTAACCCTTAACAGATAAAGACACTGCTCAGCTGATATTTTATGAGAAGTCTAGAAAACAGTAGATTTTCATTTTAACAGAGGCTTTCGAAACCTTCACCCCAAGAAGTGATTTAATGGAGGTAATTTAGTCAGTGCGAGAGTATGATAAAGCAGTGATATCTGGGGACAAAAGAGTCTACCCAGGCCTCTACATCCTACCCTGAAGGCAGCTTTCAGAAAGGGCTGGCTTTCAAAAGTCCTCACCTTGTCACACAATCCACCCAAACTCCTGGAACTGGACACACAGAGGCGTGGAAATCTTAGGAGGAATCAGGGAGTCCTGGCATGGACACCCCAGCGCCTCCGAGAAGTGCAGCATCTGAGAGCCCAAGGATCTCACTTAGCTCTTGGCCCCTGGAGTGAGGGGTGCTTCAGGCAGAGGAGGTCCCCGACCTGGTGGCCAGGACGACCACCAGCACGACCTGGTGGCCACAGGCAAGTTACTCCCCTCCCCTCCTTTCCTCTCCCCTCCCTTCCCTCCTCTGTCCTCTCCCCTTCTCTTCTTTGGGTCCCCTACCCTGCACCTGCTCTTCTGGCCGCCCAGCCTCTGTGGGGCTTTACAGGATGCTGCCAGTACCACTGCTTTCCCCATCTGACAGGAGAGCCGGCTCACAGCAGTCCCCTCTCTCCCGCCCTCAGCTCCACCTCTACAGACATCTACCTTCTCTCAGGCCAGCCCGGGAGACGGGGGATGGGAAGAAGAGCCCCCCCACACACATACACACACATAAAGAGGCTCAGACAATCTGGCTGGATGGGTGTTGGCACCCAGCAGGTGCTCAGTAAATGCCTTCTCCTGCTACCGTCCCCACAGCACAGGAGATGGAGCACACACTAGATCGGGACAGCAGCTTTGCCTCTCTGAGCCTTTGCTTCCCCATCTGCAAACTGGGGGTGATGAGAATCCCAACCTCCCAAGGCCACGGGCAAAGCTAATTGAGATAATGTGCACGAAGTGCCCAGCCTGCTCCTGGCTCTGGCAGCCTGAAGGTCGGGCCTCATGGCTCTGCCTTCATCTTAGGCGGAGGGCAGTGGTGGCTACTTAACCGTACGCGCCCAAAGGCGTGACCTGAGAATCAGGAGGTCAGCAGGGTGGCCCTCGGCGTGGCCCGGGGGAGAGGCGACGTGGCCCGAGCTGGGCGACGCTCAGAGGGAGTGACATTTGTCATGTCCCAACAGCCCCTATCCTACAGAGGGGAAAACTGAGGTCACCCAGCAACAAATCAGGGGTCTAGCAGGGTTCTGAGGCAAGTCAGAGCTCTATCTTCAGCCCCTCAGCTGGGCCTGTGTGTCTAGACCTCCTGCCCTACTTCCCAGGATGCCCTCGTGACCTCCTGTGTGGTTGGTAGGACAGCAGCAGCCTCGGTGGGGCTCCAGGCCTGACCCATTCCCAGCCTCTCCCTTCCAGACTCCAGGAAGTCTGGAGCCCTGCAGACTCCCAGGAAGGTCCCTGGCCTGGGCTGGCCAGAGGGAGAGGCCTGGGCCTGCCAGGGCCTCTGTAGGTTGAGACACTGGGAAGACTGAGGGCTTCAACACCAAGCTTTCATGTGCTGTAGCTAAGGCAGAGCCAGGTGTGACCATAGTGGTCATCTGGACCATCAGAGGGGAAAAGGTGCCAGAGAGGGCCATGTCTTGCCCAAGGACACACAGTGAATTTCAGGACACAGAGCAGACCACTCTGTAAAGGATGTAGCTTTCACATCCGTCCTCACCCCAACCCTCCCTGTAGGCTGTGAGGGAGGCAGGGATCATGATCCCCCTTTTACAGACAGAGAACTGAGGGTCAGAGAGAGGCAGTGATTCGCCCAAAGACACAGAAAGACACAGACTGTGTCTGTCTCACTCCATATTCCGAAGTCTTTCCCAGTTCTCATCCTCTCTCTCACTCAGCCATTGCTGATCAATCGGCCGACCTTTTCCAAGCACTTAGCCTGACATAGAGGACCCAGAGAGGAACTGGCCACACTCTCTGCCTTCAAGGGCTCCTTGTCTGCAGGAAAAAGTGCATGTAAAGGAGAGCAATAAGAAAGAAGGAGGAGGGGTAGGGGACTGTGGGCTGGAGAAGTCAAGGAAGACTTCGTGCAGGAGGTGGCATTTCCAGAATTGTTTGAATGAGAGGAACTAGAGAGGGAGTCCATAGGTGTGGCTGGGGAAGCCAGGAATGAACTAGACTGACAACATATGTGCCTCATAGAGGGGAGTGCAAAGCAGTTTTTCAAAGGTTGTGGTGTGGTAGAAAGAGCTCTTGATGCCAGATCAGACAGAGCCAGATACTAGTAAAATCCCAGAGGGAGAGGCTTCATGCTCCTCACTTTGAATCTTCAGCCCGTAATAATGGGTCTGGCATCAGGAGTCAGTTGAATAAATGAATGACCCCAATTCCAACAAGTACTAGCTAAGTGCCTTGGGCAAGTCACTCTACTTCCATAGCCTCAGCTTCCTTATCTGTAAAATGGGGAGAACTGTAAAATACCCTTGACATGGTTGTTGAGAAGATTCAGTAAGAAAATATCTGTAAAAAGCTTTATATCATGCTTGGCACATGGTAAGGTGCTTAGTATCTTAAGATATTTCTGCTTTCCTTCAGTCACTCCTTCTCATGTACAACTTAAAAGTGCTTAAAAAACCGTAAAGCT